>NC_036237.1:10171758-10197124 GCF_002742605.1 Olea europaea var. sylvestris
CTACCATCCCTATCTCCCGCGTAGTCTGCATCTACAAAACCCTTTAATTTTATGTCTTCTTTATTAGCACTAAACTTTAAACCTACGCTACTTGTACCCTTCAAGTACTTTAACAGCCACTTTAGCGCTTCCCAATGTTCAGGGCCCGGATTAGCAATATATCTACTGAGAGTACTAACAGCAAAACCTAAATCAAGTCTAGTGCAAACCATCAAATACGTTATGGAACCAATCACATTAGAGTAAGACACTCTACTCATGTATACAACTTCACGCTCATTGCAAGGAGATTGTTCCTTCGATAAAACAAAATGATTAGCAAGAGATAACGTGACAAGTTTGCAATCACTCATATTAAATTTCTTATATACTTTGGATATGTATGGAGACTGATGCAAAAATAAAACAGAATTTGACCTATCTCTTTCGATTTCAATACCTAAGATTCTCTTAACTTTACCTAGGTCTTTCATGTCAAATTCACCACTTAATTTTGCTTTTATGTTATTTATCCACTTAGAGGATGATCCAATCAAAAGCATGTCGTCCACATAGAGCAACAAAAACAGATAATTATCATCAGTCTCATTGTGTTGAAAATACAGGCAGTGATCAAATTTACTTCTTTGGAACCCTATAGTGAGTACAAAGGAATCAAACCTCTTGAACCACTATCTAGGAGATTGTTTTAACCCATACAATGATCTCTCAGAAAACACACATAATCAGATTTTGACTTATCCTTAAAACTTTTTGGTTAATTCATGAAAATTTGTTCATCAAGCTCACTATATAAGAAAGCAGTTTTTACGTCAAGTTGTTCAAGTTCCCAATCAAAATGTGCAACTAATGCGAGCATGACCCTAATAGTGGTGTACTTAACAACTGGTGAGAAAATTTCATTATAATCAACGCCCTCTTTCTGTGTGTAGCCTTTAGCCACTAACCTAGCTTTAAACCTTAGAGGTTCCGAGCTGCTAGTTCCTTCCTTAACCTTAAAAACCCATTTACAATCAACAATTAATTTGTTCTTAGGTCTAGGTACTAGCTCCCAAGTATGATTCTTTTCTAGAGAACTCATCTCTTCTTTCATTGCCTTAAGTCATTCATTGATTGATCACTGCCTATTGCTTCTTCAAAGGTCTTTGGCTCTTTATCAGCTAGTTCTTCATAACTAGCCTGGGCGAAAGCTAATTCAGATTCAAAATCGAACCTTTTTGATTCTCTCGTCTGTCTCATCTCTCTATCTCTAACTAAATTATAGTTAGCTAAATGATTTTCTTCCTCATAGTGCTCTTCTGTCACTATTTCGTTACTATTCTCCACCTTGGGTTCCTGAGTTTGAGTCTCCACCTCATTTGAAGCAGTAGGGGTAGGTGGACTGAGTTTTCCTAACTCCACCTTAAACTGGTCTCTCACTTCTCCTAATTCAACTTCACTCTCAGGTTCAGTTTCCCCTTAAATACACGGCATCTCATTTTCGTTAAACGTGACATCTCTATTTATGATGATTTTAACCCCTTTTTGACTTCTATCCCATAACTTATAACTCTTAACACCCTCGGGGTATCCTAGAAAGACACACTTCCTAACTCTAGGTTCCAACTTACCCTCACTTTGATGGGAAAAAGCTGTACAGCCAAAAGTTCTAAGTATCGAGTAATCACTCAATTTACCCGACCATCTCCCATGAGGAGTGTCACCATTCAATGCAGTAGAATGAGTCAGATTAATCAAATAGCAAGCAGTAATAACAGCCTCACCCCAAAATGACTTGGGAACACCAGAACTAATCATCATGCAACGTACTTTATCAAGTATGGTCCTATTCATCATTTCTGCTACCCCATTTTGTTGAGGGGTGTAGGGAACGGTCTTATGTCTAGTTATGCCGCTTTCTTTACACATACTATCAAATTCTTTATTGTAGAATTCTAGGCCGTTATCTGTCCTTAAAAATTTGATTTTCTTGTCAGTTTGGTTTTCCACTTATCTCTTCCAATTATTAAAAGTATTGAAGGTCTTAGATTTATCCTTCAAAAGATAGACCCACACTTTCCTAGTGTAGTCATCAATAATAGACATGAAATACCTATTTCCACCCGATGTGGAATTACTAGCAGAACCCCATAGATCAGAGTGCACATATTCGAGCATGCCTTTAGCTCTATTAACACTCGTGGAGAAAGAAGTTCTATGATGCTTACTAAGTACACAATGATCACAAAATGGCAAATCTGACACACAGTCATTACCAAAGGCACCCTTTTTCGTTAAGTAGTTTAAGTCCTTTAACCCCTATGTGAGCAAGTCTATTATGCCATGTGTGTGTGTGATCAATCTTTGCAGAGGAGATAGAGGAATTCACGCCTCTAATCACTTCTCCAGTAGTGTGTGTGTGTATATATATATATATATATATATATATATATAGTTTTTCTTAATTCCCTTAATGGAAACTAAAGCACCCTTGATCATTTTTAGCATACCATTTCCAATTTTACCAGTAAAGTAATCCTTCTCAAGTCTCCCTACTGAAATCAGATTCCTAGACAACTCAAGAATATATCTAACGTCCTTTAACATATACACAAAACTTGTGTCAAATTTTATGTTTATGTCACCAATTCCAGTAATAGTATAGGCAAAGTTATCACACAGTACAAAATGCCCAACATTAGATTCATGCAACTTATAAAACCAATTCTTTTCAGACGTCACATGAAAAGATGCACCAGAGTCAAGTATCCACTCATGCATGCGGGAATTAGCAGTTAGATTTAATTCAGCAGTGTATACAACTGGACTTGTAATCATATAGACCTCACCACCATTTATATCGAAAGTAGATGCTAACACATTTACCTCATCTCTCTCCTTAACCTTTAGCTTGCCCTTCTCCTTATGACAATCTTTTATAAAATGCCCTGTGTTTCCACAATCATAGCATTTTCTCGACTTAGTCCTAGATTTTGATCTAGACCTACCTTTGCTCTTCTTTTTCCATCCATTACAACTTGACTCGCCACTAGTTTGATATCCCTCATGACTATTTTGTCTAAATTGAGTTCTACCCTGCATCATATGTACCTCATCGTTCCTCTTATCATGTTTTTCAGCCCTAATTCCCATTTCTTTACTTCTAAGGGAATCTATGACAATTTCAGGTGTTGACGCGTCTCTACCATACTTAATGGCGTTCTTAACTTCCTTATAGGAATTAGGAATTGCATTGAGCAAAATTATAGCCTTATAAGTTTCGGACACAGTCTCATCACAATTAACTATATCTTGCACCAATTTATTAAACACGTCTAGATTGTCATCAAGATCATTTGAAGAATCCATTTTAAAACTGAAAAAATGTTCAAGAAGGTAAAGTTTATTCGGTGTAGACTTAAGCAAATACAAGTCTTCTAATTTCTTCCAAAGTTCTTTAGTGGTTTTCAGTTTACCCACCTTTCTTAAAACGGCGTCAAACAAGTGTAAAATAATTGAGGTATAAGCAAGCTCATCGGCTTCTTCTCTTTGTTTTTGTGAAAAATCAGTTGAAAATTTGCCTTCAATGGCTTTTGAAATCTTTTGTTGGACTAAAATACCCTTCATTTTTTGTTGCCAAAAAGCAAAGTCACCCTTTCCATTAAAAATTCTCAAATCAAAACTGTGAGTTGTCATCTTTACACAACAGTCAAAAATGGACAAACCACAATCAAACCACACAAAGTAGTTCTAGGGCCACAGACAGTATACACCATTCTGAATTCCCAGGGTTTCGTAAGACTCGCGGTCTTAGATCAAGGAAATGTTCGAACGGGTAGGGTCACGGTATTTCTAACGGAATAAGTAAGCAGAGAAATAACAATGCAGCAAAAAATACGTCTAGCAGATAACTAGTTCCACAATAATTAGATCACTAAGAATTACAAAACTAATTTTAACCCAAAAAATAAATATTCAATCAAAAGATCAATCAAGAGCACGTAATCCTAATTCTAGCACAAGCAATGATTGCCAAGCAATGACAACCCCCAATCTATTGTCACCCACATGGTGACGCACTAATGCTGAAAAATTAACGGGTTAAGCCAATTTACCAAAGCGGACGTGTCTGAGTCCGTATAATCGAGAGAGATGAGAATCTACTGCTTTAGGGCCGCAATCTTGGCCTAAAGTAATTCGGTAGATATATACAGTTTCAACCGTCGATCCACCAGGGGCAAAATTGTCCAACTTTTTCTATGTAATCTGAAACAGAAAATAAACAGTGTCGGTGCGTTCAGGGAATTGAAATGAGCAAACTGCCCAAAGGAAGTTCGCTCGGAATCGCAGCCATGCGTCGCGACCGAAGGTCGGCGCTGTCACCACACGCCGCACTAGAAGGGGCGCCTCAGCCTACTGGTTCCGGATATGGGATCGGTTTCGCCGGAAAGTCACTAGTTCGGTCGAAAAATGGGATTGCAGTTTCGGTTTCCTATAGAAATCGCGTACACCACCGCCGATTTTGGTAATTTTCTGGCCGGAGAAGGTTACTTCGGCTCTGATACCAGATGTAGGGTTGATTTCTAACAAACACCAAGTTCAAACCGAGCTCAGTTTCACCTATTTCATCGACACCACCAAGGTTGAGACAACTCTAAACCATCACCAAGGCTACCCCACTTTCGGTTGCTATAGGTTGGGAAGATGATGTCCAATGATATGCTCACTAAGGATTAACCATGAAGGTCACAGTGAAGTGATGAAAGAAACAAAGAAAAAAGTCTCACAAAGAAAGAAATTGGGCACACGCATATGGAGGCCGAGAGAGAGACGGGAATATAAGCCAAGTAAATATCCAAAATTGGTAAGTTAGGTTAGGGTTAAGTTGTGGACCAAACAAGGCTCGACTCAATATTAATGGGCTTCAAATTAATAATATAGCCTTCCAAGGAAATGGGGCGAACCGTGAGCAACATTATTTACAATAGGTTGCTTCGAGCGGTCCATACGAATGTGGATTGTGTTGTCTCGATAATTGTGTCAATGTACCAGTCAATCATATGGCCAAGACCGATTGATAATAAAACCGAGGTTAAATCATAGCCCAGGGAGGTCGTTTGACAACAAATTGCCTAACAGTAACAACGGAATTATGTTGTCTTGAATTCATGCATTTGGGACAAACTACAAAGAGAGTTGTTCTATTCTTGTAACTCGTTTCTCTCGTGTTGATTTTTTAATTGTTTATCACATTGTTTGTACAATCTAGTAACATTATTATCGGGAGATTCACATTCAGGAAATGGCAAAGTAAAGGGATGGGTTTTGGAAAATATAAAGTATGGACATTGGAAGATTTGTGGATGAAATGATGGTAATGGCTCACTGAGCAAGATAACTGTAGGAAAGAAAATGCTTACAGCTCCTAACAAGAAAGTTGTGTCAAAGGACTCGTTCCCAATATCTAAGTTGTTTGAAATGGTTTAAACTACGATACAACTTCTCTTAGCCTACGTTATGCGTCATAGCTCTGGGTTTAGATGAGAGCCAATGAAGCATTGACAATGAAACAAGCGGCTAGTAAGTACTAGAAGATTATTTTAAAGTGAGATTATTATTATTTTCTTTAATTTATTATAATATACGAAGTTAAGCAATACAAATCAGTGATGTGTAGTTTCATATATTAACAACCATATTATTTTAGTTCTTCACTATTCTCATCTTACATATAAAAATTATTGCATAGACGGAATGTGAAGATTTGAGAATTGCAATTGGAAATGGAAATATTGTTGGGAGACACTCAATTGGACTAGGGGATGACATTGACGCAAGAACATTTGAGAGTGTCAGGCCATCATGCCTATCCAGTCCTTTTTTAGGCAATGATGAGATTATGGCCTATGGCCCAAGTACTAAACCTTGTCCAATAACGTTATTTGAGATGGCCCACTAACCATGACCTGATATTCAGCCAATTGTGTGTGAGTTGCTCTGGACCGTTGGACGAAGATATAGATCTGTGGTTGATTGTGTATCACTATGAATACGGGTCTTTAACCCGAATTTGAGGGACTTTTTCATTCTCTCTTTACTCTAGCCGTCAGGAACCTTCTGGGTTTTTCTGTTCTTTATCTGTTCATCTTTTCTCTGTGAGTCGATCTTCTTCTCTCTGTGAGATTTGAAATTTGGGCGTTTTCTCTGTGTGAGTAAACCAAAATCCATGGTTAGAGTCTAAATTTGTCCATTGAAGCAACCCCTCGTTGGGACTTGTGAGGGTTTGTGGTTTGGGTTAGGGCTTCTTTGATGATACAGAAGGGTACAAGAATTTGAGCCTAAATCGGTCATTGTTCTTGGTGTCCAGTGGTATTATTTTAGAGTTTTACAAGTGTATATTTCAGATCTGTAATTTTTCTTTAAAGTGTTGTACTTAATAGAGAGAAAAGAAAGCAGAGGTGGTGGTTTAACAGATGGGTTAATGTATAATTTTGGTAGTGGACGTTCATTCAAAGTGATAAACAAGAACTTTTATAACAGTCATCATCTCCTGGTCACTTCACTTCAGCATTACCTTCTCAACCAATGAGTTCAATGGTTCTCCCTGTGACTAGAAAACTAATTAGAACCGAGTTTGAAGCAAAATCTAGCTCATTTGTGACCAACAATACTCAATCAGATGTTATAGACATGCTTGTTCATACCATTGACAAGATCATTAGTACTATTGAATCAATTGACTCTAGAGAGTGTAGTTGTTGGGAAGTTATCAAGGAGATCCCAAAACTTGGATGATCATACTCGTTTCAAGGCTTAGTACTAGAGCAAAGAAGGTTGAGTTCTTGAAAATGGCACCCAAACAGCGTTCTAAATGGATATTTTATGAATTGATGGAATGAGTCAAATGGTTGAACACAAAGGTTTTTGGATTTCTTAAAATTTTGAATCAGTAATGAATTCTGTAGGTTTGAGATTGTTAATTCCAATGTTTTTTTTATTTATTTTTAGATTCTGAATTAGTAAAGAAATAAACAGGTTTTGGGTTGTTTATTTACTGTATTTGGATATATTAATACTTGGGATTGTTTTTGCAAAACTCTATTTTGTCTCAATGTGTATGCTTGAAAGTTTTATATCATAGTAAGCAAGAAATTGCGGTCCTTATATATTGCTCTTTTTTAGAAATGTATTGTATATTAACAAGAGCCCATCTCTTTCTCCTCCCTATCCTGCCCACAATTTGGATTGATTGAGATGTCATCATTCTTCTTGCTGTGTCTCATTCTACCCTATCAGATAAGGTGGGAATATGTTATGGTCTGTGTATGTCCTTTTATAGTAATATATATTATATTAAAACCCAGCGAAATTTTATCAATGTCGATGATAGTCTTTTAAAATGGAAGTATATGAAACTCGTTCGTATAATTATGTAAAATTCTATATAGAAGTTCATGAACTAGACAAAGTGAGTCACTTACAAAAAGTTTATATAATTATTTGAAAATCTTTTTGCAGGTAAAAGAGTAATTGAACAAACATTGAATAAAACAATACCGTGAGATTGTCTCCCGCTATTGGGGATCCCATTTTCATAACAACTCAAGATATGCTTATTGAAGAGATCAGGCGTAGAATGCATCAGGATGGGAATGAGTGCTTCTTATTATTTCGAATATGACAGCATGTCTAAGTTAAATGCATACCCCTTACTTTCAAGAAAAGTATTGTTTGTTAGAAAAAAAAAGAGTAACTTGTTTGGCAAAAATAAATACTTTAAAGCTTGAGTTATTTTTAAGCACAATAAAAAATGCTATCCCTTGTGATTTTAATTGTGCGTGCTAGGTTTAAGCTCTAGGGTTTTGCTTCATCTGTGAATGCATTGATTGAACAAGGGTCCATTTGATAGCATTAAGTTCCATTAAAAATGTCACATCCAAGGAATTCGTTTTCTACTTTGACTGTTTAATACGAAAATGAAAAAGAAGTTCGAATTACAAAGTACAAATACTTAAAACATGTTTTTGGCCAACTGAGTGGAAATCGAATTCCTATGATTTTGGTGGCTTTTTCTTTTCCAACTTACATGGAATTGATTTGTTTTTTCCACATTTACAATCAAACGGATCCTAAATATTTTTTTTTTTCATATGCAGAGACGTTTTTTAACTATATGTGTACATATGGTGTGACTTAAAATACAATATATAATGGATTTGGACCACTTATCTCCTCATGGGGTGGAAGCCCATATAACATCTATATCCTCCTAACCAAGCATAACCAGATGGAATGGTGGAAATATTTGGTAAAACGTGAGCAAAGACTGATACCCAGAAGGCAGAACCTGAAAACAGCCAAATCTCGAATCTGGACACGGAAATGCGTTCCAACAGTGGAAAAGATGATGGTATGGATCATATACTCCATTCCATTTATTTTAGAGATCCCTACGAGCCTGCCCTATTGCGTTTGATGTGGAGAATCGGATAGTACTTGACAGTACAAAAGAAGAAAAACAAGATAAAACATTGTTCATTATATACAGCCCAGTATTAAGTATTTAATGGAACTAAATTGAAGTTAAAAATACTTCATCAGGGCAGAACTATGGAATGTACACGTTAAGATGACTTGTTGGAGTCTTTCGAATGCGTTGAAAGCTGGCCTAATTGACGTGAAATTATAATTATTTATAATCAGGGGCGGATCCAAGGATTGGTGAGCTAGAGTAGATCCGTCGGGAGCCATTTTTGTTGTCAACAATATATAAACTTTTAAAGTTATATAAATGATAATTCACTTCATTTCCATGCATCTCTTGCTGCTCAATTGGTTGGAGGTTGCCAATACACATTGGAAGTCCGAAGTTCAAATCTCTTCCCAACCAATTTTTGGTGCAATATTTTTTTTCCTACCCTTTTTACAAAATTAATCAAATATGGAGAGGATTCGAACTTGCCATCTCTCTTTAGCATTATGGAGAGCTAAACCATTGTGGCAATTGCTAAATTTTAAAATTTAATTGAACAGAATAATATATGTTAAGTTTTAGCCGAATGAATATTACCTTCTTCGTTATAGTGATTTTTTGGGTATGTAGACGGGAATGAAATTGCAAAAATGGGTATGTAAAAATATGACTTGAATTACCATGAATTATTTTTCAAATTATGTAAAGATTGCTCTTCCTTTGAATTACGGAAAACTCGACCACAATATCATTTGGTAAATACAGTTAATATGTATAACAGAATTATAGATGTTCATTTTGAACAAAATAATTGTCATATTTAAATTTTAGGCAATGTATCATTTCCTTTTTTTTTTTTTTTTTTTTTTCCAATCACACATTTTTCAATAAAATAATATTACACACAAATTCAAATTTATTCTTTATTTTTAATAACACTTTCTTCATCAAATCACTATTCCAAAATACATTTTTTGCAAAAAAAAAAAAAAAAAGCATCAAACTGACTCGTAATATTTTATTGTGATGACGATTGACGGCCGCCTATGTTGACTTGAAATCCTAAATTCGCCCCTAATTACGATGGTGCTATATGGTCGCTGACCAAGAAAAAATAAGCGTGCCCCTTCTTTTATCTATTTTCATCTTTGTTATTAACTCAGAATTGTGTGTGTGTTTTCCATGAAATGCTGCATGCAGTTTGATCAACGACAGAAATCCGTGGGCCTTCCGGCTAGTGATGAGATGCAAAAACAAGAAATTCTGAAGAAATTTATGGCTGAGGTTAAATTTGAGAATGTTATGGATTGCCTCTCTATTCTTGATTGAGTTGATCACCTGAAAATTGGACCATCTATTGGGCCACCGGGGTTTGGACTTAAATAAAGCGTGTTTATGATAAACACGCCTATTCTCTAAAATGTAAGATTAATTGTTGGCCCTTCATCTAGTCTAATATGGATCGTTGGATTTGGACGTTTTACCTAGACCATAAAGGCCTCCCTCTGCCTTTCAATGTGAAGTGGTTCGATTATCTTCTCGGGTTTTCTCTTCGTCTCCTTCCTGAGAGTTCTTACTGCTTCGTGTTTTTTATTCCAATCTCTGTAAATTCTTAGTGATGTTTTGAGTTGTATTTTGTATACAGTGTGAGAGATTGTGAGGAGAGCAATTTCTTCTAAAAGGGAGGCGAGCGAAAACATAAGTAAAGAAACTCCGTTTCTTCATACATTTGTATCGATTCTTTGTGATTCTTAGTGTATTTGAGCCAAATCTACTTTGTAGATGCTCAACGGGTGAGTAGGCTTCGGCTGAACATCCGAGGCCCTTCGGGGTGAAAATTTCTTGGTGTTATTACTTTCTGCGATTTTAATCTTTCTGAATAAATTTGTTTTGAATGCTATCGATCTTGAGACCAACATGTGGTATCAGAGCAGTTTACGAAGGGTTAGGGTTTTTTGAATTTTTTCTTTTAAAGTTTTTTTTCTATAAAAATCCTAGATCGTAGATTTTTTGGTTAAATCTTAAATCGAGTACTCCTTGTGAAAGTTTCTTACAAGATCTATCTTCGGTTCGACCTTTTGTTGGATCTTTCAACTGCGTACTTTGTGATAATTCTTTGTGATATTATTTCTGATGATTACTGTATTTTTCTTGGGTTTTTGAGGCTTCTAAATCTTTCTGAGTAATGTTTCATAAAGACTCGTACTGAGTAGCAGTGAGTCAACTCGACTCATTTCGATTTCTGCTGATTTTTTGTGACTCACTGCTGAGTCACACTAAGTTGCTGTGACTCGTTGGCTTCTTGTGTGATACCTTGGATTGTGCAACCGGTTCTGGTATTCCCTTAATTACCTTCTTCATTCTGTAATACTGTGTTTCAATTTTTGGTATAAGTTCCTTACTTTCTTAGTTTCTCAGTTAATTGTTTAGATAATATACTACTCATAGAGTTGGTCATTAAGGTAATTGATCTTCTGCTACCTTCCTTTGTCCAAGGTCTCCTACGAGGATCTGGAAATCTGAGGGGGTAGTGGGTTGAACAGGTCATCACCCCTTAGACCATCTTTCAAGTTGGTAGCTATATCTTTACATTACTCTTGTTAAATATCTGCACGTTCTTAATATAAGATTGCTATATTGAAATCTTTATTGTTTACTCTTACTGTCTGTACTTACTACATCTTGTGTGGCATATAAACTTGAATCTGTGAATTTATCTGTGATCGTGACTACTGCACAAAAATTTGAAGTAGAAATTTGGAGAGGGATTGGAGATTTTAGGTTGTGGCGCCAGAAAATAAGGGCTCTATTATTACCACAGGGTCATTAATGGGGCATGGCATGCTGAGATAAGTGCATATAGGAGACAGGAGTTAGATGAGATTGCCTGGAGTTCAATTTTCTTACATCTGTCTGATAGTGTAATAAGAAAAGTTGGGAAAACTACTACTACTCAAGCCTTATGGACCAAACTAGAATCCCTCTGCTTGACTAAATTTATGCCTAACAAATGTTATCTTCTTAGGCAATTCTATAATTTTAGATTTGATCCCTCCTTAAGCCTAGAAGATAATTTTGATAAATTCACTAGATTGATTCAAGAATTGACTGATTGTGAAAAGGAATTATCTGAAGATCAACAAGTTGTTGCTCTGTTAAATGCACTAGGTGACAAATACAGAGAACTGAGAAATGCTTTAGAGTATGGGAGAACTGACCTTACTATTGATATTGTTATATCGGCTCTAAAGAATAAAGAACTTGAACTTAAAACATAATCCAAAGACTCCAAGTTTGAGGAAGATTTGAATGTAAGAGAGAAAGAAAATCAGAACAAAAAGAATAATCAATGTAATTTTAATTCACACAAGAAGGGAGAGCCTCAATTTCCTAAATTCAGGAATCAAAACAGAAATCAATCAAAACCTAAGTTGCCAACCAGAAAATGTTATTACTGTGGTAAAACATGACATCTCATAAAAGACTGTTTTAAGAAAATATCTGACATGAAAGGTAAAACAAATATAGATGGGTCTGCAGCTGTTGTTTGCAATAATGAACCTGATATACAGGGAGTTATTTTTGTTACCACAACCAAAAGAAACCAAAATGAATGGATTCTTTACTCTGGGTGTTCATTCCATATGTGTCCCATTAAAGAGTGGTTCACTGATTTTACTGACCTGAATAGTGGGGGGTCAAGTTCAGATGGGGAATAATATGACCTGTCAAATAAGAGGTATTGGAAACCTTAAGTTGTTACTGGAAAACAACAATATTCTTGAATTATCTCAGATCAGATTGTGCCTGATCCTCAAAGAAACTTGTTTTCTTTGAGGTAATTGGATGATGAATATGAAATTAGGATTCATAAAAGACAAACGGTAATTAATCTTAACTGTAAAGAGATAATCTCTTCTCCTAAATCTAATGAAATCTTTACACTGCAAGCTAAAACTTTAGTTGGGAATAGCTCTGCAGTTGTAAAATCACGTGACAATAGGACCCTGATTTGGCACAAGAGGCTTGGCCATATTAGTGAAAAGGGATTGACAATTTTAAACAAATTAAAATGTTTTGGAAAGGACAATATTGAAAAATTAGAATTCTGTGAAGATTGTGTTATTGGAAAACAAAATAAACTGCCTTTTAAAACTAGAATGCACAAATCAAATTCTATACTAGAGTATTTACATGCTGACTTATGGGGTTCAGCATCTGTAAATACTTTAAGTGGGTTCAAATTTTATTTGCTAATTGTAGATGATTTTTCAAAAAAAATTTGAACTTTTCTTTTAAAATATAAATCAGACACTTTCCAAAACTTTAAACAATGGAAACTGATGATGGAAAATCAAACCAACAAAAATGTAAAAGCACTTAGAATAGATAATGACCTTGAATTTTGTAATTTTGAATTTGATATTCTTTGTAAAGAATTTGGAATCTTGAGGCACAGAACAATAACACACACTCCTCAGCAAAATGGTATTGCAAAAAGAATGAATAGAACCTTATTGGAAAAGGTTAGGTGTATGTTACTTAGTTCTGGTCTTCCAAAGATCTTTTGGGGAGAAGCCCTGAAAACTGCCACTTATGTGATAAATAGAATACCTTCAAGTGCTATTGATTTTCAAATCCCTGAACACTTATGGTGTAGAAATTCTCCAGATTACCTGAAAGTAAGGGTCTTTGGGTATGCTGCCTACTCTCACCAAAACATAGGCAAACTTGAACCTAGATCTCAAAAATGTATTTTTCTAGGTTGTGGTGAAGAAACAAAGGGTTATAGATTGTGGGAGAGAGAAAAAGGTGGGTTCAGAGTCATCATCAGTAGAAATGTGATTTTTGATGAAAGTAAATTCCCTTGTAAGAACTCCTCAACACGAAATACAGATTTGACTCTTCCTGCTAAAGAAACTGTCCTGGATAGTCTAGAAGATGATTCTAATGACCCTGATAATTTGATTGAGGTGGAGTCTACTCAATCTGATATAGACCAACCTCGAAATGAATCTGATGCTGAAAATCAATCTCAGAATACTGCACTCGAAAACTATCAGTTGACTAGAGACAGAAGTAGAAGAAATAGGTTCCCTTCTACAAGAATTAATGCAGATGAATTTGTAACATTTTACACTGAACTTGAATCTGTTAATTCTGAACCAACAACCTTTGAAGAAGTTACAAATTGTAAGGAATCCAAACTTTGGCTAAAAGCCATGCAAGAATAAATGGACTCTTTAACTAAAAATAATACATGGATCCTGGTCAATAGGCCCAAAAATCAGAAGGTTGTTGACTCTAAATGAGTTTATAAAATTAAAGAAGGTGAACCTAATTTTGGGGGCATTAGATATAAAGTCAGACTTCTGGCAAAAGCTTTACACAAAGAGAGGGTATTGACTATAATGAAATTTTTTCACCTGTTGCTAAATACGCCTCTATCAGAATCTTACTTGCCTTAACAGCCCACTTCAACTGGGAATTAGACCAGCTTGATGTTAAGACAGCCTTCCTAAATGGTGACCTTGAAGAAACGATTTATATGAATTAACCAAAAGGTTTTGAACTAAAGTCAAAATCTGATCAGGTTTATTTATTAAAGAAATCTCTTTATGGTTTGCAACAAGCACCAAGACAATGGTATAAGAAATTTTACTCTTATGTTCAAAATCTGGGATTTCTTAAGAGTAATTTTGACTCTCGTTTCTTCTTCAAAGGGTCAGGAGAACCTGATTCTCTCTATCTCTTATTATATGTTGATGATATGCTTATTGCCTGCCATGATAAATCTGAAATTATTTCTGTTAAAGAAAAATTTAAATCTGAATTTGAAATGAAAGATTTAGGACAAGCAAAGAGAATTTTAGGCATGGAAATCAATAGAGATAGAAAGAATTGTGTTCTGTATGTAAATTAAAACTCTTATGTGAATAAGATACTTGAGAAGTTTGCTATGACTGAGTGTAAACCTGTAACTTTACATATTGCTAATCACTTCAAACTTTCTAGTGAACAGTCACCTAAAACTGATGAAAAATATGACAGAATGAGTAAAATACCTTATGCAAATGCTGTTGGCTCTATTATGTACCTTATGATATGTACATGATCTGACTTAGCTCATGGTATAAGCATGCTTAGTAGATTCATGGCAGATCCAGGTGAGACACATTGGTTAGCAATCAAATTGATGTTAAGATATCTAAAGGGCACAATTGAACTAGGATTAAAATTCCAAAGATGTAATGAAGGCATTATCTTGAAAGGATATACAGATTCTGACTTTGCAGGAGATTTAGATAAAAGAAGATCAACCTCCTCCTATGTGTTTACTCTTTGTGATGGTTGTGTTAGTTGGAAGTCCCAACTACAAAAACTTGTAGCTCTATCTTTCACTGAAGCTGAGTATATTGCAACATGTGATGCTGTTAAAGAAGGTTTGTGGTTAAGGGGTTTATTAAATGAAATTGGTTTCATGAATGAAATGGTTAGAATATGTGCTGATAACCAAGGTGCAATTCATTTGAGTAAAAATCCTGTATATCATGATATGACTAAGCATGTTGATATTAAATTTCATTTTGTTAGAAATATGGTTGAGAAGGGTCTTATTAATCTGGTTAAAATCCCAACTGAATTTAATCCTTCTGATATTGGTACTAAGGTATTACCCCTAAATAAGTTGAGGAATTGTTTAAAAATTCTGAACATCTGTTGAAGGTAATGGATACAATTTCTAGTTTTTTCTTTGTGTAACATTTTGAGTATAAACTAACAGTTTTTCTTTTTTTACAGGTTGTATAGAGCAAATGAAACAAGTGTTTTTGGTTTTTAAATCCACAAAAGAATTTCAAGAATAGATCAGCAAGGTGGAGATTGTTATGGATTGCCTCTCTATTCTTGATTGGGCTGAATCACCTGAACATTGGACCATCTGTTGGGCCACTGGGTTTTGGACTTAAATAAAGTGTGTTTATGATAAACACGCCTATTCTCTAAAATGTGATATTAATTGTTGGCCCTTCATCTAGTCTAATATGGATCGTTGGATTTGGACGTTTTATCTGGACTATAAAGGCCTCCCTTTGCCTTTCGATGTGAAGTGGTTCGATTATCTTCTAGGGTTTTCTCTTCGTCTCCTTCTTCCTAAGAGTTCTTACTGCTTCGTGTTTTTGAGTCCAATCTCTGTAAATTTCTTAGTGATGTTTTGAGTTGTATTTTGTATATAGTGTGAGAGATTGTGAGGAGAACAATTTCTTCTAAAAGGGAGGCGAGAGAAAACATAAGTAAAGAAACTCCGTTTCTTCATACATTTGTATCGATTCTTTGTGATTCTTAGTGGATCTGAGTCAAATCTACTTTGTAGATGCTCAACGGGTGAGTAGGCTTCGGTTGAACATCCGGGCCCTTCGGGGTGAAAATTTCTTGGTGTTATTACTCTATGCAATTTTAATCTTTCTAAATAAATTTGTTTTGAATGCTATCGATCTTGAGACCAACAGAGAAAACATTTTCACTTCTTCTTCCGTTTCCTTACATGTGGACATGTTTTGAGAATTGTACATTGATCGATATGTTACCTTAATTCTGTCAGCATTCAGAAATATCTCAAGACCTAAGATTTCTTGACGAGGTGGGAACTTTATGGGAAAATCTTGTTAGGCTTGTGTCCGGCTCATATTTGGTCATTTCTGGTTGACCCTTCTATCGAAATGATGTGCTCACAATCTTGATGGTACAGGCTATGGGGTGTGAACACAAGGTCATCCTCTTCAATGTGACACATTTTATTTGCTCTATGTACCCGAATAACATTTCAGATTTAAGTAATTTTCTGTGGGAAAATTGCAGCCGAGGTATCAAACCTTTCATTTATTAGCAGACTTTGTCCAAACCTTTAGTTTGTGCCACCGGAGATACCAAACCTTTAAAAAATGTGTGGGACCAGTCCAAAATGACGGTTTCCGTCTGTTTGACCGCCAAAACCGTCAGTTGACCCCTTTAATGATAATTTCAAGAATTTTCCCCAAATAAGTGAAGGGCAACATGGTCATTACACACATTTCCCTCCTCAACATCAAACACGTCAGTTGCAACTTCCTTTCACTCACCATCCACTATGGAACCTACGAAAACCCACGAAGAAGATGAAACGGACTTCGAAGAAGACGAACATCCAGTGGACATTGCAGCCCACATTCGAGGCTCTCTTCCCCAACCCGTGTATGGTAAGTGTCTTCCCCTGTTTTCAGTTTACGATGTGAAGTTGTATGATTATGAAGTTCCCCTGTTCGATTGTGTTCACGTACTGAGGAATTCAAAAAATTTAAGTGATTTGGTGTATTAGAGCGTAATGCTTGTGTACTATCTTTTCTGCACATGTTCTTGCTCGAACTGAAAAGGGCTAGGGCTTAACTTCCTTTTTTCGGTGTTTTTTCAGGGGAAAATTCATAGTACTTCAGCATACGGCTTCATCATGGTGGAATTTTATTGCAGAAGATGATAAATTTTGTGTATGAGCATGGGAAAATAAGTTATATAGACTATATCGACCCTGATTTCTTCAATAGATTTCTTTTGGACAATGCCGTGAAGATGTTAGGATATTCTGATAGAATTAGATATCTGTACAAGATGGAGAAGAAAAAAATGAGTGAAGGTTCATTTTGGTTGGTTAAAGACTCAGATTTCATGAATTTAGTGAAGTGGCTTGGTGATAATAGGAAGCTGAACTGTATTGCTTGCCTGTAGTTGAGGTTTTGGAGTTGCCTTGGGATGAAACAGAACAGAAGGATGTTCGAGTGTTTGATTGTGAGACTGGTGAGGAATTGGTGAAGGTTCAAAAGTCTGGTGAAGCATTGAATGAGCAGCAACCATACTATGCAATTGAGATTTTTGATGAATCAGTAGAAGGTGATGACGTGTGTGTAGTTGATGAAGTGGATGACATGGAAGCAGATGAAGAGGAAGTTTATACAATGCATGGAACAGAGCATGAGTATACAAAGGTTGATTTTATAGGGGCTGAAGTAGACTCACATGAATCAGAAGTGCATGCTACTGAACCAGAGAAACCACATGATGTTGAACCACAGTTGAGGTCTGAACATGAGTTGCATGACTCTAAACCACAGCAGCAGGCTCAGCAGGAGCTACATGCTGCTGAACAAGAGGCGCAACCTGCTGAACATGATGTCGAAACAGAGGTGCAGCTTGCTGAAATTGATGTGCATGCTTCTGGACCACAGCAGCAGGCTCAGCAGGAGCTGCATGCTGCTGAACAAGAGGCGCAAGCTGCTGAACATGAGTTGCATGATGCCGAACCAGAGGTGCAAGCTGCTGAAACTGATGTGGAGTTTGGTGAAGGTCCTGAGCTAGATGATGAATATGAGGAGGGTATTTTGGGAGAGGAATTCACTAACTCGGAGTACGAGCAGGAAGAAAATATTGCTGTGGAGGATAATGATGAAAACACATATTTCAGGTTGAGTGAAGGTTTTGACATTGGTGCAAGTGGTGAGCAGGAAGGTGTAAGGGATGTGCAGGAAGGGGAGGTAGCTGCTGGGAAAGAATCTGGAATAGAATACGAAGACACCAGTGAGCTTAGAAGCTTACCCAGTGATACCGAGGCTGAGAGATCATCTGCCAGAAGGAAGAATGCGTGCTAGTTTAACCCTGCAATTGATATGGAAGATCCACAGTTCAAGCTAGGTAATGTCCACTATTTTGTGTAATTCATTTCTGGTTTAATTTATTTGGATGATAATGCATTCTAGTTTAATTCATTTCTGCCAGGGATGAAATTTGACAACGTCAAGATTCTAAGGAATTCAGTAGTTCAATACTCAGTCAAAAATTCCAGGCAACTGAGATACGTGAAAAATATGAGGACACGGTTGAGAGTTCTATGTCAAGATAATTGTCCTTGGGTTTTGTATGCATACCAACAATCCGACAAGAGTCTTCGAATTAATACATTTGTAGATGAGCACACATGTACCATGGTGTGGCAAAATAGAAGGGTTAATTCAGGTTTTCTGGCAAAGAAGTACGTGAGAAAATTTAGGTCTGATCCAAACATTCCAATGAGTAGTTTTATGGAGACTGTGAAAGAGGACTGCATGTATGAGATTTCAAAGCATCAGTTCTACAGGACAAGATTGAAATGTGCAGAAGTTATTAATGGGATTGTAGCTGAGCAGTACAAAATTTTATGGGATTACGGTGAGGAATTGAAGAGAACAAATCCAGGCAGTACAGTCCAAATCGAAGGTTCGGGACATACTTTTAAGAGATTGTACATCTGCATTGGGGCTTGTAAGGAAGGGTTTAAGGCTGGGTGCAGGCCAATTGTTGGGTTGGATGGATGCTTCCTAAAATCTGCAGAAGGTGGACAGTTGTTGGCAGCTGTTGGCATTGATGGTGAGAATTTTATGTTCCCGTTAGCATGGGCAGTTGTGGATGCAGAGAACAAAACAAACTGGCAATGGTTCATAGAATTGTTGGTTGATAACATAGGGATGCACAACCCTCGAGCTTGGACATTCATTTTCGACAAACAAAAGGGTTTGGTGGATTTCATAAGTCAATACTGTGAAGGAGCGGAGCATAGGTGTTGTGCTAGACATCTTTATAGCAATTTCACCTTGGCACACAAAGGTCTGGCACTTAAGAACCTATTTTGGAACGCAGCAAGGGCAACAACAGTGCCAGAGTGGAAGAGTGCAATGAATGAGTTAAAAGACATAAGTGAAGAGGCTTACAACTGGTTCCTTGAAAAACCTCCTTCCCAATGGACCAGATCCAATTTTGAAGAGCATTCAAGATGTGATATTCTTCTTAATAATTTGTGTGAGGCATTCAACTCTTCTATTGTTGTTGCCAGAGACAGGCCCATCATCTCCATGCTAGAGAAAATTCAGCATCAGCAAATAATAAGGATGAATGCAAAAAGGGAAGCGGCAGAGAGGTGGGATTATGCATTCGGGCCAAGAATTGTGAAAATCATTGAGAAGGCTAAGTCTGAGGCAAGGTACTTGAAGGCAGACTATGTAGGCAATCAGAAATTTGAGATAAGCAGCAGAGACGGTTTGAGGTGGAGCGTTGACTTGACAGAACATGCATGTGCTTGCAGAAAATGGCAGCTCACTGGAATACCACGTCCCCATGCAATATCAGGCATGCTTTCAAGGGATATTGGCATGTATGAGTACATCGACCCATGGTATAGCAAGGAGACATACCTGAAATGTTACTCCCCAGTGATCCACCCGATGTCAGGGCCTGAACTGTGGCCAGAATTGGGAAAGCATCCTCTCACTCAAACTCGGAAGAGAAAACAGGCTGGCAGACCCAAAAAATTGAGGAAGAGGTCACAGGCAGAGCCATCTTCAAGCGTGAAGATGGGAAGGACTGGCATGAAGATGACGTGTAAACGCTGTGGAGGGTCTGGACATAACAAAAGAAGCTGTAAGGAGGCACTGCCTGGTGAAGATAGTTCACAGCAATAGTCTCAACCAACCACACAAGAAGATACACATACTAGATCAACAAAGGGGAAGAGAAAAGCACATTCAACGCAAACCTCCAAGTCACAAACTAAGAAGTCCAAGTATAGAGGATCGCAATCTTGAACATCATGTGGTTTCTCTTGTATAGTTACCTTTTTGGGGAAAAGCTGTGGTTTTTTGTAAACTAAACTGGAAATATATGCTTCCAATGCTGTGTATTTTGTAGATATAACTGGAATTTTTGATGAAATTGTTCAATGTGATGATAATGTTGATGTCGAATATCTTGCATTATGTTTCTGCTTTTTCTCGTTGGTTTCTGAAATTGTATTTGTAAGATCTGATGTGTAGGCAATTATGAAATATATGAGAATGTTTGATACTTCCTGTGAACGTATTATCAAACGTTTGGTACCTTTACTGCAATATTTTTAAAGGTTTGGTACTCTGTCTGAAACCATTAGAAAAGGTTTGGTACTGATTCTGCGAATCGTTATAAGGTTTGGTACATATGGTGCACCTTCTTCAGATAAGTTTGAAGTGTAATCTGCTCTTTTAATTTCGCATTTGACATAGAGGCCAGGAAAATATCGTTAAATTTCAAGTCAAAATGTACAACACAAATTTTCCTTTTTTACATATGCATTTTACAACATCTAGAACATGGCTCCATTTCGAAACCATAAACTCAAATTTCTGGAACAAAAAACTAAAATCTTACAATCTGACCCTACATACCTAGGAACAAACCCATTTTGCAAACACTCCACACACAAAGCCGAAGAGCCAGATCTTCCACACATTTGGTCTTGTTGCTTGAAGGGTGTCGATTTCAGCTTCCATTTCCCTCCTAACTCGTAATAGACCAGGAATCAGTTCCTTCGATCTCTCACACATCGGAGGGTCACACCACATAAAGAAGGTGCATCCACCCACATCTTGGCTTCGAAGACAAGTGAGAAATCTTCTTCCCGGGTTCAAGTTCGTCCACGAGGTCTTCATCTGCACTGGGGAACCACATCTGCATACATTCCCCTCCATCTTCTTGCTGATTTTTTTTACTACCTGTGAGAGAGAAGGTAGGTAATATATAGTGATAAAGAAATGGAGGGAAATAAACAGTGAAGTTTTTAGTTGAGGAGGAAAATGTGTGTAATGACCATGTTGCCCTTCACTTATTTGGGGAAAATTCTTGAAATTGTCATTAAAGGGGTCAACTGATGGTTTTGGCGGTCAAACAGACGGAAACCGTCATTTTGGACTGGCCCCACACATTTTTTGAAGGTTTGGTATCTCCGGTGGCACAAACTAAAGGTTTTGGCAAAGTCTGCTAATAAACGAAAGGTTTGGTACCTCGGCTGCAATTTTCCCAATTTTCTGTTTTATAAACAGCGATTCTGAGACAATGAGGAAGAATATCATGTGATTTTATGTTTAAAAAAAAAAAAAACCTACTTTAATCTAATTTTTTCACAACGCATGATTAAATCTACTTTTAAATGATATTATAGATCAAGTATTTTGATAAATTAAACAAGTTTAACTTGTGTCATTTTAATTTCTTTGAATTAATTTAAGCATAATAAAAATAATGTGTAATTTTTAAGTACATTCAATCGCCAGTACTAAATGAATGCTACCTTGAACTGGACAATATGTTGACATGTTGAATATTGCGTGGTGTATTTGTAGTCCTTTAAAGTGTTCTAAGTGTTGCATTTCCAATTATTTCGTATGAATATGATTTCATTTTTCATTATAGTGTTTCTTGGGTGAAGTCGTAAATTCAATAATGAATCGGTGACCACACAATTCTAGAAATGACAAATTTAATGGAGGAAACAAACCCTTTTCTATAATTGGGATGGACCACATATAAAACTGCGTTGTCATGCTTTCTATTGAGTCCACATCATTCGTGTCTTCAAATTGGTAGCATTTCTCGTGTATGCATGAATTTTTACTATTAATTTTTTAGATTGAAAAACTATTTAACAATGAGTTCAAATTAATGCGCAAAATATGGATGCTACAAATGACTTTTATAATTCAATTTTTATCATTAATTCCTATTTCTTGTCACATTTTTCAACTTATTTTCAAGCCATATTCTTCAATATTCCTATTTCTTGTCACTTTTCTTGTGAGTCTATAAGTTTTATTTTCATGCAAAATTTAAAAAATTTAAAAAAAAATTTAAAAATTTAAAAAATTAGCAAGCCCGTTCCGTTCCTTCCCTCTGCCAATTTGTTGTGTCTTGAGTTTCATGTTAACATCATTAGAAATGGTATCATATCTTAATATATTATTGTCTTCAAATCTAAGCGATAATATGCTATGCAAGCTCGTTTAAGAATATTAATTTTGAAATCTGATTATTATTTTTGCATTCTATATAATTGAAATTGCTCGTTTGAGCTATGTGAGCTCTGCGGGCACAATATCAAATCTTAGGATTTCATTAAAAGATCAATTCTGATCATATAAGTAGTTCGAATCCTTTATTTAAATCACATCTTACTTACTAATGAGTTTTCTGTCACAAAAAAAAATGGAGAGGATAAACCCTACCTCAAACTTTCATAAAGAAGTCTACATATTATTTCTTCCAATTGAATTGTGAATCATTATCTTAAAAGAAATTGTAATGAAAATTCCCTTCTTTGGGCTCTACTTTAATGAGGTTTTAAATAATATAAATATTTTTAAATAGTGAGTTTTTTGGACAACGTGTGATTAAAAAAAAAAGAAAATTTTTGAATTTAAGTGTAATATTATTTTATTGAAGAATGTGTCATTGAAAAGAAAAAAAAATGCATTAAAATTAGAATTGACCCCAAACAGGATAACTCTATCTAGTTGAAATTAATAGATGCTTCAAAAAAATAATTATGCCATTTTTGTGTGTATATATATAATGATGACATATTTTCTAGCTTGTGCCTTGAACTAGACAAAAATTGGTGTGCTATCAAACGTTTCCTAACTTATACATGTCATTGTCATTTAAATTGTCAAATTTTAATTATAGAGAATGGTTTTGTTAATTGTTTGGTAGAATTGTATCACAATGGACGGTATTAAAGAAAATTAAAATCTTGTTTATTGTGCTTTCTTGTCGTATATGTTGTATTTATTTTACTTGAATAATGAGTATTTTAATTTGAAGCTTGAATGTCTCGGAATAAATTAAGATAGTTACAAGTATGTTTGATGAAAATTATAGATGGGTCTGATTTTTTTATTTTTTGAAAATTATTGATTTCAATTTTCAAACCGTATTAAAGATATATTTCATAGGTCTCATCCAATATTGCCTTGTCATGATGAAGAGTGAACGGGGTGGAGAACTCGTTCCCTATCCCGAATTCATCGAGCTCTTCTCAAATCTCTTTATTTTAGTGTATTTTCATTTCATTTTCATATTTTTATTTAAATCATATTTTAAAATAAAAATTAATTAATTAAATTGCGCGACAAATGAGATTTTTCTAATCCCTTCACTTCTTGCCTTCCAAAAATTCACTATATGATAGTCATGTCAATGAGCCGAGCCGGCTCGTGACCCAAAACTTGAGGCTTGAGTTCGACTCAAGTAAAATGGCGCGAGCTTTTTTATAGGCTCGACCCGAGCTTTCAGCTCGGGCCTTACCGAGTCGAGCCTTTTTTCTCCATGACAATTCTAAAAATTTTAAATTTGCACAATTTTAACGAATTATAAATTAAATAAAAGTTACAATTCTCCTCATTTTTTCGGCTTAGGACCGGTTACAATCGACGTAGGTGGAGTCTTAAACTCATATTTATAACCAAAAAATATACAATTTCAACTAAATTTAAAATTCAAATTTGGAATTTTAATTTTAAACTTTCATATTTATTTGCACTCGATTAGCTGCCTGAAAACAGGCAGCTAGCCTTCAGCTTCATAGCTGCTTGTTAAGGCAGATTTAAATGTACATGTATATGTTTTTTCTGTTTTTTTTTTCTCAATTCTAAAAATTTTAAATTTGCACAATTTTAACGAATTATAAATTAAATAAAAGTTACAATTCTCCTCATTTTTTCGGCTTAGGACCGGTTACAATCGACGTAGGTGGAGTCTTAAACTCATATTTATAACCAAAAAATATACAATTTCAACTAAATTTAAAATTCAAATTTGGAATTTTAATTTTAAACTTTCATATTTATTTGCACTCGATTAGCTGCCTGAAAACAGGCAGCTAGCCTTCAGCTTCATAGCTGCTTGTTAAGGCAGATTTAAATGTACATGTATATGTTTTTTCTGTTTTTTTTTATATATATTTTTCTAATTTTTTTGCTGGCTCAGACAAAATGTTTCGTGACACGACCGGCTCATCTGGCTCGACGAGCCACACGGGGCAGATCGGGCTCGAGTCGGCGTGCCAAATTTACACCCCTATTACATTGCGACGATTGTAATAGTTGCTCAAATTCCATACTATATACATATTTATATTTTTGAATTTAACATATTTTAGTGCTCTTTTGTTATTAAACCATTGCTTGAGCTACATTTTTTTTCATTCTTTCCCATTATTTTTTCTTCGGTACTTATTTTCAACCACACATTCTTCATTAAAATAATATTATAAGCAAATAAAAAAACTGTTTCTTTTTTAAACCATACATTTCTCATCAATTTACTATTCTATAATACATTACAAAAAATTAATGGGACTCAAATAGGGCCTAAATTATGAGAAAATTTGTTAATTACAACGTCATAGAGAAATGTGTAGAGGTTGATAACAATTGCTAATTCTTTGAAAAATATAATTAAAATTTATTGTTAACTTTATCTTAATTTTTCCTCAAAATTTTAGACCAGACCAAACAGCGGCATAGACATCATATGTGATAAATATGATATTAAAAATTTTGGGCTTTCAATTTTTCATTTCTTGGCATTTTCAAGTCAATTCCACTCCATGCACCCTAATGCATTTATTTTAACACTTAAACTTCAACAATCATGTATGATTTACGAACAATATTATTTTTGTTCGACTTATCTTCTTTTAATTTGAAGAACATATTTTGTATATTAGATTATAAATACATAACGAGATTCACCACACAAATTACTCACCAATTAATTGTAGAATCATATCATTAATGTTTAATATAAGTCTCGATACATAATGGATCATTCTCTCTATGTCTATATAAATATATGTATTACATTATTGAAACTTAGATGGCTGATATTTTATCTTTTCCATGGCCCTCTAAGGACAAGAATTAATGTAAGTTGCAAGGGAGATTGTGACATGCCTAAAGAAAATGTCTTGAGACATCAATCTCTAACAAATTTTTTTATCCTTTTGTTTTCTTCTCGTTGTTATACGAATATGTCACATCTCGATAATTA
>NC_036237.1:10202530-10262669 GCF_002742605.1 Olea europaea var. sylvestris
TTTTTACATATGCATTTCACAACATCTAGCACATGGCTTCATTTTGAAACCCTAAGCTCAAATTTTTGGAACAAAAAACTAAAATCCTACAATTTGATCCCACATACCTAAGAACAAACCCATTTTGCAAACACTCTACACACAAAGCCGAAGAGCCAGATCTTCCACACATTTGGTCTTATTGCTTGAAGGGTGTCGATTTCAGCTTCCATTTCCCTCCTAGCTCGTAATAGACCAGGAATCAGTTCCTTCGATCTCTCACACATCGGAGGGTCACACCACATAAAGAAGGTGCATCCACCCACATCTTGGCTTCGAAGACAAGTGAGAAATCTTCTTCCCGGGTTCAAGTTCGTCCACGAGGTCTTCATCTGCACTGGGGAACCACATCTGCATACATTCCCCTCCATCTTCTTGCTGATTTTTTTTACTACCTGTGAGAGAGAAGGTAGGTAATATATAGTGATAAAGAAATGGAGGGAAATAAACAGTGAAGTTTTTAGTTGAGGAGGAAAATGTGTGTAATGACCATGTTGCCCTTCACTTATTTGGGGAAAATTCTTGAAATTGTCATTAAAGGGGTCAACTGATGGTTTTGGCGGTCAAACAGACGGAAACCGTCATTTTGGACTGGCCCCACACATTTTTTGAAGGTTTGGTATCTCCGGTGGCACAAACTAAAGGTTTTGGCAAAGTCTGCTAATAAACGAAAGGTTTGGTACCTCGGCTGCAATTTTCCCAATTTTCTGTTTTATAAACAGCGATTCTGAGACAATGAGGAAGAATATCATGTGATTTTATGTTTAAAAAAAAAAAAAACCTACTTTAATCTAATTTTTTCACAACGCATGATTAAATTTACTTTTAAATGACATTACAGATCAAGTATTTTGATAAAATTAAACAAGTTTAACTTGTATCATTTTAATTTCTTTGAATTAATTTAAGCATAATAAAAATAATGTGTAATTTTTAAGTACATTCAATCGCCAGTACTAAATGAATGCTACCTTGAACTGGACAATATGTTGACATGTTGAATATTGCGTGGTGTATTTGTAGTCCTTTAAAGTGTTCTAAGTGTTGCATTTCCAATTATTTCGTATGAATATGATTTCATTTTTCATTATAGTGTTTCTTGGGTGAAGTCGTAAATTCAATAATGAATCGGTGACCACACAATTCTAGAAATGACAAATTTAATGGAGGAAACAAACCCTTTTCTATAATTGGGATGGACCACATATAAAACTGCGTTGTCATGCTTTCTATTGAGTCCACATCATTCGTGTCTTCAAATTGGTAGCATTTCTCGTGTATGCATGAATTTTTACTATTAATTTTTTAGATTGAAAAACTATTTAACAATGAGTTCAAATTAATGCGCAAAATATGGATGCTACAAATGACTTTTATAATTCAATTTTTATCATTAATTCCTATTTCTTGTCACATTTTTCAACTTATTTTCAAGCCATATTCTTCAATATTCCTATTTCTTGTCACTTTTCTTGTGAGTCTATAAGTTTTATTTTCATGCAAAATTTAAAAAATTAAAAAAAAAATTTAAAAATTTAAAAAATTAGCAAGCCCGTTCCGTTCCTTCCCTCTGCCAATTTGTTGTGTCTTGAGTTTCATGTTAACATCATTAGAAATGGTATCATATCTTAATATATTATTATCTTCAAATCTAAGCGATAATATGCTATGCAAGCTCGTTTAAGAATATTAATTTTGAAATCTGATTATTATTTTTGCATTCTATATAATTGAAATTGCTCGTTTGAGCTATGTGAGCTCTGCGGGCACAATATCAAATCTTAGGATTTCATTAAAAGATCAATTCTGATCATATAAGTAGTTCGAATCCTTTATTTAAATCACATCTTACTTACTAATGAGTTTTCTGTCACAAAAAAAAATGGAGAGGATAAACCCTACCTCAAACTTTCATAAAGAAGTCTACATATTATTTCTTCCAATTGAATTGTGAATCATTATCTTAAAAGAAATTGTAATGAAAATTCCCTTCTTTGGGCTCTACTTTAATGAGGTTTTAAATAATATAAATATTTTTAAATAGTGAGTTTTTTGGAGAACGTGTGATTAAAAAAAAAAAGAAAATTTTTGAATTTAAGTGTAATATTATTTTATTGAAGAATGTGTCATTGAAAAGGAAAAAAAAAAGCATTAAAATTAGAATTGACCCCAAACAGGATAACTCTATCTAGTTGAAATTAATAGATGCTTCAAAAAAATAATTATGCCATTTTTGTGTGTATATATATAATGATGACATATTTTCTAGCTTGTGCCTTGAACTAGACAAAAATTGGTGTGCTATCAAACGTTTCCTAACTTATACATGTCATTGTCATTTAAATTGTCAAATTTTAATTATAGAGAATGGTTTTGTTAATTGTTTGGTAGAATTGTATCACAATGGACGGTATTAAAGAAAATTAAAATCTTGTTTATTGTGCTTTCTTGTCGTATATGTTGTATTTATTTTACTTGAATAATGAGTATTTTAATTTGAAGCTTGAATGTCTCGGAATAAATTAAGATAGTTACAAGTATGTTTGATGAAAATTATAGATGGGTCTGATTTTTTTATTTTTTGAAAATTATTGATTTCAATTTTCAAACCGTATTAAAGATATATTTCATAGGTCTCATCCAATATTGCCTTGTCATGATGAAGAGTGAACGGGGTGGAGAACTCGTTCCCTATCCCGAATTCATCGAGCTCTTCTCAAATCTCTTTATTTTAGTGTATTTTCATTTCATTTTCATATTTTTATTTAAATCATATTTTAAAATAAAAATTAATTAATTAAATTGCGCGACAAATGAGATTTTTCTAATCCCTTC
Organism: Olea europaea var. sylvestris; assembly: GCF_002742605.1. Classification (NCBI taxonomy): domain Eukaryota; kingdom Viridiplantae; phylum Streptophyta; class Magnoliopsida; order Lamiales; family Oleaceae; genus Olea; species Olea europaea. The sequence continues at coordinate 10,205,405 of NC_036237.1, forward strand.
ACTTCTTGCCTTCCAAAAATTCACTATATGATAGTCATGTCAATGAGCCGAGCCGGCTCGTGACCCAAAACTTGAGGCTTGAGTTCGACTCAAGTAAAATGGCGCGAGCTTTTTTATAGGCTCGACCCGAGCTTTCAGCTCGGGCCTTACCGAGTCGAGCCTTTTTTCTCCATGACAATTCTAAAAATTTTAAATTTGCACAATTTTAACGAATTATAAATTAAATAAAAGTTACAATTCTCCTCATTTTTTCGGCTTAGGACCGGTTACAATCGACGTAGGTGGAGTCTTAAACTCATATTTATAACCAAAAAATATACAATTTCAACTAAATTTAAAATTCAAATTTGGAATTTTAATTTTAAACTTTCATATTTATTTGCACTCGATTAGCTGCCTGAAAACAGGCAGCTAGCCTTCAGCTTCATAGCTGCTTGTTAAGGCAGATTTAAATGTACATGTATATGTTTTTTCTGTTTTTTTTTTATGTATATTTTTCTAATTTTTTTGCTGGCTCAGACAAAATGTTTCGTGACACGACCGGCTCATCTGGCTCGACGAGCCACACGGGGCAGATCGGGCTCGAGTCGGCATGCCAAATTTACACCCCTATTACATGGCGACGATTGTAATAGTTGCTCAAATTCCATACTATATACATATTTATATTTTTGAATTTAACATATTTTAGTGCTCTTTTGTTATTAAACCATTGCTTGAGCTACATTTTTTTTCATTCTTTCCCATTATTTTTTCTTCGGTACTTATTTTCAACCACACATTCTTCATTAAAATAATATTATAAGCAAATAAAAAAACTGTTTCTTTTTTAAACCATACATTTCTCATCAATTTACTATTCTATAATACATTACAAAAAATTAATGGGACTCAAATAGGGCCTAAATTATGAGAAAATTTGTTAATTACAACGTCATAGAGAAATGTGTAGAGGTTGATAACAATTGCTAATTCTTTGAAAAATATAATTAAAATTTATTGTTAACTTTATCTTAATTTTTCCTCAAAATTTTAGACCAGACCAAACAGCGGCATAGACATCAAAATATTATCACATACAAAATATAAATATCATATGTGATAAATATGATATTAAAAATTTTGGGCTTTCAATTTTTCATTTCTTGGCATTTTCAAGTCAATTCCACTCCATGCACCCTAATGCATTTATTTTAACACTTAAACTTCAACAATCATGTATGATTTACGAACAATATTATTTTTGTTCGACTTATCTTCTTTTAATTTGAAGAACATATTTTGTATATTAGATTATAAATACATAACGAGATTCACCACACAAATTACTCACCAATTAATTGTAGAATCATATCATTAGTGTTTAATATAAGTCTCGATACATAATGGATCATTCTCTCTATGTCTATATAAATATATGTATTAAATTATTGAAACTTAGATGGCTGATATTTTATCTTTTCCATGGCCCTCTAAGGACAAGAATTAATGTAAGTTGCAAGGGAGATTGTGACATGCCTAAAGAAAATGTCTTGAGACATCAATCTCTAACAAGATTTTTTATCCTTTTGTTTTCTTCTCGTTGTTATACGAATATGTCACATCTCGATAATTAGACTAAGAAATAACATGCAAGCATTTCATGTATCATCTTCTTTTCCTTCTACTCTAATGATCGGCTTAATGTATCAAAGATGTCGCTAAAATTCTATTTATGTTAATTATAGATTGTAAGAAACTCGTGTCCGAATTCGAGTCATGTTATTAAGAATGATGTATATATTACACACTATCTACGAAAATTCTAGATTCCTGAATGCACTCAACTATTATTTGGCAAATTCATAGAATCTTTAATATGTAATTCTATTTACTTTCACCAAGGTTAATCTAGAGTTGACATTTTAATTAGCAGAAATTTTAATAGAATGAGTTGACAAAGATATTCCACTTTATTCTCCAAATTCAACGTGTATTATGCACTACTTATAAAATAAAATTGATGTGCATATCAAACTGGTTTAGAACAAGAATTACCTTCTTTTGTCTGTGTTTTTATTCCCAGGAAGGGAGATTCCGATCCATGAGTTGGAGGTATCTAAAGTTTTTAAATTAAATTTAACTTGTGACTCTCCTTTTTTATCGTTCTGGCTTCGACTCTGATGCACAATTTACGTAACTTGACATGGTTTGTAAAAGTAATAATTTTGCAAAGATTTAATTCATTTTCGTTTTTGTAATTTATAACTTCGGACAACTAAGTATGCACTTGCTTTTGTTATATTTTATTAACTTAGTTTGCTTTGCTATGCAATTTAACGTTGTTAAAACAGCATTTTTTTGGCTCTTTCATTCATTCATTCGTTCATTTTTTATTTATTTTTTCCAAGAAATGAGTCGTTTTCACATTTGTTATTTTCAACTAATTAGGTCCCACTCTTAGTACTCTCTCGACAAATAACCACGCTTCCATTCATGTTTCGAATTTGAACTCCGTTATGAAAGTTACGTGACTTAACTCGTTTATAAACCCTTTTTCTGTTTTCAAATTTGTTATTCTCAACTAGTTAGGTGTTTTTCTAATAAGCCGCTTGACAACTAAATATGTTCTCATGTATCCACTTTTTGATTTTTAACTTTGCGATGCAATCTCGGGAGCTTAAGAACATTTTGGCTCAAGTCGAAGTATTTTTCAAAAATTATTAAAGATTTACGCATCAAAAGGTGAGTTCTAACTAAAAGTTAAGTTGCATATACTTTTTCAAATGAATCAAATAATAACACTTAAACGTAGAAATAATTGGCTTGTCTAAATCGAAAAATTAAATATAAGTGATTTTATTTTTTAAAGCTTAATCCAACCTGCAGACATTTTATACAAACTTCTTTTCCAAGAAATAAGTCATTTTCACATTTTTGTCATTATCAACTATTCATTTCCCACTCCCATATCATCTCTCTCTTTACACTAAAAAAATACAAAAATGTGCCATCAACATTTTTTGGCCCAATTAGGGCACAGAGGGGTCCCAGACGTGAGCCGAAACGAAAGCATTTTCTAAACCATTTTTATAAGCCAAACAGTGCTGAGACAATCCACTCCAGCTGTTTTTCCCTTATCTTTTTCGTCTTTTAATCTATTTGTGAAAGGGGCATCTCTTTTACTATTTTCTATCACCATACCACCTCTTCCTAGAAATTTCTCCAACCATTGATAGAGATCAGGGGCGGACTCAGATAGTTCGAACTGTAGGGTCAATTTTTTTTTTTTTCGAACAAAGTATCATGAACAAAAAGGAAAAATCGATTGTTTGCTATTCATGTTCGATATTTGCATTTTGGGAAGAAATCGGTGGATTATAGGATATATCTATGGATTAAATAATGGATATGGACAATGTAATATGGATATAGATTTAGGATTTGAACTTTTTGGGGCAGAAAAATTAAGTTTTCAGCATAAAAAAAAAAAAATCCAAAAAACTGTGGGGTCATTTGACCCCGTGTGGGTCCGCCCCTGATAGAGATGTTAATTGATTTGAGTCGAACGTGAGTCTCTTGCATGAGCCTTTTTCTTCCTGTTGTTTCTTTAGTAAATTTAATAAAAATAATATTTTTTTAAGAAAATGTTGTGCCAAATGGCCTTGCTTGGCCCTGCCCCGCCCGACTCGTCGTGCCTATGAATCGTGACAAGTATCACAATTTTCTATACTAACTAGCTTGACTCAAACAAAAAACTGCATATCGTGTCGAGCTACAAAGGGCCCGTGTGGACGCCATTTGTTTTACGCCCCTCATAGTTGACTAGTTGTAAACTCCACTTAAATTGAGGATGAGTTTCTGGATGAGTTAACTTTAGGCCGCAATCCTTTATGTTGACAATTATAGAGAAGATCTCATCAAGTTGAATCATGGATGACTTGTATCAACTCGATTTACCTCTAATTGTTGTCAATTGTAAAGTATAGTTTGAATGTAGAATGAAACTCTCGAATGACTTCGCTCTCTGTATCACAATGTTTTGTCCTACTCTACTAGTAGAAGTTTACGAATATATACATAGGGTATATTGATTCTGAATTCTAGAATTAGAGTTGAAAAGGCCTAAACATGTTAGAAAATCCTATGGAATATATGAATAGAATTGGGATTAGTTTGAACATTTTACAAATAAAAACCAGCCATGGAAAAGCACTTCACAAAGTTAAGAAAAATGTGTGTGGATTCACTTCCATCGGACTGCAAGCAAATTAACTTGCCCTTGTACTCAAATCATAATTTTTAGAGGTCCCTTCTGGAAAAGCAATACAATCTTGTAAAAAAATAAGTGTGAACATAAAAAAGTAGGTTAAAAATAATCTTAAAAATAATATGACATGATATTTAGTAGGTTGAAATGTCACAATGATCAAATAAAGTGCTGAAAATAAATTGTACCGTGTTTGCCATTAACATTTTGAATAATTATATTTGCACGACATTTTCTTTAACAAAATTATATTTTAAATGTGACGAAGGTCCTTGACTTCTGTTCGTTTCATCCTTACGTTCTCAATTTTTTCTATCGCATTTTTAACATTGATATTTTATCAATTAACATATCTTGTCATTGTTGATGGCCCAAAGTCCATCATGATGGAACAAAGGACTTATTTGTCCATCTTATTTTAGAAAAGCAAAATAAACAACAAATATAAAAGTTCGACAAAATATTTTCTCCATGCTAATAGATTATTTATATAGAAAATATAATCAAAGATAAAGATATGCTAATTAATTGAAGGTTGTAAGAATGTCATGAAAAATTTAAGGACATAATAGAAAACAAACAAAAATTATGGACTTTCATTACAGATAAAATGTAATAAATTTAACAAAAACTATAATATGAATATAATTAACCTTAATATTTTATACGTTTCACATCCTTCCAACATTTATCAATTTAATGTTCATCATTTTATATTAATAACATTTTGTGCTAAAATATAAAATAGGAAAAAGACAAAACAATTTTGATGGAAAAAAAATTGTTTGAAATTAATTATTGACCGCGAATCATCCTCATTTAGCTAAAATACTTAAGTGCTTCAAGAAAAAAAAAATCTAAATACTACGACATTTTCATTCGTTGCTTTCGTGTATGATATGCTATATATACAATTAAATAAAAAATAATAATCTACTAAGTATCGATATGTAACTTATGTTAAAGATCGATGGTACAACATTATATATTCATGAACAAGTTTTTTTGAGTGCCAAGATTGATATAATTTAAGTGTCATTTCATCGATGCTTAAGTCAAGTATCAGAATTTAGTAATTTATTTCTCTACTGAACTATAATATAAAATTAAAATGTCCACATCATCATATATTATACATACCTCGTAAATTGTCCCATTGTACTTTAACCGCAACATGAACAAGATTGTATATTTGCCTTTGATGGAAATTAAAATTAGATTTTTTAGTAGATAGTGATGGAGGTTTTGAAATATATGGTTGATAAATTGTTAAATTCATAAAAGATGTGATTAATATTATTTGTTTAACTTTAATTGAGATTAAAATCAAATTTTAATCCGTGCCAAACAGACTCTTATCATATTTGATAAGATGGATATTGGACTAATGAAAAATATTGAACAATATTAAAAATTAGAATTATTCTTTTTGTACAATCTAGGTTGACAATGTACTCACATGAGGGGGGACCCACGATTTTTTTATTCAGCATGGATTCCCCTCCATGTGTCTAATTGTCAATCTTGATTGTACATATAGTACAACTGTAAAAATTAAAAATCTTCCCGTCGTTTAATGAACATCCCTAGTAAGTTGTGCCATCGTACTTCAAAATATGCAACATGTACTACCATTCATTTATGGTTTATGGGTCAAAATCAACCAAATGGGTGGCTACTCATTGAATCCAACCAAATTTGTTACAGTTGGACAAACGTGTTTTATATATTTTCCTTTATTTCCTAATGTGGGAATTCTAAGGTTGTATGTATGTTCCAAAATGCACTTGAATACATTATTTTATATCACTCAAAAGTGGGCATATACTGTCCACTTCTCTATTATAGCTTAGTTGAAATTCTTTGCCCTTTTTATTTTTCATACTGTACCGCACTATTCCATAATTCATATTCCTCACTTTAACGTTAAAAAAATATTTGACTTTTAAGGGTTTTTTTTGTGTGTGTGTGTTACACTTCCCTAAATGGAATGGGGTTTGGCACATTTAAAAAAAAAAAAAAAAAATTCACTCATTTTTAATCATATAATCTCACTATAAAATAATTTTACACGTGACTTCATTATTTTTCCTACCTTTTAATTACACATTATTAGAAAAAACACATTTTCCAAAACCAACAAGACCCTTGTTAGAAACTAAATACAATATTCCCTTGACAAAAATTAATGTCAACCCATGAGTCGTTTACTTAAAGATTTGATGAAATTAGAATCTTTTACAACTCATAATTTGTTTGTCAATAGCGAAGTTAACGACAATATCTTTCACCCCTACGAACAAGTCGGTGATTATGTTGGGTGTGAAAAAAAAATATATTGGAATCCTACTTTTGTTTTCAAGAAGACTAAACTTTTATGTATATATTTTATATGAGAAATGTATCTATCTTCATCACTATAGAAGTTTAACTCACACGTTTGAGACATTTCCATGGCTGCACAAAGATAGTGGCCACTTTGTGCTTTTTGAGAATGGGAAAAAGGACAAATAAAAATTAGGTTCATTGATTTAAATTATATTCTTTTTATAATATTTAAATGCAAATTGCAATATGCAGTAATGGTGCCTCAATTGCATGAAGAATAAATAATTTTGCCCAATTGGAGGACAGAATCTTTTGTCCTTTTTCCCTTTTTTTTTTGTGAAATATAAATTATTCTTTTTATATGATTGTTTATATTTTGGCTTACATCTTCCATGACGTACTTCATAGGAAGACACTAATTTAGCACATTTAAGTCCCAACATTTTGTACTTCGAATCGAGACATATTATAAAAAGGTTGAACCCCAACCTTAAGGGCTCCCACCGACCCTGCCCTGAGTCATCGTGGAAGAGGTAAATCGCAAGATGTGCCTCCCATGAGCCAGGGTGGAGAGCATATGGATAGACCAATACTGTTAACCCATATAGTAACTCCCGCTTGCAACAAAACAAATTCCACCTTGCGGGGAATCGAACTCTGCACACTGCCGCGCTGAACCCTATCCGCCCTCCCCTTTGCCACTGGAAGATATGCCCTGGGGGCGAATCGAGACATATTATGTAATTATGATACATTCAGTATGTTAAATTTGCACTGTTAGAAATTTAGAATAAAATTAAAGAAAGATGCATGTAAAATGTTTGTCGGTCAATCTTGGTAAGTTTTTTTTTCTTTTTCTTTTTTTTTTCCTCCTTCAATGTACTAAATAGACATTTAGCCTCTGTTAAGTTTTGCTAAAAAGAATTTTTTTAGTTGATTTTGATAAAAATTGATTAAATATGTGGTAGAAATTTGAAAAGTTGATAAAAGAAGTGAATTCTATAAATTATGAGATTGAAAATAAGTTTTAAAAATGAGGGTTAAACATAGGCTTAATAAATATAAAACTATTTATCAATTTATATTTAATATGGTGAAATGAAGTCCCTATTTGATACATATTCTTAAAGTTCATTTTTTTTCCAAACTCATTTTAATTACACTTTTTCAATAAAATAATTTTGCATGTGGACTTATAATTTTTCACTATTTTTTAATTACATTTTCCAAAAAATCACTTCCACAAAATTTAGGCCAGACAGCCTTAAATGGGAACCGCGATATCATAATCATTTACAAGATTTTAGTGAATAAAATGCACATCTTGCTCTTTTGAACTTAATTGGACATGCAACTAACAATCAATGCCTCGAGAACCAAAAATTAACAATCTTTAAACTATGCAAATAACTTGAGTGAAAACATAAAACAATTGATACTTATTTTTATGATTTGTATAAAAGAATCGTTGTTTCTCTTAAAAATTCAACGTTCAAGATTGTACAAGATAGTGTAGAAAATATAGAAGAACACGTATTTAAAAAACTTTTTCTTACCCTTTAATCACACAGTCACCATTACATAATGTATTTTATCCCAAAAATGGGAATGGGGCTAATATAAATGTTGTGTATTCGTTTTGAATTTTTTAAGACTTTTAAATATTCTTTGAAGTGAATGACTTTGTAAAATGTAATGAACTTTAATTGATTTTTGCAGACTTTCATGGATTCTGTAAAAATCTATTTTAGAATTAATTTGACTTTTTACAAACTTTCATAAAGTTCTTGTAAATAAATTAAATACCTGTATAACTTATTATGCACCCTTATTTTATTGAATTATTTATTTATATTCTACAAATCGATACTTGCATGACTAAATCAACACATAGTGACAGAATTATAGTTCTTGTGTCAATAAAAGTATTTTTAAAAGAATATATAAAAAATACAACTCGCCTCAATTAGAAAAACAAACAATTAAAAAATAAAAAATAAAAAAATATTTCAATATTTTTTAATGGAAAAGAAAAAAAAAAAAGGAAATCTCTACTGTTAACTATTATCAATATATCAAAACATGTAAAAAAAATTTAATTGCAATTTAATCTATTTTTTGAATAAGATTATATAAAGATCAATCTTTTTGTAGAGGAAATAATAATAAAAGAGAGAGGAAATTCTCTAAGAAATTTTATTTGTAAATTGATCATTTTTTTACCATAAAAAAAGGGAGGGGTGGGGGATAGAGAGGGAGGAAATTAAAATATGAAAAATAGAATAAAATAATAATAATAATTGAAGGAAGAGAAATATATTGATTTTTGGTATCATGACTACATGATTCGAAGGGAAGAATAAGGAAAAATAAATATTGAACAAAAAAGTTTATATTGAAAGACATTTTTCTTCTTAAGGCTTTCAAAATTCTTAGGGTGAATGTGAAACTTTTTAGGAGATTCTACATTTGTACATTCTGGTTAAAAATTAATACACAAATTATTTTATAAAAGTTATTGACGTGTTGAATAATTCTCGACTTTTTAAAACTTTTAAACAAGGAAATTTAAAAAGTCTAATATTAAATATCCCAAAATCTTTAAAGATTCTTAAAAAGTTTTAATTAAATACATCTTAACTTTTTAAAAATATAAAATGAAAATAAAATATAAATTAAATACACCCCTAAATCCGTTCAATATTACCTCCAAAACATGGTTTCAAGGCTTTAATGTAGACAACAATAATGGAGGCAAATAGTCCCTCCCACGCAACCCCCAAACACCCAATTTAATAATCAAAATTTTAACTTATTGGGCACCAAAAATTATCCATAATACTTGATGTTTACTTTGTCTTTTTATTAACTTTTCAATATGTTAATCCTTATAATTCTTGATTAGCCTCCACTAAAATTTGAATAACAGTGCATTTTTCTTAAATCATTGACCATTTGCGAAACAATAGTTTTTTTGTTCTTTTCATCACAAATTAAAAATTAAATAAATTTATATACAATAGTAGAACAAATAAAGATTTTAACTTGAAGTTTCTCGTCCTATATATATAATAAAATTTAAAGTGCTAGATATTTAATTTAGAAAATGATCTAACTTTTACGTGAAAGCAGGAAGTGCATTGAAGATGTGAACATGTTCGTCTTTTTCATTTTTCTATGATCGCTAGTATCTTCCTTTTTATGATTCAAAGTATGAAAACTTTGCCGTATTTGTCTTCAACTTATTGCCATGATAGCAAAAATAAATTATAGTTAACAATCAATTCTCAAAAATAAAATTGTCTTCTTCATTAGATCATCGTATGAGAATCTTAAAAACGTGTCACGCTTAAATTTTTAGACAATGGTCTAAATTGAGAAGCAAAATCTAACTTCATACGTTGGAAATGTAAATTTCAAGCAACTATTAATTGGAAATTTGAATAGTTTTCATTTCTAAAAATTATTAGACATGTAAAATAGTTTTTCTTCTGAACGAGAATCAACTTAAATCATTTTCAAATATGGACCAACTTACTAATGAGTCAATTGATATCGTTGTTTTATAAGAGCATCTTCAAAAGACTTATTTATAAAGAGCATTTTATACATAACAGAGAGTATCTTTAAATTTAGAAAATAATTTTTTTATACATCCAACGAATTTTCTATTTTAATTTTTTATTTTATTTTTTTCAATAAACATTTAATAATTTCTCCTCATATTTTATTTTAGTATAATTTTTTTATATGTTAATGGTCAATCTATCCAAATGTAAATTTAATAATTTAAGCTGTAAAGTATTGAAAATTGTAATGTATTAAATGCAGTAATTATATATTAAAAAAAAAGATTGAGGGGCTGTTTTGGCCCGATTTTTTGACCTAAAAATTGATTTTTTGACCGTTATTTTACTATTTCAGCCGTCATATTTGACTTTTTCTCTCACAGGTGGACCCCACTTTTCTCCTAACGGTCAAAAAATCAATTCTCAAAATCACTCCCAAACAGGCTCTGAGTTTGGTTCTCTAAATTTGGAGAACCAAACTCACTTTCTAGTATCTTAGAATTCATTTTTAAGCATTGACTCTTTAAAATAGAGAATATTTTATGTTAGCAAGTTTATTGGAGATGCTCTAAAACCGTATAGAATCTGAACAATTATGAAATATAGGAAGATATGACTCTTTCCAATTATCATAAGAAAATGATAGTATATATTCATCTCTATTTAAATAGTAGGCATGATGCGCGCATACGGGTAAAATCCGACAACAATACAAAATTTGCTATTATGTGCTTCAACACGCCGAAGTTGAGAGACCATCGCCAGAAGACGCCGACTTTCAGAGACCGATTTTGGGAGTTCCCCAATTTGGGGAAATGAGTGTGGGTAGACGGGTTAGTCAAGTGTTCCCTCCTTTTCTATTTGGTCTTTTTTTCTTCTTTTTTGTTTTTCCTTTCTTTCGGTAGCCACCACGTCACCAAAATTTGAATTCCCCATAAAGACCCTATGAACCGGGTTGTACACATAGCATTATTGAAAAACTAGAATTGACCAAAGAAATATTTAAACTTGCAATGATTAGGCTGTAAATAGGCATGGTAGGTTAGGTCAATTTCTTGTTCCGGTAAGTTCTGAAAGAAATGCAGTTTCAATTAGTCAGTAAAAATTGATAGTCAGTTTCAATTAATGAGTAAAAGTTGATAGTTTAGCAGCTAAGTTAGGATTTTTGGACCTCAAAAAAGCCTAATGTAGCAAATGTTGACTGGTTTGTTGCTTACCTTTTCAACCTTTAAATCATTGTGGTACTTTACGGGGAATTGGGTTGTACCAAGATTAGAACAAATAAGTGAAAATGGAGTTATAAATTGATTATTATCTTAAAAAAAATATAACTGCAAGAATTTTTGTAAGAATTCAAATGTTTTGGTCGGGCCTAACACTTCGAGTTATAAAGAAACAAAGCCAGAAAATATGTTATTTAATTTTGGTCAAAATCAAATCACGTCCTCCTATTTTTCGTTTGATATTTTAAAATGAATCCAAAATCTACTAATATTGGATCCAAACTTAAGACGAATTGGTCATCAATAAACTTGGTCACTCTGCCTCTAACTAGTGAAGAATAACACGAGATTAGCTCTCTCAAAATTCAACTCGACTTCACTATCCATGACAAATACGATAGTGGATTGAAACTTCCTTCTTGTCTCCTATATTTCTGAATATATTTCTAGTGTCAACTAATGAAATTTAGTTATCAAGATCAGAAAGAACCTCTGTTTTAAGTTAGAGCTGTCTTCAGGGGCGGATCCAGACAACTTGGGTTAGGGGGTCAAAAATAAAATTTATAGGGTATCTTCTAATTAAAAAAAAAACTAAAAAATAAAAAGTTAAACAAAATTTTTCTTTTTTCCAAAATCTAGAGGGTCAATTGACCCTATAATCCCCCCCCCCCCCCCGGGTCCGCCCATGGCCGTCTCGTAATTCATGCAATTCCCTGTCCATCAATTAATCATCAAGTATGCATCTAATCAGGATGTAGTGAATAGAAAATGCATCTATCTCGAACTATGTTCATTAATCGAACAAAAAGAAAATAAAATTATTCAAACAAATTTCACTTGGGCGTGTTTTGGGCTTCAATTTCCATCATTAAAATGGCATTTTCCACACTAAAAGCTCGACTAATTCACAAAGAAGAAAGCGACTACTATTTAACCAACAAAATAATCATGGATGATATCGCATTCTAAAAATTTGGTGTATTCAACTATGAATTTATGGCTTCCTACACTAAAATATGCAAATAAAATAATTGTGCATGATTACAGAAATAGGGAGACATTTGACAACACTTGATGTTGATGTCCTTATCATATTTAAGAGCGTAGCTTATTTCTTCAAATTCATGATAACAAATTTTTAACATATGCACGTAGTTTTCGCTCGTCCTTTTGCTCGAGCGATGTAGTTTTCATAAAATAAATTTTGTCAAAAAGTAATTTCTAAAGATACATTTTTTACTTATAAAATTTACTTTCTGGAAAGGTAATTTTAAATTCGGACAGATATGTGAACTTGTAGAAGAATACTCGAAAATTAATATATACTTTTATAATTGCGAAGAATTGAGTTGCATTAAAATCATTGAAAAGTGGGTAACGAATTAATTTATGGAGTCAAGTGTAAATTTATTTAGGTTAAAACTTAATTTATCGTTGTTATTGTTTGCCATTTTCACTCTAATTGTTTTGAATTTTACTTAAATTTTACTCGTTTTAAATTATAGTAAGCAAAGGTCGAATATTTATGAGTAAGTAGTGATATTGAGTCAATTTCTACTTTTCAAAAATCAGCATGATAACAGCTATTTACACAATAAATTATGCCATTTCTTTAATCCACTCATTAAGCTCTGTAATCAGATTCTTTGTCATATCTAATCCTCCAACTTGGACTACACTAGATAATGAAAACTACCAAGGGTTAACTAGATTTTAGCTTGCAAAGGAAGAATTTACTTTTAATAAGGAGCGATTCGATGTTGAAGCTTATAAAATTATATTGTCATATCTTTGATAGTAGAGCTTTAATGTTTAGGTTTTAATTTAATATCATTGAAAAATTAAGGGTCTATTTGATCTAATTTTCGAAAATAGATTTTATGAAAAAAAAAATTAGTGAAGAATGTATAATTAAAAAGTAAAAAGAATTATATGTTTACGTTTAAAATTAAACTGAGAGAATTGATGAGTGAAAATGACTTTGAGAAAAATCCAATCTTTTTTATTATTATTTTTTTTTTTTACTGCTATAAAATCTTTTTCCTTCCCATCAACAACAAAAATGAAAAATCAGATTCCTTTTCAATTCTCTCTCTTGATTTCGGCTGTTTCTGTAGCTGCCCTGTTTGACACCTATATAAGGATCGCCTCTGCGTTTAAAGAACTTCTCTATCAATTCTATACATACTTCTGCGTGTGATTTTCTCTTTATTCGGTGCTTATATAGATAGAGAAATATATTAAACAGTGAGAGAGATTGTACTGGGGAAAAAATGTATGCTGAAACTGGACTGATGTCCCCTTATTTTCAGAGTTTCCCTCAAGAAGTTCACCAGCTTGATGAGTTCTACTACTCACAGAAACCCAATGCTCCATTGGTAATTACATTTTTGCCATTTCTTCTTATTTTCTTGATTGGCATTTCTTTGATCAATTCGAATGCAAGTTTTTGACATTCTGTTGTGGAATGATGTTCATTTGGGCTTGCGATTCGGTCTTTTTCTTTTTCTTTTTTTTTGAACTAGGTTTTTGAATTCTAATTTTTTGGGACTTTTTTATGGAATTTATGGGGTTTGGAGTTCATATCTCCGAATATCTTTGATTATATTTTTGTGGATTTTGTTTCGTTTCTCTAAATTTGGGGAAAAATTAATTAAAACTTTCAAGAATCTTACTCTATGATGAATTTAAAATTTATTTATAATATTTCTGAACGTTTTCCGGGCAATTATTATTACTGTTTGAATAACAACAAAACTTAATTTTTATTTGTCTGCTATGTAAAATTGAAATTGATATGGGGTGAAGAAGAAAATGAAAAGTAGAAATTGAATTTTTTTATTTTTTATTTTTGGAATGATTCGATTTTTCTGTAAAGTTCTGTTTTCGTGGTACATAAAGGTTATATGAAAAGCATTTGAGGCCTATTTTATGTGCTGGATTTTTATATGAAAGGATAAAAACGATTGGAATTAATTTTAAAATGACAAGTTCCGTGTTCCTTACTCTTATTTCCCATTTTCTTCTGATTCTCTATTTTTTTCACTAGGGAGTAAATTTCATTTTCAGTGTTTTGCTTTCTGATGTCAATTTCTTGTTGAGGATTCATTCTGTATGGTACTCAGAAAGATTCATAATAACTCACACGCCTTCTCTGTTTCTAATGAATTTAAAGTCGGCTGACCAATTATTTTTCGTCATTCTGTACTTATGATTTATTCTTAGCAACCACTTATCGTGCTCATTTCAGTCTCTATGACTTTAGCTCTGTCTTCAAAGTGTGCTAGTAAGAGCATTCAGAAAGATTCAAGTTAGATAAAAAGTAAAAGCGAAGCTATTGCTTTATCCTGGTTATTTCTCGTGGAATTTCTAATTTTGGGAAAATCATATTTTTCACTCTCTCATATTCCTCATGCTTTATAAGTGCTTGAGGTGTTGAATATAAGCAACTTTTAGGCTTGCTAAGGGTAGCTGAATAGGATTAGCATCCTATGAGCAAAGCCTATATATATGTCTTTAAAACTCTTCGCAAATTTTGGCCTGATTTTGAAGAGAATATTAAAGACTGATATTTTTGTATACGGTCTTTATGTAAGTTCTAACATGGTAGACAAGATCTAGCGGCATATTTACGGATGTCCTTTGCCTGGTTTCTTTGTGTGCTCGGAGTGAGCAAAAGTTTCTGGAAAGCTACCTACTTCATGGAAAACATAATCCTTTTATATTGCCATGTATATTTTTATCCTCATCGGCACCAATTTTCAGTCATTAGCAAGCCATCTGAACGGTGATTGTGCCAGACATCTATGAATTTGCCCAAATGCATTCACTTCACATTAGGACTTCTGCATGGACAAGTCTGTACTTTTCTTCAGTGCTACAACAAATAATATGAAAATACCTCTGATTGAACACGTTGTGGAATAGTTATAGATATTATTTTAAAAAAAATCCTCAAAACATGTTTCATTAGACTTTTAATATTTATAAGTTCATTTAAACTTTGTGTTGGTATGCCTTAACAAATTGTTTGAGAGAATATTTTTCTTGTTATGTCCATGTCCCCATTTTTATCAATATTACACATTTCTTTTTATGAATATTACACATTTCTTTCTTACCGAAACAATTATTAGTCAGGTGATGGTTAGGCTTTATGCTCGATGGACTAACATATGAGGTCATTATTCATCTGTGTTTTGGTTCTTATATATGTTATGACGTGTGAAAAAAACATGTATTATAATATTTGAGGATAAATATGTGATGCTTTGATACTTGAGATAAAAGTGATTATGCACTTGGTACACATAATTGATTCTTCTCTTGGTTCTTAGCGACATGTTTTTTACGGCTTCAAACTTCTTAATTCTGAACTCTAATACAGGGCAACCTCAATCATACATCCACCATATTGGATTACAATCTCGGGGGAGAAGGGGATCTCTTCAAGGCCCCCGAACCAGTAATTCAAGAACCGCTGATTAATCTTGATCCAATGACAGCTGCCATTTCAATGATTTCTTGCGGAGAAAACATTATCTCCCCCCACGCACTGAATGTGTCCGCCATTGAATCATCAATTGAGAGTGGGCAACTCCTCAGTGAGGTCTACTATGAATGCAAGAAGGATATTTTGGCTAAAGATGCAACAGTAACACCACTCTCCGAAGTCATGGATATCAAAATTCCGACTGTAAAGATGGATGAACACCCGAATTCTGATGAAAAAATGCTTCCAGAAGGTCCATTCCAGAAAAGTGTAAGTTCGGGCTGCCTATCGAAGGACTGGATGTGTGATGCTCCACTGAGTTCGAATTTTCTGATTCCCGACATGGACTTGGGGGAAGTTTATGGGATGCGAAGATCATTCAGTGAAGGAGACATAAAGGTCAAGTTTACTCTTGCTTCTTCTTTCTTCAACATTTGTTTATCCATTTTCCTTTACCCCTCGATTCTATTGAGTTGGAGAAAATGGCCTCTTTAGGATATAAGTGGGATAAATAAAGCCCAAATTTTCAAATTACAGATTATATCATATTTATTTTTAGTTTTTTTTAGCAACATACTAAAAATAAATATATTAAAATTTCTGGTGAAATGATCAGCTGTCCGGTTCTGTTCCTACTGCAAACAGATACCTCGCAATAGAAATATTTTTGATTGGGCTCCACATATTTATGGCATGTTTGGTAAGGGTAATTGAAGTATAGCCCAGTATTCGAAACATGTGCTTATTGGATCCATGACAAAGTGTATGAACTGAGAAATGTTTAGATGTTTCTGGCCTTCTAACAGGATAGGGCAGGGTCATTGATACTGAGTTTTTATGACAGACTCTTGGTAATGGTAATATAAGCCTCTTACCACCCTCAATGGGGCAGCCACAGATTATTGGCAGTTGCACTTCTGAAGGGCGGAAGGAAAAACTATCCAGATACAGGAACAAGAAGACTAAGAGGAATTTTGGCAGAAAAATCAAGGTGAGAGTTTGAAAGCTTTTACCAAGTTATATTTTGGTCGAAAATTTATGCCAATAGAAGAGATTGGTACTTCCTCCTGCTAACCTGAAACTAGGGAAGTGCAAGATTGAAATTTTCTTGCTGAAAATGTCTGCATACAGAGTACTTATCAAATGAGAAGAAATTCCCATAGAACAGACCATCGTCTTGGACGTAGAGTGTTCCTCATTATTTGATCGTAAGATGCTCGATCATAAATTATGTGTATGGATGCATACTAGCATAATGGCCCATTGTAGTTATTAATGATGTAGTTGCTTAGCAAGGAAATGAACGGAATGGAGAATTCATGTAGTCTGTCCCAAATTTATTTGGAACAAGGATAAGAACATGTTTGACTAAGTTTATAAGTTTACTTACAAGTATCTAGGTTTATTGTAGTTGTTGGGTGCATACCACCATGAATGCTGTAATTAAATTCATCGATGTATTCAACTTGCTCGGAATACACTAATAATGCATTTTGTTTCAGTATGCCTGCAGGAAGGCCCTAGCCGACAGCCAACCAAGAATCCGGGGAAGATTTGCCAAGACGGAAGAAATATGCTCCCAAGAAGCAATAACTCCGAGCAGGACGAAGAAATATAGGGGAAGGTAGTAGTTAGAACTGATGCTGTAATGGAAGTGATCCATGATAAAGTTAGCTGGTATAATATGAGTCTATGCAGGATCTATAAATAAGCTGGAGCTTAGTTGATTTCTTGTTAAGTACAATAATCTGTAGATCAAATGTTCAACTGGAGTTGTATATACTGTTTGTTTAATAAAATATTTTTGTATATTTCTTAAAAAAACCTCGTTGGTAATGTGTGGAACTGAACAAACTGTCTACCTGTCCGTGCCCATGGTTATAATTTTCATGTTTATTTTAAAGGATTTTATTGGAAAACCTAAAAATGAAAATTTGAGGGAAAAAAGTGCACATGGGTCCAAGTCAGCCTGAGATTTGGGGTTTTCACAAATGGGCTTGGGCCAGTTCACCCATTCCAACACCACTAAGTAGTATGTTAGGTGTCCATGGATAATTTATCAACAGCCTGAGTTCCTAGAGTTGAGTTGGAAATTTGTAATCTTTAAGACCAAATTGATTTGACTGCCCAACTGCCTGTTTTGACGGCAATATTTGAAATGCCGGCAAAGTGTTCTAACTTCTAAAACAGGTATTCTAATTCCATTTTAACTTGAATTCAGAAATTTTATCAACAGATACCATGATGTTCCATTCAAAGACAACTAAAACTATGATCTCAAACAATGAGCATTCTCTTTGAAACTCGTTGGATAACTCAAATAGCTTTCGTAGTTCTATACTAAAAGTCATTGCCATCTAAACAAGATGAGTCTTCAATGATGACAAATAGGTTTACGTCTTTGCTAGCTCAGAAAAATGACATGCAAACACCTATTATCCAAGGCTATTATAACATAGGACTGTTGCCTCTTCCATCTCCATGTGTGAGGCGATAAAGTCATTTACCATCTTCCGACCACCTCCAATTGCGAGATGGAATTATTGAACAACTACCTCTAAGACGACATGACTTCATGCAGATGTGTCAAGTCTCTCATAAGCCAATTAGCATGGATCCAACCTTTGGCTATACTTGTTGGGCCTCCGAAGACCAAGACAGTTAGGGTCTGATGGCAATAACTTATGCTAGGTAGCTAGCTGTGTGCAATTCGGTTAGTGTGACATCTCTACAAGGTTGATTGGAAGTCAATCTCCTCTTTTTCGCCTATGACACTGTGTGGGAGTTAATAGGCCTATAATGGTTAGGATGTAACTTCTAACGCTTGACTTATGAGTCATTGGGATAATACCACTTGTTAAGCATCCAAAAATAAAATATATTCATTTCTCCGTCTACAAATATTCACAAACTGGATAATATTGTAAAGGTAATTATAAATTGGTATATTTCACTCTAAAAATCAAAACACTACTGGTGTTTTTCTTCTCTGTTCGTGTTTAACCCGAACTAATTCTCTCCTTCCATTTATTGACTTGAGTCTCGAAGCATGTACAATCACGGCCTCCTCTGCCTTTGTTTGTAGAAGCTTCGATCCGTACATTTTGTATCCAAGTGTTTAGATAACACAACGTGGAGAAGAGGGGTGAAAATTTGTTGGTGTGTTAGATCCCAATCAAATTCGAAGGTCAACAAATAGCATTACTTTAATCAATGATTTACTGCGATGAAAATATGAACAAAAATTTCCACCATCAAGAAAATTTATTTCCAGCATAGGGTAAATAGTTGAATAACAAAAATCAAGAATCCAATCAGAATCGTTTGAATCTTGATTTTAACTCATGCAACAATTACCTTGAATACTTCTTTTTGCATGGAGAGGCTTAATAGAAAAACAGTTTCTATCCATGAAAAATACACAACCCCTCTTCCACCCATTCCCAAACACACCACACACCCCGGCTACGCACCAAGAGGGCGGGGGGGATAAGGTTTGAGCTAAGGGTCCGTTTGATTGCAAAGATGCAATTTGAGTAGAAAGAAAACGAATTCTAAAGAATTGAATTGTCTAGAAATTATTTTATTGGGAAATGTTAAATATTATATTGGATTGATATAATTTTTTATATGAAAAATGTTGAAATAAAAGTATTTTTTGGTGTTCATTTGACTTTGTTTTACATGAAAATTATCAATTAAAGAGATAAAATTTACTGGTATCGAGGATAAAATTTGTTTCCATTGTACTAAAAAAAATCATCTATCTTTAGGCGTTTGTTTGATTTTATTTTACATGGATATTGTCAATTAAAGAAAAAAAATTTACAATTAAAGATAAAATTTGTTTTCATTGCAAAAAAAATAATAATAATAATAATAAAAAGGGGAACAGTAGCCTAGAAAATTCCCATTGAAAACCAAGAAAAGTCCCCTTTTCGAAAAAACCAAGAAAATCAATTCCACGGAAAAAACCTATCAAAACAGCAAAAAAGTGGAAGTTGGAATTTGAATTCCATTTTTCATGAAAAATTCATGCCTATCAAACATGCCCTAATTTTAATTATTCTTTATTTTTCAACTTACCCAGTAAAGACAGACCTGAAATACCCCCACTAAGAATTCAATGACACAGCACTGTCTTCCACTCCTTTGGGAGGGGTGTTGGGGGAATTGGTGATTGTAATTCAAACAAATGTTGCTTAATTTCGAACATGGAGGTCATCTTCTTCTCTATGAAAAATCAAAATCTAAACACAAATTTACACAATATAATGTAAAACTCAATTCAACAAACTTAGTTAATTGTCTTTTGAGAAATTAAATACTAAAAAATCAAATAAATTGCATCATAATCCATTAATCTTCATCCCACAAATATGCAGTGAAAATTACAATTATTATTTATCCATAAACATTATATTATTTTTCAAAATTTTTGGAGTCCCAGTTTCTTTTTATTCGAGCAAACGTGAATCATTTTTCTCCTTTGACTAATGAAGTCAATAGCTATGGTCAAAGGTGATATCGTCCATCATTTTCGATTAGTGAAGGCAATAGTTACGACCAAATCATAAGTTTTTGGAGGGAATGCGAAGAGAATTGACAAATATTTTTTTTGAATAAATCTCTTATTAGAATAGTACTGTTAATCCTCAAGCCAAAATTTTCCAATTCTTTACGGGTTATCTAAAACGATGAAAATCCTTAAAGACATCAACACGCTTCCAATGCAACAGATGTCATGTCTCGACGTTGGCCTTGCAAGACAACGCACGCGCGTCCCGCAAGTTTCAGTCGATATATACATTCAGTGTGTATATGCATCCATCTTTCAGGGAAAAATATTCTGCACCAAATTAGCTACTCTTCTTTTAATTTAAAAATTAGATTATTATTATTATTATGTATTCACACGCAGAGTCTTGTACTTACACATATACACGGCAATATATAAATATAACATTGTGTTTGTCGTCTCTCTCTCATCAAAACCCAGAGCAGTTAGAGAGAGCTTATTGGAACGGGGATCTTAATTCGTATATTTCTCTCCGAACATCAAAATTTGAGTTTTTTTTGGTGGAAATTAAGAAATTTTGAATTTTCCGTTTGTTTGGGGTGAAAGGTATTTTCTGTTTTGCGTGGAAGATTTTTTGGGAGGTGCTAGAGTTTGTAAGAGGAATTAGGGTTTCGGAGTAAAAATTTGTCTTTTTTGTCATTGAATTGGGAATTCTGGAGCAGGATGATAATAAAGAAGAACTTGAAATCGGTAATGCCGAGTTTGAAGCGGTGTCGAGTGGGTGAGTTGGGCGGTGAGGACGACGAGTCATCGGGGAAGAGGAAGAAACGCAAGTCCACCAATGGGTGTTACCCTCTGCACCTTCTTGGAGAGGTTGCCGCCGCTATAATTCCGTTCAACGCCTACAGTATCCAGCGAATTCTCACAGCCGCCGCCGCCGCCTCTGAAGGCCGTGGAGCAGCTGCAGAGGTGGAAACGAAGGCTTCTAGCTGCCCTGTCCGCGAGCCGAAATCGAAGAAGATTGCACAGCCCCCGCTGGTGAGAACGTCGCGGGGGAGGGTTCAAGTACTTCCCTCTCGTTTCAATGATTCAATTCTTGATGACTGGAAGAAAGATAAGAATAAAAATGCAGTTAAAGATTCAGTTTTTGACCAAGAAACTATGCCATTTAAAAAAGAAAAGGATAAAGTCAGTTTGAAAAGCTCCAGAATCCGGGGCAATAATGTAAACTGTAAGAAGCGTAAGATTGATAAGAATAGCTACCAATGTCGTAAGTTCTCGCCATTGTCAGAGGATGAGATAGAGGAATTGAGGTCTGGCGTGTTGAAGAGTTCTGATATTAGGAAGTATTCTAGCTCATTAAGGTTTTTACATAAGCATTTGTTAGATAGCGAGGAGTTGGAGGAGGGTTTACTAAGTGGCTATGATAAAATATATAGGCCTGAGGATTTTTCATCCGGTGATATAGTTTGGGCAGTATCGGGGGACCAATGTCCTGCTTGGCCCGCTATTGTGCTTGATCAAGAGTTGCAAGTTCCCCAGCAAGTTTTGAATTTCCGGGTTGCTGATGCAGTTTGTGTAATGTTCTTTGGTTACTCAGGAAATGGGACGCAAAGGGTAATATATACCATTTTCAGTCTCCAGTTTCTTTGTTAACTGTAATTTGTGCGCTTGACCGATGTTGTGCTCAATATGTGTAAATAAAATATTTGTGGCAGTAAATTGATTTTTTGAAATTTTTTGGTGTCCTGATGAGCAGGATTATGCATGGATTCAATGCGGGATGATATTTCCATTTGTAGACTATGTAGACAGGTGTGTAATAGCTGGGTTATATATTTTTTCTTTCACTTAATTTTGAGGTTTTTGTTGAAGTTGGGGATTACAGTAAGACTTTGCTGGTTTAGGTTTCAGGGGCAAACTCAATTGAATGATAGCCAGCCTAATGATCTTCGTTCTGCTATAGAGGAGGCATTTTTAGCAGAAAATGGCTTTAATGAGATGTTGATGGTTGAAATCAATGCTGCAGCTGGTAATTTAGATTATCTCCAGTCTCTTACAAGAGGGGTCTTTGATTCTTCTGATGCAAATCAGATCACTGATTGCAACTCTCTAAAACAGGTAAATTTTACAATGTGTCGACTAATTATTTGCTTGTGGGAACATGGATAACAGCAAGGGTGTAACGGTGGCTTAAAGGTTTTCACACGGTATTTGGGGAAAACTATACTATAGTGCTGGTTTAATACTGCACAATGAACATGTATTATAGTTTCCTATGCCAACTCGGAGCTATGTTTTCATGTTCCTTTTATTTTCAGATACAAGGCCAAATAAAAGGTTACTCTTCTTGGTATTGGAAATCATTGATTTTATTTCCTGGTGCAGGACGTGTTCAAAATGCAAGAGACAAGATCTTGTGAGGCCTGTGGCTTGAGCATTCCCCAAAATATATCTAAGAAATCAAATGATACCAATGTTGGGACCCGTCGATTGTGTGGTTCTTGTGCAAGGGTTTGTTATTTGACTTGACTTGCCTTGTATCGTATTGCTGCAGTCTTGACAATCTTCAGCAATGATTGTTGAGTTCTTGTGGGTTACTTATTGTCTCTTTTCTGTTTCAGTTGAAAAAAATAAAACATTTTTGTAGCATATGCAAGAAGATTCGGAATCAATCTGATAGTGGAACTTGGGTAGGACCATGGTTTAGTTCTTAGGAACCCTTTTTCTTTTTATTGTTTCCTCTCAATATCTGATTGTTAAATCATACGAACATTTTCCTTTATAATATTTTCATCAAATTAGGTACGCTGTAATGGTTGTAAAGTCTGGATCCATGCAGAGTGTGACAAATATTATGGGAATAATTTCAAGGTCTTTTCTTCATGCCTCATCTCTAAAGTCTTTCTTCCTTACCATCTGAATGCATAGTACAGATAGAACATGAATCGTATTGATTAAGTCATGAACCATTTTCTCTGTTTCTAGGATCTGGGAACCACTGATTATTACTGTCCTGAATGCAAAGCAAGGTTCAATTTTGAATTATCAGACTCTGAAAATTTGCAGAATAAAGCCAAGTAAGTTTCATTTTTCTTGCAAGTGCTTGTCTTCTATTTGCAGAAAAAATTCGTCTGTCACTTCTGATCGTCTTACGTTGAGTTTTTCTCGCTGCAGAAATAACAAAAAGAATGGTGACTTGGTGCTGCCCATCAAGGTTGCTGTCATGTGCTCAGGCGTGGAAGGCATTTATTTTCCAAGTCTTCATTTGTAAGCACGGATAACTGCCCCATGGCTTGTCGATTTTGCACGCTTGCTACTTGTCTCTCTTAGTATTTTCCACTCTGAAATTTATTTTGCATTGGTCAATTAAGGTTTGTGATTTTGACAGAGTTATTGGTGATTTAATCCATACTTTATTGAACTCTGTAACTAACATCTGAAATTATGTCTGAAAAAATAGATTCTCACAAATGCTTCATACTGCTTTTGCTTTAAAAATGTTGCCAATTACCAATCAATGGAAATGTTTCTTTTCTTGTCATGCTTACCGTGTTTCATATTTTCCTATTGTCTTTTTTCAAGAACAGAACATGATCACTAGTCTGGGGTCCTAACTATTTTCTGTTAAACTTGATATCTGAATCATGCAAAGTTGAAATATCTTGCTGATATTCTTGTGAAAGCTGTAATGTTGCTTTAATAACCCGCCTTGCTTCCAACTTTGAAGGCTGGAGGAAGAAATTTATTTTGTATTGTATGAGGGAGGCATGTACCTTTTAGTAACTTGGCACTACTTTACCTTGAACTGGATCCAGATTAGGTTCAGCTCATGGGATGTGTCCCAGAAGTTTTGACTGTGACAGATGGCACCAGAATGGCCTTTGGGAAGTGTCTATGTGGGAGTCTCAAGCTGAATGCGTAATCGCTGCCCACATCTCCTTCCTTCTTCATCTCCCTCCAGCCCCCTGCCCATCCTCCCCAGCTAGTCCAGAGCCTCTTCTTCCTGCAACCACATCACCCCCACATTTCTCTCTTCCCTACGTCACTCACCTCCACACCCCCACTGCAACTGCTCTGCTCAGCACCCACCCACTACATGCCTCCTCCTCCTGTTTTTGTCCCATCGAGAAAAGTGGGAGTTGATATGAGGTCAATTTTGACTGACTTGGGGTTGGTTTTACTGAGTTAGTTTTCCTTTTCACTTATTTATAAAAATAATGCACGATAAGAATATATAAAACATTTTAACAAGGCCTTGTAAACAGAAATTAGAAAGGCTATTTTTCACTTCCATGTTGTGAGAAGACCATTTTTAAACATTCTCCATGTTTATTAGACATAATGGATCAGTTATTCTTTCTTACTGAAAATAGTGATTATTTTGGGGACTTAGCTAGTACTCTGGTCTGGGCTATTCCGTCTTTATGATGTACTTTATCATCCATTATACACCGACAGTCTGCACCATAGCCTATCCTAAAATTTATTTGAATTAAAAAAATTTTGCTTGAGTGTATGTTTGCGCATTTATTTTTCTTTTGTTCATGTTATTGTCTTGTGATGTAAATTAATGTTAATATCTTTACGAACTGATGAATTCACGGTAACTGATCAAGGATTGCGAGCATGATTTGCTCGCCTGTGCTGCTTTTTTTTTTTTTGTTTTTTAGCTGAAGGACCTTGGGTTACATGTAGCACCTTTTTTAGGACGTAGATTACTCTTTGATTTCTGGGGTGTTTTTCTTATGCTGACATCTGTAATGCTACCTCTTGCCTGCTTCCATTTTGCAGAGTTGTTTGCAAGTGTGGGTCTTGTGGAATAGAAAAGCAAGCACTTAGTGAATGGGAACGGCATGCGGGTTCAAAAGCCAAAAACTGGAAATCAAGTGTTAGGGTAAAAGGTTCCTTGATACCTCTTGAACAATGGGTTCGTATTTGAAGTTGGTGTTTCACTTAATGCACTCATTATATTCTCCAGGAACATGTAGGAAGGGATTTAATAGGAAGGGGTTTAATTACATGAAATAATAGATGTTCAAATTTTGGTGATCGCTCTAGTGATATAATATGTTTTACTGAGTAGGTCATTGTCTCAGTAATTACCCTTTGAGGAGGAGCATATGCATCCAATAGAAACTTTTCTGGTTTTACAGATGCTACAGGTAGCAGAATATCATGCACTGAGTCTTGTTCCTGCCAAACCCCTTAAGCGGCCTTCCATCAAAGCACGGAAGAATAAGTTGCTTACTTTCCTGCAAGGTATGACCTTTCCTCTGCTTTTGAAACTTATTTGCTGCATCTGCCTCATCAATGAAGGAACTAACTTTGAAGTTCTTTAACGTGATAGAGAAATATGAACCTGTTTATGCCAAGTGGACAACAGAAAGGTGTGCAGTATGTCGGTGGGTTGAAGATTGGGACTACAACAAAATTATAATATGCATTAGGTATTTTCAGATATGAACTTCATATACCTGATTTGGCATCCATTAAATCTTGCCTTATGAAGGCAAGTTGCAGAAATACAATAAATGCATTTAACATTTAAGTTAGCCATTACAATTGATTACTGAGATAATGAAGGCTTATCCACTATCTTCCACCATCCAATGGCAACTTTTTTCCTATCCTTCTGAGGCCCATAATTTAAAGTCTAATAACGTAGTATAAACTAGATGATTTTCTGTTTGTACTTGTATGTCTCTTAGCTGAATGTTTTTAATTAGACTGCCTCATGTGCCCCAAAGATTGTGTTGATAGTGCATGTATTGGATAGGTGTAGCAACTTTACGTAATTCTCTTCATTTTACAAGACAAATCTTGCACTAGTCCTGCTAAAAATTATGTCATCTTACCATTGTATAAAATAGTTATTACATCAAGTTTGTTTTGCTTAGACAGTGATTGAGTTTTAAGAACGCTAGTTAATGGACAATATAATCCTGATAAAGCTTTGTTACTCTCAGATGTCAAATAGCTGTGCATCAAGAATGCTATGGAGCAAGAAACGTTCGTGATTTCACTTCATGGGTCTGTAGAACCTGTGAGACACCTGATATTGAGCGGGAGTGTTGCCTCTGTCCTGTGAAAGGCAAGGACTTGCATCTGTTACCTATTTTAAAAATCATGATAGTTCTATATTATTGGTCTGATTTTTTGCTTGAAGCAATTTATCATAGTTTAATGTAATTTTTTCTTTAATTAAAATTATTTGAAGAAGATTAAAGTCTTAAATGACAGTACAAGAAATACATTCTTGTGTTGTCTGCCATTTACCATGTGACTTGCGAAGCATATAAATATTGTAAGAGATGCAAGATTATGATGATATATATTGAGATATAGCATTTCCATGATCTTGTCGTATTTGTTGAAGTTTGGGCCACTATAATTTGAGTTCCTTGTGAACATGCTGTGCTGTCTGTTCAAATATGAAAATTGAGGTGATCTGTCACATTTAACAAAAAAAAATTATTATACTACTAAGAGTATATTAGTTGAAGAAGATGCAGAAATTGCTTCTATAGGAATCTTTATTATGTACTTTATTGTAAAAATGGCTTAAAACATATCTATTATTTTTGAAATTCTTAAAATTAAGTAAAGCACGAGTGTCTTTGAAGTTGATTCTCATTGTTTCTGAATAACTTTTACATACATGTGTTGGGAAATTTAGGGGGTGCTCTGAAACCTACGGATGTTGAGCCATTATGGGTCCATATTACTTGTGCTTGGTTTCAACCTCAAGTTTCTTTTGCAAGTGATGAAAAGATGGAGCTTGCTTCTAAAGGAATCATTATTATGTACTTTATTGTAAAAATGGCTTAAAATATATCTATTATTTTTGAAATTCTTAAAATTAAGTAAAGCACGAGTGTCTTTGAAGTTGATTCTCATTGTTTCTGAATAACTTTTACATGCATGTGTTGGGAAATTCAGGGGGTGCTCTGAAACCTACGGTTGTTGAGCCATTATGGGTCCATATTACTTGTGCTTGGTTTCAACCTCAAGTTTCTTTTGCAAGTGATGAAAAGATGGAGCCTGCACTTGGAATCGTGCGAATCCCTTCAAACTCTTTTGTGAAGGTATTTTTTCTAGTGAAGTGGCCCACTGGCTCCCAAATTCCTGTTCTATTTTCGTACAATTCAAGAATTTGGTGATTTCAGTCTTTTCCTGTTCTATTCATAATTGTTTTTTTTTTAAACCGAGAATAGCATTGAAAACTGCGGGGACAAAATTTACTGATTTTTTTGGTTATATACATCTCTGTAGGTTCCAATAATCAGGATGCAAAATACAGAATCATCTGATTGATTTTATAAACATGAATCATTCTCAATCTGAATTGTTTGTTGAATTTTTGAATTTCAGATTTGTGTAGTTTGCAAGCAAATTCATGGTTCTTGCACGCAATGTTGCAAGTGCTCCACCTATTACCATGCTACGTGCGCATCAAGGGCTGGTTATCGCATGGAGGTAAACTTGATCAACCAAGTTTTTTATTCATTTGGTGCTGTTAAAATAGATAACAACAGTATGCTTTTCCACTCCTCTCAAAAAGACATTGCTGGCATCATTTAAATTGATTCTTTTACCGTACAATCTGCATTGCCACAGAAATAACGAGTCTCTCTTTAACGAAGATTTTGTAAGTCTATCGAAGTTCCTTCTACATATCTGATAATAACAATCTAAAATCAAAACCAACATTCTTGGCATTTTTACTAAGGTGGATTGAATTACATGTGCGTCTACACACAATATGCTAACCTCCACCCTCTGGTGTGAACATCTGTTTCTATTGCTAACACGTGGTTGGAATGGCCAGAATTTGTTCTCAAAGTTTCACCTTCACAACTGTCAACTTTCCTTTTTGGTTAAATGAGTGTATGTGTATTACCTTATCCATATTTCTATTTATCATATACGTGTTTAGGTGAATCACTCACTAATGTGCTTGCTAATTTAATTATAGCTCCATTGCCTGGAAAAGAATGGGAAGCAAATTACAAAAATGGTTTCATATTGTTCTTACCACAGGTACTTCTCCATGTTTTCTGAAATTAGGGCCTTAACATTTTACTATACATACATATATAGAGAGAGATAATAGTGGAGTCTAAACTGCATCTTTTCATGCAAATGTTGTCCTACCAACTTCTTGGGATGTGCCACCTTTAGGGCTCCAAATCCAGATAATGTGCTAATCATAGAGACTCCAAAAGGGACATTCTCAACTAAAAGCCTTCTTCAAAACAGAAGGCATACTGGTTCCAGGCTAATTTCAACAAGTAGGTTGAAACTAGAGGAAGCTCCCTCAGTAGAGATTGATGAGGTTGATCCATTCTCTTCCGCAAGGTGCCGGGTCTTTAAAAGATCAAATAGTAAGGTATATTTTTTGAAATTTCTTTTGGTGTAGCATGCATATTGGTCATAGGTATAAGTTCAATGTAATCATTTTAATACCATGTTAATATTTTATTTAGCAAGCATAGTTTTGCACTAAATTGCATCCCTTAAGTTTCCTTTATATCTCATCCAGTTTTGCCAAAATTTGTGGCTCCTGACTCTTTTTGATCTCCCTGTTCTTATTTTCTGTTCTCTAGAGGGTAAGAGAGGAAGCTGTTGCCCACCGAATTATGGGACCTTCTCTTCATCCCTTAACTGCTATACAGAGCTTGAATGCAAACAGAGTAACTTTCTTCTCATGGTTTTAGGTTTTGCTTGTGAAATTTGTTGTTTTATTTAAAATCAGATTGGAAAAGTAAAGGTGCTTATTTAATTTGCGGTTCCAGAAAAATGCATATGCTTATTTTTGCCCCTCTTTGGTTAGAAAATAGAGAAGCCTAAGACCTTTTCTACCTTCAAAGAACGACTTCATCATTTGCAGGTAATATTTAATCATTGATGTTTTATAGTTATTTGTTTGGAGTTGAATAACTCTCTCTCCTAATATTTAATCTGTGACTCCAGAGGACAGAAAATGACCGGGTTTGCTTGGGTAGATCTGAAATACATGGATGGGGTCTATTTGCACGTAGAAACATCCTTGAAGGAGAAATGGTATTCCCTTCTCCAGTGTTTATATGATTTGAGTCATTAAAAACATCAATATAAAAAAGGAAGAATATTTTTTCTTTTAGTTGTTCCATCTTTTTCGACTGGAACCCTAATGTTTTTTCTTGCATGTCTATGTACACATTATTTAATGGAATTCTCGTATGATTTGGCCAGGTTGTGGAATACCGTGGTGAACAAGTTAGGCGAAGTGTTGCAGATCTTAGAGAAGCACGTTATCGTGCATCGGGGAAAGACTGCTATGTGAGTTGATTTCTTCTGCAATCAAATTTAGAGCATGTTTGACTAATCTTAAAATAGAATTGAAGTTATTTAAGTAACTATTTCTCTCCAAACATGTTTGGATTACAAAATCTTACCTATGTCAAAATAAGCAGCTTACTTATTTCCAATTTAATTTTCACAAACGACTTTTTTCCCCCACAATACACTTATTTGTAAGAAAACTTTATAATCTTAATCAAACATGATCTTATTAGGGTTGCCATGTACAATCATTTTACTCGTGATACATTTCTTTAACAGCTATTCAAAATCAGTGAAGAGGTTGTGGTGGATGCCACAGATGCTGGAAATATTGCAAGATTGATCAATCATTCTGTAAGTTTTGTTAAGATTTGTGCTATCTTTTCAAACCTGCAGTCATATTCTCGTTTAAATAAGTTCAATGCATTGTACGATGTCACTTGTGATTTCCTTCCGTAAATGAAGGGGAGATCCCTGATGAATTGGCTGACAAGTTCAAGTTTTGTTTATGGTTGATGGATCAATTGTCCTTGTCCATTAGTTTGGCTAAAGGCAAAGGTGATGTGGCAGCCTAATTATTTGCCAACTAGACTGCCACGTCAGCTTTTTATCAGTGAAACTAACAGACATGGACGAATGTAACTTTTAAGTCTCAGTATTCTGAATTTGTGGTTAACAGTGCATGCCCAACTGTTACGCAAGGATTATGAGTGTAGGTAAAGACGAGAGTCGGATTGTACTTATTGCCAAGACAAATGTGCCTGTTGGCGATGAATTAACGTACCTCTCTCTCTCTCTATCCCTCTTACACACCCATGGTGCACATGCACACATCGTTCTCGATAAAGCTAGTTGATTCATCTCTCACTAATTCTCTTAAACAATTTCTACGGATGCAGGTACGATTATTTATTTGATCCAGACGAGGGGGACGAATTCAAAGTCCCTTGTACTTGTAAAGCTCCAGAGTGTCGAAAATTCATGAATTAGGATACACAAAAGTATAGCCATTGTTTCTTTTCAAGGAATTCTAACCACCTCACAGCTTGCTTACCGGCGTTGTAATTTTTTTCTCATAGAAAATATAAATATTTTTTATTTTTTATTATTATTTTTTTTCATATATTCATCAAAGCATAATAATAGGCCTCAGTTGCCGTGTGAACAAAGACAAGGTCATCATCCTTGTAGTTAAAAGTAAAGATGACAACATTGTTTTATTCTTCCATTGATAACCATAAATTGTCAAATTATTTATTTTAATATGGATTTTCTTACTGGAAGCAAAATATCATCTAGGCACAATACAATCGCCGAAATCATTCTTTTCATAGTTTATTATTCTTGATTATTGTCTCGTCTAACTAGTGCTACACATTCTTATCTCTAGCTTTGTATCATTATGCTTATGAGTTATGGCATGTTAATATCTCTATCGCTGTTCACTTATTTACGTACTAAGTTCTCGTCTATGTACACACATTAAAAACATTAATTCTAATCCAATTTAAAAATTTCCGAAGAGAATTTCTTTGTCGAAACTCCCGAGTTGTCTGACGTGCTTTTTCTCTAATTTCCGTTTCTTCCTCTTACAATCTCTCTCTGGTAAGCTTCTCCGACTTTCACTTATTTACGTGCATGTTCATCTGTATCGTGATCCAATTAATTACACCTTATTTTGTTTTGTTCGTTTATGATTTCAGCCTGCTGCTAGTGAATTTAGCTTAGTTTTGGAAAAAATAACCACCAATTGCCGTTTGGTTTACACTTTTTTAATTGATTACCTCTGTACTTCTTATTCCTCCCGTTATTATTGTTGGATTTTGTGCCAAAGAACCTTCGATACTCGATACAATGGTGAAAAATCAAGTCGGACTTCGACATGTTTTGAACCTTAATTGAAGAAAATAAAGTGATGCGAAACATACGAGATTAGTCAATTTACCCGTCCCAGACAAGAATTAAAGTTACTATGTGTGCATTTTAAAAAATATATATTTTGAAATAATAGATTGATGTATAATATGATTAAAAAAATGAGGAAAATTTTTGAATTTGCACAAGATATTATTTTATTGAAGAATGCGTAGTTAAATGATATCAAATTATCGTTTAAGAATGCATTTTTTGAAAGGAATGCGAGGGCCAATATTTGAGACGTAACACTTAACAAAAATTTCTCAAATAGCACTAAATCAAAATAAATTAAGCCCTTGGATCCATATATCATCAACATTAATAATAAGATGTTGTATTAACATTTTCGTTTCCAAGCGAATCCATTGAATTTTCTAATGATGAGTTGGGGAGTAATGAGTGTTAATATTTGACAAATCTAGTGATCATTCGAAACTTTTAAAATTTAATGACCAACGAAATAATAATTTAGTAAGTTCGACGATCATCCATCCAAAAAACTTTTAAAAGTTTAATGATCAATGAAAAACATTATGCTACATTCATTGACCATATAAAGTTCTAACTCCCTGGAAGTGAAAAAATGGATAAATTAAGAATTTTTGTTCAAAAGGTAACTTATTTAGTGTATGTTCGGTATTGATTTTTCTTCCCAAAAAATCAATTTTTTGATCGTTATTTCACTATTTCAGCCGTTATTTTTTACTTCTCTCACAGATATAACGCACTTTTTTATCTAACTGTCAAAAAATCAATTCTCAAAATCACTATCGAACAAACGACTTTTGTAAGAAGTCATAATAATCAAGAAGGCCTATGAACCATAAGTCCTCGACTCTCTAACTGACGACGTTAAATTGACAAGCAATACGTTTCATTCTCTCCGTCCTTTTTCGTTTCAACACACCACAACAAAAACTGGTATATTGAGAATTCAAAAAATTCATTCGCTTCCAAATCATTACAAGTGTTCTCCAATGCTGCTTTATCAATTTTTCTTGACAATCAAAAGAAAGGTAACTAAAATAGTTAAGACCCCTACAAACAGGGGATTCGGACAAATAGACTCAAAATGGTTGCATTTTCCATTTTTTACCCTTTTCGTGAATCTCCAAAAAGTTTCATTTTTTTTTTTCTACTCCGAATTACATACCACAAAAGATTAGGTCCTCAATATGTCAAGACTGATGGCTCTACAGGACTGGATCACTTGCCCTACATTATATATACATGAAAATAATAAAAAAAAGTAATTACACGGTCATGAGATAAGAAGTACGAATGATTTCCATAAAGAGGTCTTACCATAAATTTCAGGAAAATAATGAAGGAATCTGGCGGAATTGTTTACTTCAAATCAAACCCTGGCGTTGCAGATCAGTGTATGTCTTTTTATTGTAGATGTTGCCCTCTTGGTCTTCATATTCTTCTTCAAGATCAGGGCGCCATTTATGCACCCCTTGCCGTTCTTGGATTCTCTCCCACAGGTGCTTTGCTTCCTGGGTGATAAGAGAATATCATGCATTATACATGTTAGGCCCGTATTAATAGTGTACAGTAGTGTCCATCCTATTATACCAAACATGCAACAAATGTATGAATACTCGCAACATAAATGAAGTCAACCCACCAATCACCAGATGGATCTAAACACCAAATAGCTGAAAAACAAATGACAGGATAATGATGGTATGCTGAAGTGATGTGTGATAAAAGCATACCTCAATAGATGTTATTTCATTGAAGTTCTTGGTATTCGGAATACCAAGACATCGCATTCCATGCTGATGTCTCCATTCCTTGAAATGCCTCTCATAAGCTCTCCGGCCCCAATAACTATGGTTCCCACAAATCTCACATTTGAACTCCTGAAAACATTCATAACAAAGTCCTGAGAAAGTTGACATCATCAAAATAAGTACCAAATTATTAATAGCCTCCTTAAAACAGAACAACAAAGACAAGAATATGCCAATACAATTCTAAACCAAAACTGACTCATCATTCAGTCCTTTTGATAAATGTACACATTTCTTTCTATGTTCAAGTATGACCAAGATGTTGGCACGAAGGAAGTTAAACAATCCACCACTTTCACAGCTCTCACTTTATTTTATTTTATTTTATTTTTCATTTTCATTCTCTTGTAAACTATGTATCATTTGATCTCTTTTTTCCATTTTTATAAGCTCATGACAAGGACATTTGGATAAGAAACTGAAAAGGAATGACTCTCAAGTGCTTATAAATTCAAGCACCATCAGCTACAATTTTAGGTAACATATGAAGTTCACTTAGAAGCCTATCTGTCCATGATATCTAGTAAATAGAGAGATTAAAGCATAAATATCTCACTTTCATTCAGTAACACCTCCATATCACTTGTCAATATTCATACTATAGGATTACAACTGAAAGATTAGCATTTTTTGTGTAGGGCGAGGAAATTTATTAATTAACAACGTTGTAGAAGAATAAGATATCCACCATGGTATGGAAGCTGCTGGTTAAAAACTTGTAAACCGGTGGTATAAATGAACTATAGTTCTTTGTAACCAATCTGAAGAGAACTTTATTCTAATGACACCATTAACTTGTGATCATAAATGACAATTACCTGCCCAAGCCCATGAAGCTTATACAACCAATAGGGGATAGGCTTCCCATCCCATCCCATCCCATGGGCAATTTCAGGGGATTATAGATCTGCTGCTCGTCATCATCACTCTCAGATTCAGCTTGTACCTCTTCCTGATCAAAAGTTCAAATCAAACAAAAATATATTGCCAGGTAAAACTGCAAACAAATCAACAATGTGTGAACATATCCAAATATCAGCTGTAGAACTGTTTCAAGTTTTAAACTGATAAGGCAATAGAGAATAACTCATACTAGCTATTATCATTTCTTCCTTCCATCAACGGTGAAAATCCATCGTACAATGCTGCAACACTAATCGATCTTTGTAATACATTTAGAGGTGCAACTTAATGAGAATAGATATTAAAAATATCTCGGAAATGCAAAATAAATAATGATATTAGATGGTCATTATCCTTTATGCTTGCTATCAAATACCATGGAAAATCAATAAACTAAATCTTTACGAGGGCACCATTACTATTTTCCTTTTTCTTTAGTGTGCATGTTGGAGGGTTGGGGAAAATTACCTCTTCACGTTCTGCTTCCATTTCCTCGTATGTCAAGGCCTGTTTCTTCTCAACATTTTCTTTTGTTCTGACCATTGTCTATACCGTTCCGAAACCAGAGAAAAGTTAATATACATGAGGGTACAACATCTTTAACAAGTAATGTTGCTAACGTGCTCATATCTCCACTAAATGCACATTTAAGAAAGCAAAAAGTACATAGCTTAATTGATTATCTAGAATCATCAGAAAGAAAGAGAAGACATGAGAAAAAAGGAAGATGGTCTTTTCTTTTGGGATGGATATGGTTAGCTCACCTCTTGCAACAAGTCACACAACCTTTTAACTTTGGATTCAATCAGGGCAATCTCTTTTGCATCTGCACTTGGTTGAATAGTTACAGAATTACCATTTTGTTGTGGACCACGAGACCCTTTGGCGAAATGTTTCCTGTCCAACTTCTCGAGAGGTGTATGCTAAAAAAGAAACATAGCAAGATCAGCGTGCTAGCCATATTGATGATCACCAGGAAAAAATGATAAATCCTGACCTTTGTAAGAAAAAGCCTCTCTGCACGCTGTTGAATGGTACCACCTGTCTTCAAACCTAGTGCAGCCAATGCCTATACGCAGGATATATGTCATTCGATATGTACCACAACCAAGAAAAGCATTTTCTCATTATAACTTCACATGTACATATATAGAAACTATGAATCCAATAGCACGACATGAAAAGCATACTGCATAAAAAATGCTACACTATGTCAGAGAGGTATTTTAGAGTACATGTCTGCATTTATTCATTCAGGGAAATTGCATGAAATTTATTGTTAATGCTTATTTTGTAAATCATTGCTCGGGCCTTACAGCATATTGCTTCCTAAATCCTCAATCCATTATAACCATCCAATTTATCATTCCTCAATACAAAATTTCTTTGTACAGTCCTAAAGCTTAGCACGAACAAGAACTTGGACAATGAAATGTGGATCACAATACCAGTTACTTTAAATTGAACATGCAGGAAAAACTTAGAATTGCTTCCATCAACTCCTGCCATACCTCTTTTAGCCTATCGGGTCCCACCTCCATCAGTTCTTCAATGGTACCATCACTTCCACCCATGAAAATCAGAATTCCTACTTAGAAAATGAAGTCAAGAAAGCATTCACTTCAGAAAATAAGGGAAGGTAACAACTGTTACAAGGTTAATCAGACATTACACCAAATTCTCTAGAAACTAATATGGAACCCAGCTTAATGCCCAATAACGGACAACAAAAACCACAATTATCCTTCAACTCAAAACTTTGAAAATTTCAGCACCCCAATATGTCCCTTAGCCACCACCCACCAACATTAGGGAGCATCTAGCTCCAACAGCTTTATGCGGCAAACAACACGCTATGTGCAACATAAACACTCACCCAGGCAGAGAGAACCCATCCAGAGGGTTCAGTAGGCCGCTGCCTCATCTAACCCAAGTACCCTACCGGTTCACCAAGTAAGTACCCTGAATAATTCCATTGTAGGTCATTGTTTCCGACATGGTGGTACCATGGTTCTAAGTTGAAATCAAAAACAATAAAACAATGAAATGCCAATATTGCTTCTAAAACAGGAAAATCAGGGTATGCAGCAAACTCCAAAGATATGGGGCCAAGAAATGGAAAGGCACTTCACGTTTCTTGAATTATTATATAAAACATTCGTCCAAGTGCTCTTAAGAGATACTTCTACATACATATTCAAAACCAAAACTCTCCTTCAATTTTGCCAACAATACCATCCATTCAGATTGCAGTTGATCATAATGTATCTTGAGGGCCTTGAAAATAATAAAATATTGCCCAGTCTTCTTCTGTGAGTGTGAGTGTGTGCGCGCATGGGTATGGGTGTGCGGAGGGAGGGGGAGAGAGAGAGAGAGAACCTCCCCGCTGAACTCAATTTGTGGTTCCTCTTTGAGAAGTTGTTCATACTCGTCATTGGCATCAACAACTCGTGCAGCTGGATGTCGTCTATGGTACTCACGAATCTACATAGTACTCAAATTTTAGGAAACAAACACTTTCCACGGACAAGAAAAAATTTATAGATAAACAATTAAGTGAAAAGCATGCCCGTGTTGAACATAAAGAAACTTCCTTTTAATAATAAGAATAAACCCAGGA
The DNA here is from genome assembly GCF_002742605.1 of Olea europaea var. sylvestris. Lineage (NCBI taxonomy): Eukaryota > Viridiplantae > Streptophyta > Magnoliopsida > Lamiales > Oleaceae > Olea > Olea europaea. The sequence goes on from NC_036237.1 coordinate 10,242,351, forward strand.
AAAGCGAACCTCTTTTAATCTATCATAAAATGCACTAAAAACATTGGTTCCCGTCGCTGTTTGACCTCCAAGAGCCGCAATCTCGTCCTTCCTGGAACTGTCTTTATCTTCATATATTTCAATCTATTTCAACAAAAACAAATAAATCAATTATTACTTATTTCATCATTAAATCACCACAAATATAAAACTATACAAAAAACGAAAAATGAAAGCAAAAGCTAATAATTGAACAAAAATTACGAGTTTGTTAGTCGTGGAGGTGATTTGCTCTATCATGTTACGAACGCGGTGGCTCTGGTAGAGCCGGTCCTTGTTGGTCGGCGGCTCGTTCTGGAGGTCCTTCACGATTAGCCGCTCAAGCCGCTCCACCTCTTCGTGAGATGCACGCGCCACCTCCAGCAGTGTCGACGACATTCTCTCTCTCTCTCTCTCTCTCGGGCTTTGATTTTCTCCGTCCGGCGGTAGCAGAGGGTTCTCTGAAGATGGCAATAAAAGACTACCGTGTCGTATTCTGTTTTAACTGGGGAAACCCAATAAAGAAAGATGATCTGTTTGAATAAAATTTAAGGTTATTGGGCATTTACTGTAAATTCATATTTTTGAGGCGTGGGTCATTGGACCGGTTCGAAGATAATGAATACAGGGTTAGAAAACTAATAGGCACCAAACTTTATATCTAATGTCACAATAATCACTTAATTTAATTTTGTTTCGTTATAATCACCTAACTTTATATTTAGCACCTATTTGAAGTCCATTTTTACTTTATTTTTAGAGGTTTTCGAACCGTTAATTTGTAGCAATAGTAAGACCCTCTGTCAATCAATGTGTTTTTAAGAATGTTCAATTTTAAGGGTATGAGTTGAAAAGTGTCCACTCATTTGAATTTAGTGTCAACTTGTCTATTATATCCTTAATAAAAAACTACATTTTTGAAATGATATTCTCGGTATTTTAAATGTCGTTCTCGACATTTGATTTTTTTTATCAATTTGTCATGAATTTTGAGAAGTGGCTTCCATGAGAAACTACATTAAATAATGTTTCTCGACATTTCATATGTCATTCTCGACATTTGAACATCGTTTCATTTGTCTAGAATGACATTTCATTTTGAACGTGGCATTTCTCTACATTTAAAAATGTCGTTCTCGACATTTCTGAATCAATGAAAAATATAGCATTTGTTGTGATTTGACATGTATACTTTTTGAAATAAATATGACAGGTTATGTGTCAATATTTTATTGGTCAATAACAATATTGCAAAAATGTCCATTTTTTGTGTTAGTGTGGAATTATAAATTGTTAATAAGGATATTTTAATCTTAATTCTTTTAAATTAGACATTTTTACAATGGTGCACATCTTTACAAATAACTAAATAAAAATGGACATTTTGTGAAATTTCCTCTAAAATAAATTTTCAAGAAAAAACTTTGACTTGCGAAAGTATGATGGCATAAGTATTTTCAATCTTCCCAAACTACCCTTCAAATGGTAAAGAACATGGGAGGGTGTAGGGTTAATAATAGAGAGGGTATTTTGATAAATACTTGATGACAAATTGGGTAATAAAGTCCACCTCATTTTCTACTGCTTCTGTACCCATAGTAAATGCTCTGACAATTGAAAAAGTAATAATGATTTTCAAATTATAGGTTTACTATTGTAAAATACAAATTCTCATTTTAATGGCCTTCAAATAGGATTTTAGCGTTACCATAATCATCCAATTTGATTTTATTTCATTATGATCACTCAATTTCTTATAACATTTCATCATGACTACCCAACTTATTTTTACTAATTTTAAAAGCAAAAAATTTAACGCGATGAAAAAATTTTAGGGAAAATTTCAGCCACAATACCAAACATTTTATTTATCAGCAGACTCTACCCAAACCTTTCATTTGTGCTACCGGAAGTATTAAATCTTTAAAAAAATCTCAGTCGGAGTCCAAATGGATGGAACCATCCGTTTGACCGTTAGTTGACCAGAATAATTAATTTTGACCAAATATAAAAGGGCAAAATGTTAACTTTACAATTTTAACGTAAGATGACTTTAAAAATATTCAATAAAAAAAAAGAGAAAAATGGCTACCAGTGTTCACCTCCTCCTTCACCAACCCACCCCAACCCCTTCAATTGGATTGTAGAATTTGACCGCAACCCAGATTTATCGTCTCCTTCTCCCTCGCCAACTGAATCCACCAGAATAGTTATGGTTTTGAGACCGGATAGCAGCCCAATTGACTAACGTATGATGTAGAATTAGAATTTCAAACCCATTCGGAGCAGCAAGCCTACTTCTCCTCCGAAGACCACCATGTTGACGCTAGAGAACCCACAGCTATTAATCCTGGGCATAGGTTAAGGACAGTTGATTTGAGTGAGGACACTTTGGTAATTGGGATTGATGAATTGAGGAAAAATCAGCTTTTGGAAGAGGAATTGGATAATGACTTTGTATTGAAGAAGAAAGGGGTTTCTAAGGAGGATATGGAATTGGAATGGGATGGTGAAACCATGCCTATTGGTGAAAACGGAGCCCGCTAAAGGAGGCAATAATGTGAACGATACCAATGTTATCAATATGAAAAAAGAAGAAATTGGCGAGAAACTAACCACTGTAATTTTTGGTGAAGATTCGATGGAGAAGATGTGCCAGGAAAATGTTGTAGTTGGGAAAAATGCTGATGTGCGAAAAATTGAAGAGACTTAAGGATTCACTAAAACTCATGTTTGATGCTATTGTTATAAACGGAGGGGGTAGGGGTGGGGTGGGTTGGGGAAGGTGGATGTGAACAGTGGTAGCCATTTTTTTCTTTTTTTCAAAGTTATCTGGGGCTGTTTGATATGGATTTTGAGAATTGATTTTTTAACCATTGAAGAGAAAGTGGGTCCTATCTGTGAGAGAAATGGTAAAAAATGACGACCTGAATAATGAAATAGCGATAAGAAAATTGATTTTTTGGAATGAAAAATCAATACCAAACACTCCCTTATGTTAAAATTGTAAAATTACTATTTTGCCCTTTTATATTTGATCATAATTAATTAATCTGGTCAACTAACGGTTAAACGGATGATTTTCATCAATTTGGACTCTAGCGGAAATTTTTTGAAGGTTTGGTACCTCCAGTGATATAAATGAAAGGTTTGGGAAAATTTTGCTAATAAATGAAAGGTTTGGTACTGTGGCTGCAATTTTCCCAAAATTATAGTTTAGCCCTTCTCTGCAAAATCCACCTAATCAATCGCCATAATTTTTCTCTCACCTTCGAGCTGTGACTTTTGGCTTCCCAAAAAGCCATGGGAGACTTGATCCGATCACTCTGAAACCACTGAAGAAGAAAAAAATTAGGAAAAATCTAAAAAATGTGGAAGTTAATTAATCGATCAGCTTCAAGTGAATATGAAGAGCAGCCGGAAGACGATTTATTGGGTGGAACTGAAGGCCTCTGTTCTCTTTCCCCTTTACAGGTGCAATAAGTACATCATCAATTAACCAAAGATTTTTAGTTTTTGTTCAAAACTTTAGCTTATTATGCATTTCTTTTTGGGGTTTTTTGCATGAGCAGAGATTGTATGGATTTGCTGCTTGTTTAGCAGCTGGGCTTGTTTGTGTGTTCCTGGTATGTAAATCCCAAATTTCGAATTTTCAGTTTCTTGAAAATTTATTACGTTATATTATTTACTGAGCATTCTGTGGAAATCTTGAATTCTTGAATGATTCCTACAGAGATGAAAACGAGCCAATTGATATTCCGGAAGTTATACGCCCTTCTTTCCCAGTACAATTTCTGTCAACGGCCCAAATTTTTAGAGCTGTGATTTGCTAAGCTTAAAAGTTTGCTTATAAGTAAATTCATGTTCTACAATGATTGATCTTACTGGTGAAACTTAGAAGTAAGTTAGGAAGCTTGGCCAGACGTGCTCTTAACATCGCAACTTTGTAGTCTCAGTGTGCTGAATTCCCTTGCTACTTTCTTATTTTTTTAACAAAACTTCAATTTATACAATCTCGAGAAAATAGAGGCTCTGTTATAGAATGGAGAACAAGAAAATATGCACTCAGTTATTTCTAAAAAGCAACATGGATGCATTCTGTGAAGTTATTAACCAACATTTACCTTCTTGGCTATTTTGCAGTCATTGATTGTTTTTGTCAAACCCATCAAATTTGCTCTCCTTTTTACCTTTGGCAATGTGCTGGCTATTGGAAGGTATGCTGTGATATAAACCGGCTAAGACGTGTCATTTTATCTTGCAATCTAGAATTGAGATTGATTCCTGAAAATCATATGCTATTATGGTTGTTTGGTAAGGTTTATTGTAAAATATTTGACAACATCAAAGTAGAAAGAATAAGCTCAACCTTCATTTTCTATATTTTCCAAGTCCTATCCAGTCTCCAATACCACATAACAAACATGCACTTTTCCAGGCCTTGCTTATATCTTGGAGAGTCAATGTTTTTATGGCTTCTATATACTCGATCCCATGGTCACCTTGAGCAAAAAGTGTACATAGATGGTTTACGGCTCAAGCGTTCAAGATCTAAAGTATTATGTTACCAACATGAGCCTTCACTATTAATATGAAATCAGATGGAAATAGTGACTACTATGTATTGCTTATATGCATCCATTTGAGCTGGAATTTTGTTCTTCCTATTCAGTTTTTGAGGTTCTGTTTTTTGATCCATTGGCAGCACAACCTTCCTCATTGGACCACAGCAACAGCTAAGAATGATGCTTGATCCTGTCCGTGTCTATGCTACAGCAATTTATGCGGGCTGTGTTGTGGTAGCTCTCATTTGTGCTCTTTTGGTAAGTCATGGCATTAACTGAATTTTAAGAAAAAGGTAAATACTTGATTCTGTTTGTGAGCTTAATCATACAAGGCTGACTGTATAGGAGACCAACCAGTGGCACAAATTGGCTATTTTTAAAGTCTTCTAATGGGAATTGTTGAAATGAAGTGAGCATGAAAGGGGAAAGGTTGTGAAGATATGATTCAAATTATTATCAAAATTATTTATTATATTTGAACTTCACCGAGCCGAGCTACATGGACCTAACTAATTTTTTGTTTGCTGGCCAATAGACCGTTCCTCTGTCAGCTTTTCAGATTAGTTATTGAATAATGAGGCAATAATGTATTAAAATGTACTTCAAAGTAAATTTGTGAAAAGAAATAAGAAACTGTTAAACCGTTCAGTAATGAAAGTCAATTCACTTCCGTTCTCTTCTCTTATTATTGTCCTTTCGAGCTTCATTATTGTGCTTAGAGGTTCCTTTCCTGCTAAACCCACTATTTTTTATCACTTCGTAGGACATTATGCACCCCCACCCAGAATCATGCATGAGCACACCATGGATATTTTGATCTGTCCCTCTATTTTTGTTTATATTGGTATTTTTTTAATTAGAATTCATTTGGTTTGCTTTCAGGTCCACAGTAAGATTCTAACAATAATTGCAATCATATGTGAGATATGTGCCCTTGTTTGGTGAGTTTGTCTTTTTATCACTTTCTTCCAGTATCCTTCAAGTGTGTTTCACTCCAGAATTTAACATCTACTGTTATTTCTAGTGAAATCTTGAAATATCCTTTTGACTAAATAAATGGTACTAGTCGAAAATGGGCACTTAATAAAATGGTAATTGGCCCTTAATTGGAATTTCCTTTGAGAAAATCTTATGTAGCTCTGCCATTTCTGTTCCTCTGGATGACAGAAATTCGAAAAATATGAGAATATGTAACTATGTCATTCTCGCTCAAAAAAAATTACTTCGATTGTTGGAGGGCGAAACTAACTGATGTAGGAGCATACTAATATAATCTAATTAAAATGAACATACTTTGAATTAAACTCTAATTTAAAATCCTATCTAAACTCTATATTTATTCTTATCTTTATCTCCATCACTAACATCATAGCCTTCATGCATTAAGACCTTGCCCATATTTAGAATCTTAGATTGACCCGTGTCTAACATCTTATGGCCACTAAATGACTTCTATTGCATCCCTGTCTTCATGTTTTTCCTCCAACATTGAATGCTCTCTCTCTCTCTGAAGGGATAATTTTCGATCAAACTCCTCCATCTCCCTCGTCACCATTTTTTTCATTTAACTTCAGGTTTGGCATGCTTTCTTTCTTCTTTTTTCCTTTTGTTTTGTTGGAGTTTATAACAGATAATTTCCGTGTCATTATTTCAGTTTTCTTCTAACAATATTCAAAAAGTAAATGTGGTCTGTTTTTCAGCAAATTATTGCTTGTCTTGAAATGATGTTTTCCTTGAAATCTAAGCCGAATGATATAATGACTTGAGGTTCAGTAGAATTGTTTTGTTGATGAGTGAGAGAGACATAAATAATAAATTGATTAGGAAATATTCGGAATCTATTATTACTAAATTGCTTTTGCAGTCGATGAAACCAAATATAAGGCTTGAAGTTATTTTTGTGGTTAAAATTAAAAAGTTCACTTGTAAGTAACTAAAGTAAGTTTTTAAAAATACTTCTTTAATTGAACAAAGTAGAAAGTAACTAATGCACATCCTCGGTGGAGATGTGGATGTAATTTTGCATGATTGCATCTCCCGATTAACGAAAGCATTTACTATACCACAGGAGTTTACATGTTCAGATAAGTTTAAAAAGTTTCCTTGTAAGTTTACTTTAAAGTAAATAAGTAATTTTTAATATAAATCAATTTTTGTTCAAAATGACTAATGAGTAAGTTGCTTATTTTGACAATAAAGTGAAGAATTACTTGGAAAATTAGTAATTTCTTATTTATTTTCAAGCTTAGCCAAAATTGGAAGTGGCATGTACCTTAAAGTTTTTGATTGCTAACTTTGATGAACTTGTTAAACCCTTAAAATTTTTGATGATATTGGCAGTATTTGATATCTATTTATTGCCTTGAATGAATTGCTCGTTCTTCCTTGATAAACATAGAATATACAATATAGTTGAGCAATTTAAACCATCTGTTCTTTAGTTTGAACTAACTTTTAAGATCATGTACCATTAATACGATCATTCTTCAACCATTTCAGGTACAGTTTAAGTTACATACCTTTCGCTCGCAGAGTGGTTTCTAATCTGACTATCCGTCTTTTTGACACCGAAATCTAGACGATCCAATGTGCATGTACTATTCCTGTCATTTTGTTGAAGAAATTTTTGAAGCATTTAGATTTGGTGGTGGTTTTTATCAAGCATTTTTTAAGATCGAATTTCTATTCATTCTTTTGTCGGCGTGTGAAGATATTGCTTAAATGAACTCGGAAAATGGCCGAAATTGTATTGTATTTGGATGCAGAGTTAGTAAATTCAATGCAGTCTTGCTGTTTGGTCTTTGCATCAGATTTGATGTTCTTCATGATCCCTCACTTATTATAAACTTGTGCACAGGAAGATTGCCTGTTCATTAAAGTCCTCGGATCAGAAACGACTATCAAAATCAATATTTTTCAGTTTATGATAGAATGAGGTTATTTTTCTCTGTCTATAGGTTGGTTGGTGAGATTCATTGCTAAGTTGGTTTTAAATTAGACCATCGCGTATTGTTTGGAACAGATGCGACGAAAAAGCATCATCTCGTGTGCATCTACGCATTCCATTCTTTATTATTATCGTACGGTAAATATTTCGCAAAATATGGACCGTGAGTCAAAATCATGTTTTTCTGGACTAGCTAGGCTTGACCCCTAAAAGTCCGACCCAAGGCACCGTGTCACATTTTGGCACCGTGTCACATTTCAGGTGTAGCCGGCATATTCAGGCGAGAGCCTTAAAAGTTAAAAGTTCAACCCTTGGCACAGCCCGGCCTGACGGTGTTATGTGTTGGCCCATCCCTTGAGCTGGTCGTATTATGTCGAGCGTTAAGGGCCCTAGGCCTGGCCTCGGCCTCTATTCTTCTGTAAAATAAAGTATTTCTGTAAACCAAAAGCCCAAGCCTATGAATCTGCAATGGCTGCACCCTTCTCCGAAACGACCATGCTACACTACTAGGTCTGTAAGAGGCCTGGTAGTGCAGCCCCTTTCACAGTTCGAGTTGGGGTGGGTGTTCGGGGGGTTTTTTTTAATCATGGAGCCCGTTGAGGTGAGAGAAAATGGTAGAGGGGCATTTTCCTCTCCGAAAAAGCCTTTAGATTTTTATTTTTTTTATTTAACAAAAAACACTTAACAATAAAACAAAGTAAATATAATAAAATATGTTCGGCACCGGCCTACTCTTGCTGTTGAATTGAAGGGCCAGTCTAATGAGGCCCATTAAGAAAAGTGGAATATGCCAGGCTGAGGGCTAGTCCTGTTCTATAATTTTGTTAGAGGAAAATACAAGCCAACAGGTATTTAAAGATCACAATTCATAAATCAGAGATGAGGTTTATTTATTCACAATTCACGTGCTGAATTAAAAATATACTAATATTATAATTAATCAACAATTCAACCTCACCCTCGACACCCACCCCATCCCCAATTTCAAATCCTAAATCTCTCCCTTTACTCTCCTCTCTGTTGGTTTTCTTCCTTCTCTCTATCGTCAGATCAATGGCGCAGTCGACGTGTAGTTTACTAAGAGAAACCTCACCCTAGACACGTACCCCATCCCCAAATTCAAAACCCCTCTCCCCTCCCCTTCCTTTCCGTTCATCGTCTCCCTTCTCTCTATCATCAGACTACTGGTGCAGTCGACGTGAAGTTTACTAAGAGAATCGATTGATGTTGGTGCTCCCTTATCCCTCCCTTCATACTCATAGGAAGCAATTGGATCTTTGTGTGCGATGTTGGTAATGGTACTGATTGGATCTCTACGAGCAGTGGCGATGAAGTGTTGATGTGATTTTTTTGGTCCGTTTTTGGTTGTTTTGGTCCTTGGTGATTGTTTTAGTTGTTGGATTGTTTGTGGTGGTAATGGTAGTGTAATAGTGGTGGTTGGTGGTGGAGCTGGTTGGAGATATGGTAGTAGTGATTGTCGTGGACTTTGTTGGCAGTGGATTGGATGTGGTGGCGGCAGTTTTGTTGGTTGTGGTGTTGGTGGTGGTGGTGGTGGTGGTGCTGTTGTGGTGCCTGTAACGGTGGTCGTGGTGGCGGCGACGATGGTGGTGGTGATGGTGATGGTGATGATCCACTATTTCATGTATATAACCAACTATTTGATTACATGTGACCAACTATTTAATTGGGATTTAAAAATTCGATAATTTTTTACTAAGTAATTTGAAAATTTGTGATCGATAAATAATTGTGATCTATAAATTTTTTGATTTGTAACCAATGACATAATCCGTGATCAATTAATTTGATAATATGTGACACTGTGAACTATAAGTACACACATGTGACCATTAATTGTATAATTCTGACCTTAATACATTTAATTAATAAAATATTTTTGATTAATTAATTAATACTTGAGTTTTAATTTTGAAACTTAAAATCTGAAAATTGAATTGGTCATAGTTAATGCTTGACTTGTGAATTTTTCCCATTTGTTATCTTTTTGTCCATTAATTTAGGAAGAATTTCTGTTTCTAAGATTTTAGAATAACTATTTATGATTGATCGATTGGTCGAGAAGCTCTAAAAAAAGGATTATGCCATTTTATCATAAGGATTTTGATAGATTCAATGACAGAAGTATAGATGACAGCAAATAATTGATGTTTTAAATAATTCAGTGATAAAATATCATGTGACATTATAATAATCTTTATGTCGGCGTATCCACATTGTAGCACAATTGAGGAAGAAATGTACCTACCACCCCACGTCCTCAAGCTTGAACTGATCGGTTGGTCCAGAAGCTTCATAGAAATTTCTCTCTCTCATGCCCGACCTACGGTCCCACGAACCTATTAAAGGGTGAAGGAAAATCTATGGCTAACACGAGAAACACGTGGTGGTGTGCAACTTAGTGGTGGGTGGCCAGGGTGGGTGGTACCCACGTCTTGGCATCAATAATCAAGATCTCAACAACCAAAGTTGGTAAGTCTGTATAGCTATCATATCTGCTATGGCCCACATGACAAAGGACCAAGATTTTCCCAATTCTCTGGAAAGTTGGATACTTTGCAATGGCAATTCCTTCGTTATCTTACGAATATTGTTCCTCTGGGATTGTCTTTTCCATGGTATTAACCTTCTTCCCTTCAAGTTCCCATGATTTTTACTCTCTGAGCTTCCCTTTCATCAATTCATGATAAAATATCATGTGACATTATAATAATCTTTATGTCGGCGTATCCACATTGTAGCACAATTGAGGAAGAAATGTACCTACCACCCCACGTCCTCAAGCTTGAACTGATCGGTTGGTCCAGAAGCTTTATAGAAATTTCTCTCTCTCATGCCCGACCTACGGTCCCACGAACCTATTAAAGGGTGAAGGAAAATCTATGGCTAACACGAGAAACACGTGGTGGTGTGCAACTTAGTGGTGGGTGGTACCCACGTCTTGGCATCAATAATCAAGATCTCAACAACCAAAGTTGGTAAGTCTGTATAGCTATCATATCTGCTATGGCCCACATGACAAAGGACCAAGATTTTCCCAATTTTCTGGAAAGTTGGATACTTTGCAATGGCAATTCCTTCGTTATCTTACGAATATTGTTCCTGTGGGATTGTCTTTTCCATGGTATTAACCTTCTTCCCTTCAAGTTCCCATGATTTTTACTCTCTGAGCTTCCCTTTCATCAATTCTCACCCATTTTTTTCAATTCGAGAGATTGATTTATGATTTATCGTTCATTGAGGTTAATATCTATCCATTTAGATTACGAGCTTAAAAAATATGAGTCATTCATAGTATTACTATATCTTCCCTATTTGTTAGTAGCGATTTAGATTACTTTGTATTTTGGAAGCAAGATTTGCTTTATATATCCACTATCAAATGGGAGCTACAAGCAAATAAAACACATTTCGCAAGTATAAATACTCTAACATGCATAAAATATACATTGATGTGATTCCACAGGGTAAGATCCGTGGAGGCCCTTAAGGTTGGGGTTCAACCTTTTTTTTACATTGATGTGATTCCAATTCTGGGTTAGTAAACTTTCAGCAGGTTGAATCGGATTAACATGGGTATGTATTAAGCCCTATCTGATTCTCACTATTTCAAAATTCATTTTTTTTTTCCTAAACTCACATTCAATTATATTCTCGTAAGAAAATAATTTACAAGTAAATCTAATTTATTTATTTATTTATTTTTACATTTTAATCACACGTTCTTCAAAAATTCACTATTACAAAACTCATTTCGATGAAATAATGAGCATCAAAAGCGGGCTAAATAAAAAATATATATTTAAAATTTTATTCTTCGTAATGTTTGATATTGCATTTTACATTGTTGCATTTTCATGTTAAAGAGATAAATAGAACTAAAAAGTCCAGTTGACAATAAAAACTTGCAACGAAATGGGACCCTTCGTAGGTTTTGGGTGGGATTAGTCTTTTTTTTTTATTAAACAATTATCATTATTTTATTAATTATACAAAGTTTCTATAAGATTAGTAAAAAGAAATTTTTTTATCAGAGGTACGAGGGTCACGTGTTTTGACTAAAGCCAAGTTGGCGAAAGTAATATTTATTTATTTTTCATTTAGTCACAAGAGAAACTATTATTTTTGTTAGTGCATTTACCATTCCTAACTTTTGTAGGTAGCATGTGGGGGTAGGTAAGAGGCATTTTACATTGTGATGATTAGCGTGTTCTTGGCAGCTCATTTTTCATCTTATTTCTGAAGTTAAAAGACATGTTAATATGAGGATGTTTGACTAAATTTAAAAGAATTATTCGTAAGTATTTTTTTTAATATGGGTCGTGGATTGCCTATGTGGGGGGACCCTACCCACAACACATTAAAAGGATTGGAGTGAGTAATTTGAATTTGAAATTCAAACCTATATCTCCCTAAAATCACCCTAAAAATACTTATTGCCTAGAAGAAGATAGTGAAAGATGGCAAGAAAATATGGTGAAATTCGAATTTGAAAAATACACCAAACTTGGAAAGGGCCAAACATCACTATTTTGGCATGAAAACCCACAAAATAAGGCACTCAAATTGTAGATAATAATTTCCTTCCATCGTGATATGGATTAAGATCATTGGAGAACAAGAAAATGCAGAATTTGATGCTTAAAAAGCAAGGTAATTCAACCATTCAAAAGATCTTGGAATTACCAATTCTAGTAAGAATTTATTACCCAAAATTTATGATTATGTGTGCTGCAGATTATTACATTGGTATCAAAGCCTTAAGGTTAAATTCATTGTAATATTTAATGCTCAAATATGTCATTAAATTGTTCAATTGAGTTATGAATTTTATATATAAAGTTTTCAAACTTTATGTGATTTTTGTGCCATTTTTTATAATTTACTACTTTTTGTACATTGATAATTATGCAGTAAGATTAGTATGGTTAGAAAGGTATTTCAATGAGCTTTCCAATCACATAAATAACTTAAATTTTGGACCCAAACGAAGAAGTCATGAGATTTTGAAGTTTGGATGAAAATCTTATTTTTTGTATGAAAATTCATAAAATCCTAAATTTCATCAAAAGATAACTTCTTCTACACTTTATTTCATACTTCCCATTTCATATAGTTGGGTAGATATTCTCGAGATCTTTCTAACGGTATAAAGATCATTAATTTTGGCTTAGAGATGAAAAATTTATGCCCGTCGGAAGTTTGGATAAAAATCTTTTTCTTTTTTTTTTTTGTATGAAAATTGGTAAAATTCGAAACTTCATTATATGATAACTTCTTCTACATTACATTTCATGATTCAAATTTAGTATGATTGGATAGATATTCTGTAAACCTTTTCAACGATTTAAAGACCGTTCATTTTGGTCTTGAAATGAAGAAGTAATGACCTCTTGATATTTGATCTAAAATCTGAAAATTTTGCATTAATTTTTTGTCATTTTCACTCTCGGACATATCAGTTGATGTCCCAAAAGTGACTTAAAAATTATTATTTTTAAAATCTGACTACATCAATGAATTTAAAATGTTCAAATTAGTCATGATGACTAATCGAATAAATTTGTAAAAAGTATTAAAAATATTTTTTAACTTGAGTAAATTCTAATTTTTTTTTTATAAAATCAAGAATATTTATTTAGTGGTATTTGTCTAGCGGAGTTATTTTTTGAAATGCTCTCATTTTTTTGAAAATGAAAAAACTCTAAAAGTATTTAAAATACCATGTTTTATATACGTTCATGAGGTGTATGGATCTTTGATTAAGTTATGTGATCCATTATAACTTGTTTCCAATTTTTTATGCTTGATTAGATATGGATGGATCTATGCACGCTAGAGAAGCAAAGGATATGAAATTTATTGAAAAGTTACGTGCTTATTAAAATTAATAAATAGATCTGGAACATAATCTAGTGAAATATGTAAATATTTTTGAGACATTTTTTGTGATAAGCAGAGTACAAGTCTCCTATTATGGGAGAAATTAAAGAGTTTTGAATGATACTTTTTGGAGAATGTGTGGTTAAAATTAAAAAAAAACTTTTATTGGTTAGTGTGTAGAATAATTATTGTGTAAACATATGGTGAAGAATGTTACTGTAGCAAATAATTTAATTTGTTAAAAGATGACAAATAAGGGTTAAAATAAGGATGAGAATCTGCGAAATAAAACTTAAATGATATGAGTTTTATCATTCAATTATAACTAAAATTATTTTTTGAAAGAATTAATTTGTGATTTCACAATATATGTCATAATTGGATAAACGTACACGTTTATAATTTTATTGCATATTATGGATTACCTTATTTTATTGCATGTTATCTATTAATTCGTGAATTGTTATGAATGATAAGGTCAGTAGAAATTAACGAGATTCTTACTTAGACTTATTGATTGTCAGTTAAATGATAGTTTGGTGATTGAAAGATTTAGATAAAATCTCACTTGGAACTATTTGATTCACCAATTGAGTGAGAATTCTGTAATTCTTGCTTAGAACTCATGAAATTTTGTGTTATAAAATTAAGTATATGATCTGTTTACGAGCGAGAGCTATCTATCCAAGTGGGAACTAGCTAAGAGTGGTCTAATTTCAATGATTTTTGGTTTCGAGTGGGCACTAAGAGTTATTCAATTTCAATGATTCTTGGTTTAGAAAATCAGTAAAAAAATTTGAGAAAGGTGATGGAAGTATATATGAAGTACAAATTATATGAAGTACAAATTTTCAATATAATTTGAGATGTGGTAGAAGTTCTAATTGGACATTATACTTATTGAAAACATTCGAGGTTCTTAAAGTAAAATAATAATGGGTTTATGATAGATAAAGCTCATTTTTAAGAGAAAAGTTATAATCAATTTAAGTATATTAAGTTAGATAAACCCTTTTTCTTTTAGCAGTGAGATCCACTTCTATATGCCGATACAAGCTATGATAGCGTGTTTAAGTTTGGAATACACTAAATAGACTTAGAGACCATGTTTTTCATTTTCAATTAAAAATTGATTGAAGAGATTTACATGAATTGATTTGCAGGTTTCATGTTGGAGGCTTTTATGGTATTGTGATAACTTCATAGTCACACTTGTAACCTAATGTAGTTATATTGACAGTAGTATGTGAGTTTTAACAGGGTTTACGTCTCGTACAAGATTTCATCATGTGGATGTAGATCATTGTATTTATGTAAATGTCTGAAGGTATGTTGTAATTCTAATTTTAATGTTGTTGACGTTATACTGGCTAAGCATAAGAAGAAGCGTGTTGAGACCATTTTGAAATGCTTATCCTCAAACTTTGCAAAAAAAGACGTGGACTTAGCAAATTGTACATTTTGTGTTAAAGAGATTATTCTAGTATTCTTACTATTCTACAAGAGTTATATACTATAAAAATTCTTAAATATTTTTAACTGTGAAATTGCTACATTGTTGATACTCTTATATCGGAATGCGATTGTATGAATCTTCATATATGTTCAAAGACTCCATAAGTGTACAAAAAAATATTCAGATAACCATATCTAATACGATTAGGAGTTGAAAGTATACTATGATGTCTACTTATCCTAATATTTATCATGCCATGGATAATTCAGTAGGTATTAATATTATCCTTAGAAAGGGTTTTGTGATACATGAATGGTGCTGCCGTCAATTATTCTATTTTATTGTTAAAGGAATAACTTGTGATTGGAATAGATATGCAAATGTTAACTAATTATGAGAGTTAGTCGAGCACAAATAGTTATTAGACTTGTACAATCTTGCTTTACAGAGTAACAAGAAGCATGTTTTGTAGTATATATCTTGGTAGCTGAAGAAATTATTTTGTATATGTGTATTGTGCATCTAATTATACTAGTAGAGAATATGAGATCCATGATATTTATACAGTTATCTCATGTGTTGAGGATCTCAAGTATCGGGATGGAACTAAATAATTAATGGTATTTTTTTGAGAGACATGAGAAAAAAGTGTTTTTACGATATATCTACGTAAATGATGACATGTAATCATCATACTGTAAAAATATCTAGAGATATACTTGTTGCTAATGTCAATCTCTAGAATTATGTGGAAAATGATACTTAGTGTATCAGAAAACTCTTGATTGAGTTTTGTGTCCATAGATGAATAATTTTGAGTTCATGTGTAATTTATCGTTAGGATTACAAGATAATAATTTGCATGCACGTATAGAGTATGTTGAACAAGTTGAAATTGGTTCATTCACATGAATAATCGCCTCGAACACTTTAGGATGTGTTGAGATGAGATAAAACGATCATGTTGTGTACGTGATCTGATCACTTGATGAGATTACAACACGTAATCAATCAGGATTTGCTATCCTTTAGTAATGTTTTATAGCCAGATCGAGTTCTCAATTTTAGATTGTCCGGAGGAATAAATATAAGGAGAACTCGAGCTAGGTATCAATGAATACTTAAACTAGGATCCATCCAACGTTATTTATTTATAAAGAATATGACATGCGCCTTAAGAAAGAAACATTATAGCATGTGTTTTATACCACATATATTTTTATGATCAATATTGGATAAATAAGTGAATGGATTCCTGTTTTCTCATTGTGAGAGACCCTGCGGTTTTTATAACTTCGTAAATAACTTTATAATTTTATACTATTTCTTGATATTTTATTTTAGTGTTAATACTTTAACATATTGTCAGTGACTATAATTGATTCGATTTAATGGGGCATGTCTAGGAAAGCAGCTAATTAAAAGTCGAAGGATTTTGAGTACGAAGGGAAAACTATTTTGACCAACATTTATATTTACATTCATTGACCGGACAATTGTGCTGAACCATTTAGGGTATGAAACACAAATGTGAATATAATAATACAATATGGGATTCAAATATGTTCCATAAGTATTTTTAGGGATAAAAAATACTTGAACTAATATTGGAAGTTTAGGGTATATGGAGATGTAATGTTCATCTAATAGAGCTACTATATATCCCTAATAGGTTTATAGCATCATGAGATTTAATAGGTACCCGCTGATCGCATGATCTATTTGTTGTTCGAATCTTTGTGAGATAGACCCTGAGAATGATCGAACGTGTGATATTTGTTGTCATTTGTGGTTCCGCTTAAGCCTATCATATGTGAGTGGAAGATGTTAGAAAATATAAGTCATGGGTCATTCTTATGAGGTGACTTGACACAAAATACATTAAAAGGTTGGAATGAATGGTTTGAATTTCAAATTCAAACCTACAACTTCCTATAACTCCCATAACTCCCCATACAACCTCCAATAGTTATTGCCCGGAAAAAGATAGAGAAAATATTGCAACATAATATGGTTAAATTCATATGTGAAAATACACCAAAATTGAAAAGACTTAAAATCACTATTTTTTAATGAAAAACTCTCAAAATAAAGTACTTAGATTGTGGATAATAATCCCCTTCCATTATTACAATTAATATTTAAAATAAGTGAATTAGTTTGGGTATAATTCTTAATTTGGTGTTACTATACAATCATGAGTGGAAGCATGGGCGGACCCACATGGGGTCAAATGACCCCACAAAATTTTTGGTTTTTCCATTTTTTTTTTTTATAAATAGTTGTTTCAACCCATTTACGATCTACTTTAATACATGCGAAATGAAGTCGAAACATCGCATTCTTTGTGGACATTTCGAAGTACTCATGGCCTAGTTTTTGGGTTCTTAATGGCGTACGAAATGATCAACCATAGCAAAGTTATGATGCATCAAAGTAGGCCGTTCGAAATTAGTATTTCGAAAATTTAAATAATATGCTAATTTTTAAAATTTTGTCAATGATCGTATACTATCGTCATCTGGAAGCTTTTTCCAGAACTACATCGTAGTCATATCGAATGGTTCAAATGAGTATTGAAAATAGTTTAATATGAGTCAAATGTACGTACTAAAAGAGGCATTTAACTCATCTTTTCTTTAAAAAAAATGCAATTATTCCATTAACGTTTATTATTTTTACACGATGAATTTTTTAATATAATTTACATCGTTTTATTAGGTAATTGTACATGAAATTGACATAAAAAATTTTAAGATTGTTACGGATTAAATGTAATTTGAATTACTTTCAAATTATTTTTTGTGTTAAGCTTAAATTTCATTTACTTCCTAAATTAAATGTGAATTTTATTTCAATTCATTTACTTCTTACATTCAATTTGATTTACTTATCGTTAGCTCAACATCTATAAATGAAATGGTAAACAAAACTTTACATGGAACAAAATTCATTTAAAAATATTGACAATGATATAATTATAAGACATTTCCAAAGTATCAAAATGCGTATGAACTTATTTTCATTAATATTATATTATTTTAAAAAATTACACATTAATTTTTGACCCCACAATCGAAAAAGTTCAGATCTGCCCTGAGAGGAAGGCATTGAAAGATAGGAAGAGTAGTGTGGGAAGTACAAAATTGAAAATGAAAGGAGTTTTATGATATATAATCAACAACCTAAAGTTTAGCTTTTCATTACCCTCTGTAGCAAATCCGGACCAAGGGTTTATACCCTCCATCCAGAAAAGGGAGACCACATCCCCCACACCCCCAAGGAGGAGCAGAATCCAATCACACTAAGAGCACATCTTGACTTGTCTTGAGCAAATATGTCGCTAATGTTAAATCATGAAAATTTTGTAGTTATACATCAAGCACAAAATGACCTGAATAATGCAAATAGTGGGTTGTCAGCATCAAATAGTTAACAACCACCACCACCAATTACTGTGAAAGCCAATAATTCAAAGACATGGCCCTTCCTGGACAGAAATAACAATTTAGAAAGTGTACTGAGGTTTCTATAACTATGAAAACTTGTTTTCCCTTGACTTCAGAACTTTTTTGATTTGCACACTAGCAGAAATTTTTAGATAGAGACATAATCAAACTCTGTACAAATTGAATACTTTGTTATTAATTTTTGAATGATTTATACCTGAAAATTGGATTGAAAAGTGAAAATTTGTAGAAAAATTATAAACAAATTCTAAATAATTAGAAGTTTTATGGCTTTGATAAAATGTACGAGTGAGAGAATAAGATAAAGGAAGATAAAAGAAAAAAAAATCAAATTTATTATGACTTTGCCCCTGTTTGATGGGGTTAAAATCAGATTTTCAGTCAATTTTGATAAAAGTTAAAAAGTTAAAGATTTCATAAAATATGTTATTAAAATTAATTATTAATTTTAATTAGATTAACATTTAAATATCAATTGATACCAAACAGAACTTATAAAAAAAATGCTCAACAAGGACTCCCCTTGGGTCTGCCCTTGCACTCTAGATTGGAGTTGATAGAGTCGATGATTCTCAGCGGAATATACTTGACATTGTTGTGATATTTAATATGTTACGGTCAAGTGAATAGTATATTTTACGAAGTTTTTTGTGTTTTTTAAAAGTATTTTCAGACAAATTATGCAATGAAATATTCGGTGCTTCGAATGTAAACTAAGCAACACTATTTGTAGCGGTAGAAGCATTTTACGTGAAGGGAATGTTCATTTTGTTGGGGGAGAGGGATTGATTGTGAAAGTTATCACTTTTTGTACCTTCTTCTTCTTCTTCTTCTTCTTCTTCTTCTTCTTCTTCTTCTTCTTCTTCTTCCTTTTTTTTTTTTTGTGCACAAAGAGGTGGTTAAGCGCAATGAATGAGTAATTTAGTAGCCGGATGCCAGGATCCTCTTATTGGTTCGTCTATACTAAACTAGCATCTCTTATTTATTTCGAATGCATGTATAGATAAAGGACCAGTTAGCATATTATCAATACAATATTTATCTTATTAATTTCAAATAATATATTATTAAATTCTACATAAAAATTGGATACTAATTTCTTAATATTACACATGTCACGAATGACAAAAAAAACTTGAACCATATTAAGAATGTCTTAAAGCGTAGCCTTCAATTACTTATTGAAGTTCAAGATCATAAGGCTCACCTCCCCCTCGACCCTCTACCCAAAATTTTCAGTTATAAGAATTGGATCAAATCGACGTATTAGACCCAAAAAAAAAAAAAATTAGAGTAGAAACCAATCCAACGAATCCAATTCTTTTTAACATATACGTGGGAGTGGCAGGTGTTTATAAATAGGTGGGCGAATAAATATATATAAAATAGTGTTAAATAAGTGGATAGTACTTGTAAGTCTCATCAAATAAGTAAATAAAAATTAATTTGACTATGTAAGTGTTTACTTTTCTAAAAAAAACATAAATTTTATTTTCTAGTTTCTTGATTAATTCTTTTACGACTTATGCAACTCCAACCACTAGCCTTCTACTTTTTTGGTCCATGCTCAGATTGAAATTTCAAAAGATTGCAAAATTTAAGATCTTGTTTGGAAGATATTATTTGAAATAAAATGATTGTTTTTTATTTTTTATTATTATTATTTTATTTTATGGAGTTAAGAGGTAGGCTGGATGAATGTATAATAAAAAATAAATTTAAGGAAAAAAATTATTCTCAAATAAATTGTACCAAATAAACGCTAAGATCATAGCTCCCTTTTGGCCATCATTCTTTAAACTTATTTTTTCTTAAACTCATTTTTGATGACATATTTCATAAAACTTAAAAATTTTTATTAACTTTTCAATCACATATTTTACCAATTTTTATCAAAAGTCACTAATAATTTTATTCTTATTCAAACAAAACATGGGCATAATGTCTACATGACCCACGGTC
>NC_036237.1:10262759-10274850 GCF_002742605.1 Olea europaea var. sylvestris
TTTAGAATTTTATAGAGTAGTTTATTAGAGAAATAAAGGGTTGGGTCAACTACTATGTTCAATAATGAAGCAAAATAAAGCAATTGGCTGTTGAAGTGAGTGAAACGTCTCCTCACTGGCTACTCTCCACTCCTTTCTGATTCTAAAGGGCCACTCAATTTGAAGAGTCGGTCGAACTGTACCACAATGCAGACAAACTCACAGCACAACTTCTTTTAAATTCGAGACATACCAATCATTGAAGTATGAAGCACACTGTCGTTTCTATGCAGTTTTTTGGGCTTATTTGAAGTATGTCAATTTGCATTTTTTAGTGTCCAATACATGCAAGTTCTTCTATAATGAATCTTTAACTAATAGCTGCAAAAAGGAAGTTAAGTCAGCGATTTGCTTAAATTCACGCTGAAGAGGAGAATATCGAGCTGCGCTTCAATTCTAATAACGGAATAAGATCGAGTAGCACGATAAAATCTTCTTTAGCTTGTATATAATTGTGTTACAATTGAATAAGATCTTTACCAACTTAGCATTTGTATCGTACATGTTGTGTAGAATGAATCTTTAACTAACAACTACAACTACAAAAGGAAAGTTGATACGTATTTATTCTAATAATTTCTTATCCGCCGTGCTAGACAATAAAGAAAAAGTAGCATCCGGCCCACACTTCAAATACTAATGGTTAATAATGGAACAAGACTCAACACTACAACATAACCTTCTATAGTTTTGTATTTATAATTGAAAATGACGTATGTCATACATGTCATGTAGAATGAATCTTCGACTGGGAAAAGTTAGATGTGCGGTGAGTTGAAATTGTGCATGTCATAGTTAAATACTAGTATTTCTTACATGTGGTGCTAGACAATAACGAAAAGTTAGAATCCCAATTTGCACTTCAAGTACTAGCAATAGAATAGTACTCTATATCGCAACATGACTTATTTGTAGGAGAATGAAATTGTTTGCCTTGGTAAGTTTGTTAGGAGTATCTTAACAGTTGTGCTACGTGTACATCACACATTATAGATTTATATATCAATAGATGATGTGACGAGATATGATTGAATCAAAATTTCACAAATCAACCCAAAAAAAATAAAAAAACTCCCCCACTTTCCTTTTACCACCTCATCAATATGTAAAAAAAACAAAAAATTGTAAGTAATGTACAAATAGCATTACCTATTTCTTAAACATCATACTAGACATTAAATAAATGGTAGAATAGTCTCGATTAATGTGGGAGTTAAACCGCTTGACCTTTAATAGTTTGAATATAATTGAAAAGGACCAGTGCCAATTGACATCTTGTGTCCTACACGTTGTCTAGAATGAATCTTCAACTAAGAGCAAAATCGCATTCTACATTTTCAACTACTAATAACAGAACAAGGCTCGCTAGTACAACATAGCATTGCATTCATTCCTTCTATTATATCTTTTGTGGGTATGGTCTAATTTCAACTAGAATCAAGTCGAACTGATTAACAATAGGATTTTTAAAGATAGAAACAACCAAAAAAATCCCTTTCAATATAAAGCGAAAACTTTCATATACAGCCAGTGAGAACTCCTCACTTACTACAACAGCCAATATTGCAATTTTAACTTCATAATTGAATATAGAAGTTGACCAATCCCTTCACGTCTCTAATAGACTACTTTATAAAAAACTAAACAAAAGATGGATAGTGGAGGTAGGGGTAGGGGTGTATTAGATAAAAAGAAGTGGGTGGGTGGGGTTATTACGATAGTGGATTTTATTCATTAATTAAATACAATATTTTAAGAGTTATTGACTTGATATAGTTCAAATTGTTTGGTATTCTTGAAAATTGTATTATATTGAAACCATTGCAATCAAATTTATATTGTATTATCTAATAATAGATTGAGGCGTTTTCTTTACGTGTAGAACATGTGAATTCATCAACCAATCACTACCATATCGGTATTGCAAAGGTGTTTGCATGTATAAGAGGCGTTTTACCAGCTACTCACACTCTTAAAAACTAATTTTGAAATCAGGAAAATGTGCGCGGATAAAAAGGGGGGGTTCAGTGTTTCATGTATTAGTCTTCGCTTGAATTACACTGAAGAGTTCTATTTGGATTGAGTTGATAGAGTTCCTATATAAAATGAGTCGATAGAGTCCTATTCGTATTGTGCCAATCTCCACACAATGTATTGTGCGATAATTACTAAAGAATTTAGATTTTTAATTCAAAATTTCATATTATATCAATGTATCATCAATCATCCCCCCGCCCCCCCTTCCCCCCGGGGCCAACAGCTAGACATGGGACATTTTCTTAACTTATTTGGAGATCCCAAATTGAATTTTTAAAGTCTAAAATATTTCAAAAGCATCATTGTTTTCGCCCCATATTGATCAATTTGAGGTCGCCGCGTCTTATTATATAATGCAAGTTGTAATAAATAATTGTGTTGGACAATTTCAAAGCTTTAAATAAATACTCTTACTTGATGGTGAAGGCTAAACTGTACCTTTATTATTCATTTGTTATAAACTATAAATTAAAGATAAAACAACACACAAACATCGAAATAAAGAAGAAATTATATTATTTTTCTTGAACTACCTTATTTACATAATTACATACTATTAATAACAAAAATATAAAACATGTCACAGAAATTGAAGAAATTATTAAATAATTATGTTGTCCCTATATAAGTTAAACCAATACCATAAATTAATTTATTTTCATGAATATTCAATTTTAGATGGAATCTTTTACAGTAATGTCCATCCATTTACATCATTCCAAGGCATTGTTGCCATTTCTTTATTCAAAAGCACAAAGTCCATCTTGCTTCTTCAAATAATTATTCACGCTTGTTAGATTTTCTGTTTTTATCAGGTGGCAAAAGACAGATTCTTTGCTAATAAACTAAGAATAATCAAGAGTTGGTAAAGAGGGTGATCTATTTATTAATGAATTATTTTTTTAATAAATAAATAAAGTAAAATAAAATAAATTTGAACTCGTCTGTAATAGTGAATCAATCAAATTTTGAGTTATTTTAATGGGATCCCAAATCTTCAACTTAGCATATAAATGAGCCGGATTTCGGATTGATTCCCAATTTTTTCGATCAAACTGATTGATCCGAATCGATTCTAATAATATTGTTATTTATAAGACTAACTACATCTAGGAATAAAAAAATATATTCAACCAAAGATTAGGAGATTTACAAAAAGTGCAGGGATCTTAAGATTTTAAAAAATATCCTAAAATTTAAATCGATAACAACACTTTCAGTTAAGGGTCTTTTTGTTCGACTCTTGCTCGTTTTGTAGCGTATATGCAATAAATTTTGTGTTGTGATCCTAGCCAACTCTTACCTTGCTGTACCTAGGCATTCTTTAAACTAGAAAAGAAAAATTGATTGTTTATTGAATATTCAAACGATTTAGATTCATTGAAATGTACAACTATTATTCAACCCTTATTTAGAGTTTCATAATCCATTCATAATGACAAAATGTCAAATTTTGTCTATGTGATTCTCATAAAAATGTGTTCAATTCAAATCTCCGAGCATCGTCTCAATTTGATAAATAAAACATAATTTCGTAAAGTTTAATGAACTCGATTTAAAAAATTTTGAACGTATCTAGTGTTCTAAAGTATTTAAATATAACAAAATACTTGTTTGAGTCATATTATTTTCAAAAAAATACAT
The DNA here is from genome assembly GCF_002742605.1 of Olea europaea var. sylvestris. Lineage (NCBI taxonomy): Eukaryota > Viridiplantae > Streptophyta > Magnoliopsida > Lamiales > Oleaceae > Olea > Olea europaea. Next base: position 10,266,480 of record NC_036237.1, read on the forward strand.
TCTTTGACAGTGAATTGACATCATTTCAACCACACATTTTTCAATAAAATAATATTACACATAAATCGAAAACTTTTCTTTATTTGTTAACCACCAATTTTCCATTGATTTGATATGAATAATGCATTTTTTCCTAATATGTGACTCAAACATGGGCTAAAGATCAAATTGCTACAAAAATAAATATATAGATTAATATAAAATACTTCCGGGTCAAGAAGTTTTATTTTACACTAATGCTGGCAGGGCTTGTACTGGCCAGTATTAATGGAGAGCTGGGTAGGTGGGTGATTATTTTAAAAAAAAAATCATACACACCTGTTTGTGCGTGGCCAACACAACTCTTTATTTAAAAAAAGGTTGAACCCCAACCTTGATGGCCACAACCCCCTCCCCTAGAGTTTTGTGAAGGAGGTAAATTGCGGAATGTGCCCTAACATGCCAGATAACAAGAGCTGTTTGTACACTGCGCTTACAAAGAGTCCAATTTCATGTCTCGGAAATCAAACCCCCACACTGCGGCTGCCAGCAAGGCGTGAGATAACCTCACTCATGTCCTTTACACCACTGGACTATACTCCGAGAGCACACAATTCTTTATTTTATTAGACAAAAGACAAAAGAAGAAGAAAAAACTAACTTTTCCATTTCCCTTTGTAGTTTACAAATTTTTGGTATTTTAAAAGCCCTTGTTGGTTATAGGAGCCAATACCAAAGAATTTAAGTTCAGTTTCACAATCTATATTTTTCTTAGGTTTGGTCTGATAATCTATATTTTATTAGGTTCGGATTGCAATAACTTTAATATTTTACGGTCTTTCTTAGAAAGAACTGATAAACGTGTAAAATATTAGGTGGGGTTAGGTATAGACAAATCTAGGTTAAGTAGTTGGTGTCTCACCTAACTTAGTAATTGTGTTTCTTAATGTTTAAAGTGTGGTTGGTGAGGGTTTTAATATGATTTAAAGGTAATTAGGTCAATTAAGAACCAAATATATGAATTAATTAAGGAGATAAATAAGAGACATAAAACTCTTCAATTTTAGGAAATAGAAATAAAAAGAGAAGGGGGTAGTTAAAGCATCCATGAACCTTGCTCAGAACTCCTCGGCCTATAGATATACTCAGCATTTTCGTCTCATTTGGACGGAAAACTTTAAGGGTCCGTTTGATTGTAAAAATGAAATTGAATTGGGTGGAAAAAGAATTTCAGGGAATTAAATTGCCTAGAATTTTTTTGTCGGGAATTGTAAATTATTGTGTTTGATTGGTATAATTTTCCACGTGAAAAATGTTGAAATAAAAGTATTTTTTGATGTTCGTTTGACATTGTTTTATATGAAAATTGTCAATTAAAATGATAGAATTTACTGGTATTGGGGATGACATTGGTTTCCATCGCCAGAAAAAAAAATAATTCAATAAAATTATCTATTTTTTAACGTTTGTTTGACTTTGTTTTACGTGAAAATTATCTATGAAAGAGAAATATTTTTTTTATAATAAGTCTTAGAATTGGTTTCCATTGCTTAAAAAAAATGAAAAAAAAAAATCGCTACAGTAGCCGAGAATTGAAATTCTACCAAATCAAGGAATAGCACAATTTCCAATAAAAGCTATAAACCAATTCCATGAAAAATCTTGTGAATCAAACACTACATTTTGAGTGAAAAATTTACATTTTCCATCCATTTCCATGAAATTGGGTGAATCAAACACTATCTAATTGTGTAATCTAAACCAGACTTTCTTATTCTCGTCTTTTGTATTTTTTTTACACTTAAAAATTGTATGTAATTTAACTTGAGTATCAAAGTGCATACAATCATTGCACTTTCCCTTTGTACAATGTAATTTGGAAGCTGTTACAGCAATAGGGGGGCTGATCGCCCCTGACTAAACCCCACAAATACAGCGGGAGGTCCCATTTTTTTTTGCTGGCCCCGTCCCCATTTTGTGGGGATCCTGTCCATGTTACAGGAGAAAATTCCATGTAATTTAACCCACGTTATGTACTTGATAAGTCTGATGCTATAATGTACACATATAGTTCAATTTGGTAGCAATTTTTTATTTTGAAAAATTAATTTTTTGATCGTTATTTTACTATTTTAACCGTTATTTTTTACTTCTTCACTCATAGGTGGGACATACTTATCTCTCTAATGGTTAAAAAATCAATTATCATAAACACTACCAAACAGACCCTAATATTATGAAACTTATATAGAAATATTATGTAAAGTTTCATATATAGCCCCTAGTTTGGCCCACCATTAAATTAAAATTCATTTTGTTCTCTCATATTTTCAATCATACAATCTTCCATAAAATATTACACGTAAATCGAAAACTCTTTATTTTTTTTTAATCACTCATTTTTCAAATGATTATTCCATCCATTTAAATTTGGAAAACTGAGGCCAAACGAGGGCATAGTTTTAGAGAGTTGTTACAGGATAATTCTGTCAGTGATTTTATGGGGTAATGCTGTCAAATTTTCATTGGGAGTTGTAAAAATAAAAAGAAAAAAAGAAATAAGCAAACCAGGTGCTGCCCATAGATACTAATCCTTGTCACCATTTTCCATTACTTATTCCAATACATGTTTTATACTCAACAAAATTCATATATGAATAATGTTATCTAACACTAGTGATGCTAGAATATCGATTTGAATGGACATTTTTAATATATTTAATCAAACGAATTGCTTGAGATTGCATTTAAGTGAATATACCATCTAATGTTATTTAGTTCTTCGGTATTCACCATTTTGCATGGAAAGCTCAAAATAGCATTCCACCAAATGCCCCATAGGTGATTGATCCCCATCAAGACTTTCAAGTATTGAATATCCATCATGCTTGGTTAAAATATAAAATATTTAAATTTTAATTAAAATTTTGTTTCTAAATCCATTTGAATTTTTTTTTTTTTTTTTTATGAGATAAGTATTTGGTAGTTAGGTACTGTTACTTCATCTTTCGCCATAAATTGTCATTACTTCAACTTTGACTGACAAAATATTATTTATTTTAAATATATTTATTTACTCATAAGTAAACTTCGTAGAATTTTGAAATTTTTAAATAGAAAAAACACTCTTTTTTAGAGTAGATTGTGGTTGATCTCGATATTGTTAATTTGATTAGCTCGAAGTGATTTTGAAAAAAGCGGTGCTCGCTGTACAGGCAACACACATGCAAGGGGTGATGTGGTTTTTTTTTTTTTTTTAAATTTATTGCATACATGTAATAATTCAACTTAAATAAATAGTTGAGGGAAGAACACAATTTGACTTCTTTTGCAAGAATGAATTATTAGTGCTCTTTAAAAAAAAATAAAAGGAAAAAAGAGTGAAATAATGACTATTAATTCAAACTTTGACTAACAATTTTTTTATATTTTACAATATACTTATTTAATTATTTATAAATAAACCTCATACTGTTAGCCAAACATGTGAAACATTCACAATTTTTAAATGAAAGAACATCCCCCCGCCTCCCCCCCCCCGCCGGGGGCAATTTACGTGCCTAGTTAGACTAGATTGTTGGCCGAAAGTGAATTTAAGAAAAGATAACAAGAAAAAGTATTATTAAACTCTGATTCACCAAAAACAAAAAAATTACAATATCATTCGCCATCATACATTCATACAATAAAATATTCTACATACAAATAAATAAAATTTTCTTACTTTTTAATCACATATTGTCCAAAAATACTATTCAAAACTCTTTAAACCTTTTTTTGTTAACCATTCTACTACATTATTTTTTCAACAGTGCTAATTTTCAATTACATATTTTTCATTAGAACAATATTACATATAAATAAAAAACTTTTATCTCTTTTTTAACCACGCATTTCAACATCAATCATCATTTCATAATATACTTTTTGAAATTAAAATGGCACGAACAGATCCTAATTTTTCAAATTAAGAAAGTCAAACAGGCCGTAATAAAAATATGACTTCTTTAGATTTATACGATTCACTGCGTAATAATTTATTATTTAAAGATGCTTATAAATTTGTAAAGTATCTACTTAAAAAAATTATTTTATGTATATTAAATATTTCTCCCTAAAACAAGAATGAAACAGCCCAACAATAACCAATGCATTTCCAGCACATTTCTCTTTGAAGAGGAAAATACAAAATTGGAGAGCGTTTACAAGTACGGCAACGGCTTACGAGAGATATAATAATAAGAGCTTGCAATTATTATTGGTCAACTTTCAATTGACCGCCTAATGTCAATTAATTCCGTTTTAAATCAAAAGATGAGCAACAAATTGTCCGTGAGGAAATATCGTATGAAAATATAGTAGCATTGTATCGTCATAAGCCCATAAAAAATGGAAATCGAAGAAAATATGGATGATCCTATGTCTATCAAAGATAAATTATGTCATTCACTTAGGTATTTTCTCTTCTTGACATTTCACATTTCATCTAATCTATTGTGAATATCTTAATACAATCAAATGTATATTGTGATTGATGCTATAAGATGCAACAATTTCTCACATTGCTTGTTAATTTATCGTAACTTTTCTCCTGCATCTTAATATAGCAGCAACGAAGAACATATGTGATGTTAAATTTTTATTCTTAGATTAGTGGTGAAAGAATTAATATAGGGATTGTATTACCCAAAAAGAAAAAAAATAAAAAATAAAAACCCACAAAATAATAATTATATTGTCATTTGATTTGAGCCGCACAAAGTTTCTAACAAGTTGTATCTTGAAAGACAACCTACGATTTCATACCATAACAATATTCCACTTGTAATTTATATAATTGACTCAACACTGTCAGTATCCAATTATTGGTTATACCCCAACTTTGAAGGCCCCCACCGTCCTTTCCCTAGAGCTTTGTGAGATAGGTAAATCATGGGATGTGTTTCAACAGGCTAGGGAACAAGAGCTGTCTGAACACTGTGCCTACAAGGAGTCCAATTTCATGTCTCAGGAATCGAACTCCCATATTGTGGCTGTCAGCAAGGCATGAGATAACCTCACTCCTATCCTTTGCACTACTGAACTATGCCCCGGGAGCGTCAGTATCCAATTATTGTAAGCACTTGCAATGATCCAAGAAGTGGCACCACGAAATCAGTGAGTCCACTTTCTTTCCAAAAAGATAAAAGAAACGGAAAAGGGGAAAAGAGAAAAGGGAAAGAAATATCATTTTCCACGTCCCCCCCCAACCCCCCAAAGTAATGTCACTCTCGTGCACCATGTGGGAAAACCCAAGCTTTAAAACATAGATGAAGTCGTCGGGTCCCAATTCCCAAATGGCTTTAACAAATTTTGGGATGTGTCCACTAGAGCTTCACGTGATATATCCGATGTTCGTATAGACCAAACAGTGAGTGAAAGAAACAGAAAAAGAAATGTCGGTGTTCTAAAGACGGGATTACGGATATGAAAATTTGTCTTTTCTCTTGTTGCGATGAAGACATGTTTAGGGGTCGATGATGAATTCGGACCCTTCTTTTGGAGGCGTTGAAGTTTTTGAGTGGCATAATTGACCTTCAACTTATTTATCCTGTAGTAACTTAATTCCCTAAATTTATTATTTCACAATACGTCTTAAGGACTCGTTTGATATAACTTTTAAGAAATCAAAAGCTTTAACTGAGATTAAAAAATTACTTATGAACATTTTTTGAATAATTTTAAAAATATTTTGCTAGATTAGAAGAATTTTAAATGTCACTAGCTTAAAATGTTTTCATTAGGAATATCTTTAACAAGAAGTAGAAATTCTGTCAAATGAGCACAAGTGTTCAGACATCCATTTAATCGTCACCAAGCTCTTATGGAAACATCTCTCACTTCAAGTGAAAAGGAGAACTTAAGTTATATAAAGTAGTACTTGTGAGGGTCATGAGACGATTGAACCAATAATTGGACATTTTTTTTACGTTAAGAAATAATTGTGCAACTATAGAAAAATATTGGAGAACAACTTATTTATTTTTTTTTATTTTTTTTAAATAAGAGAGCAAATTGTTATTGAAGTAGTGATTGGAAATACACGATCAATTTCCCAAACAATCATACCATCCCCAATTTGAAAACCTGTCACCAAATTTGAAAAGACTTTTAAGAGTCAATTTTTTAAATGGATGAGTTTTCTGTAAAGACAAGTAAAAAGAAAATGGTTTGTGCTATAAGTATTTGGTAGGTTTGCATACACACGATACGATGAGATATGATTTGAGTCAGAATTTATTCAATAAAAAAAGCTTCATCGCTCTCTTTTTGACACATCATTTATATATAAATTATTATATAACTGTTTATGTACAAATAAAATTATTTAAAAGCGAACAATTATGCTACATGTATATAATGGATTTATATAGGGATGACAATTTGAACCGTCAAAATCGAAAACCGCGGTTAACCTAACTGAATGGGGCGAAAAAAACTGAACCGATGTGCAATAGGGCGGATATGGTTTTTATTTTTATGAACCGGTTCGTGGCGGTGCGGGTATGGTATTTACGCCGTCGAATCGAAACCGAACCAATTACCCGCTAAAAAAAAAAAAAACCAATTGAATTGATTATTTAGCTTTATACTACTTTTCTATCTAGCCCAAAACAAAATCCCTCCATTACATTTACATGACTCAACCGACCAACTCACTTACCATTAGCCCATAATAATATCATTAGTATGACAGTATATAAATGCAAACCATACTCTCCACAGATTACAAACTCACGCACGACTCCTTTTATTGTTAACTTTTTTCTATTGTGTATAGAAAATTCGACTTCTTCATCATACTCTAGAGCTTGTGCAACGTTTAGCGAGAAGGAAGCTGACGAAGAGATACTTTTTTTATTTAAATCTTAGTTAAGACTATTCTGGAATAGGTAGTATCGTTGTATTCTCTACTTACATTTCTTATTTACTATATATGAATCAATTTTGAGTGTTGATCTATGCTAGTAAGACTTGTGGAGAAGAATGAATCAAGTAATTTCGATGCACAACAATTAAGAATGAAGGAAAAATTTAGTATTGTTATATTTATAAGATTGTTTGTTAAATTTGTATTTTACAATTGAAAATTTGGATAATGTTTGCATTTTCGTTTGTAATATAGTGTTTTTATTTTCATTGACTTTTTTCATAAATTGTTTTATATCAATTTGACGGATGAACCTATAAAAAATAATTTATTTTCGTGGTTATTAACCGAACCGAACCGTGCCGAACCGAAATACGAACTGAACCGAATCGAACCGATTTATGTGGTTATGGTGCTGTTGTGGTATGGTAAAAAAATTGGTGGTGCGGTTATGATTTTGGTCGAATCGACCCATAACCGAACCTTTGCCAACCCTAGATTTATATAATGATTTACATATATATATATGATATTGAGAGATATGATTGAATCAAAATTTATTTTATCAAACCAAAGAAAAAAAAAAAGAAAAAAAAAAAGGAAAAACTTCCCCACATTTGCATTACTCCCAAAAGTACAATAAACCGGCTAAATACTTGTCCCAACTTGGACACGACATTAATATGTAAGTGGTCCCATACTATCACATGTGGGCACGTCCATCCTAGTATTTGGTACGTATGAGATTTGTATGTGACAAAAACGGTTGCCTTCTTTAAAATTTTCCTATGTAGAATAAATTTAGAACTTGTTTGATAGAGATTTTGATAATTGATTTTTTGAGCGATAGGGTAAAATGGGTCTTACCTGTGAGAGAATAATTCAAAAGTGACGGATGGAATAATGAAATAACGATCAAAAAATTAATTTTAATTGAAATTTAATTCGTAACAAACAAGTAGTAAATCTAGTGATATTAGAGTTATTGTCCCAATTAATCAAATGAAACTTCATTATTCTAGTTCTAACATGATTCAATCACGTAAAACTTTGATAACTGAAAATGGACATTAAATCTCAGATAACTTAAAAAAGACTTACGCAATAACTTAATTTAAATTAACCCTATTTAAATACTCTCCTTAAGAATTTTTAGATATTAACTTTGAGATGGAATAGGTACATTGCCTGCGTGATTCGCCTTCTTTGTTGTAAGCACAATTCAAGGCACCCAAGTTATTTTTCATTTATGTTATGTCTAATGGTTGAGTCATTCAATAGATTTTGACAGCACTAATTACTTGCAGTAAGTTCAATGAGTTGTTTACATAGTTTCACTAACACACATTTTTATTAAAGAAATTCAGAAAAATATTATTATACAAGATAGCTCTATAAATAGTAAGTTTTACATGTATAGGGATGTCAAACGGGCTGAGCTCGACCCGTCAAAACTAGAATCGTCAAATCATGAGCCAAGCC
>NC_036237.1:10274894-10317911 GCF_002742605.1 Olea europaea var. sylvestris
AACCTCCCCCCCCCCCCCCCCCCCCCAAAACATTTGCCTATAAATATCCCCACAAGGCTCACCCATTTTCATCTTCAAATTATTGGTTTTTTACTTTTTTCGCTTCACACAATTACAATTTCCTTACTCTGAATCTATGTGGCATACAAGAAATTGGAAACTTAAAATTGTATTAGATATCTATCTAATACATTTTTTAGCTTCCAATTTATCGTATGTCACAGCCCACATAAATTGACAACAAGTATTTTGGAAGTATTATTAACGTGCATGAAAAATTGATAAAACGGTCATTTTCGACTACAAGATAAATTTTAATTGGTCGAAGTTATATATCGTTAAATAAGTCATAAGTGATATTTAATGCAATTTTAATCATATTAATCAAATTTTGTTATTTTATAATACTATTTTTAATTTTCTTTAAAAAAGTATACACGTTACAATCTACAAGTCGTTCGTGTACAATTTTTAACTTTACTTACCTAAAATTTAAGTAGCTGATTCCAAGCTGAATAAAGGAGAAATGTTTGTATAATTGCATTTTGTTTTTATTTATTTTATTTTTTTTTTAAAAATTGAAAATTGAAGAGCTCGTCCCTCAAGCAACAAGTCTCATCATGAGCCAAGCTCGTGTGTTTAATGGCCAAGCCGGCCCGGCCCATTGCCGCCGCTATGCACGTGGTGATTCTATAACTAAAAAAGATAAAATTCAGACCGTTGATCAACGAGTGAAAGTATCGTTTAATGAACAAGGGAAAGACGAGCTATGTAATTAAACACATTTTAAAAAATAAAGAATTTCTACCTTATAATAGTTATAACAAGTTAAAAGACGAATAGTACACCAAAATTATCCCTTGTAATAGTTAAAACTATTCCTCATTTTGAATCTTCAAACAAATGCAAGAAATCATGTCAAAAAATGTCAACCTTAATGACTGAGATTTAACTTATTTTTAATTTCTTCGCAATTTCATTTTGTAATGAGATGCACGAACCAGAAATTTTTAGTAGCCTGTTGCTGTTGGCCGCAAAAAACTGCTGGCGGTTAATGTTGGCCGCGTATCTCTCTCTCTCTCTCTATAATAATGGATATGTATATATCCATTATATACAATAATGGATATGTACAGGCTATTTCGTCACGCGTGCTGCTCATTACGTGGTCAACTCAATTACCGTATTACGTGGTGACTATAAGGTTTTGAAATTGCAAAATTCCACCCACAGCGACAACTTCATCTATTCGTCTTATACTCTTGTTCTCTATTTAATGGTGATTAAATTTATTTTGAAATAATTAATTTCAATCACATACTATTTTCCACGTTCATAACTTTTAAACTACGTATTTCATCAACTTTTATTAAAATCTATTAAAGATTGTGTTAAACTCATCAATGACCATTTAATTTTATACTTATATTTTGTTCGGTAGAAAATAAAATTATATTTTTAGTAGATTTTGATAAAAATTAATAAAATGTGAGGGTAAAATGTAGTGGGGCCCATAAAATATCTGTTTAAAATGAATAATTGACTTTGACCCAATTAAAATCTTAATTGGTACCAAATTGAGCTTTAGTGTTACATGATCAATCAATTTGATTTTGTTTTACTATGGTCATCCAACTTTATATTTAGTGTAACTATGACCACTCAATTGTATTTTACTTCACCATGACCATCCAATTTCATATAACTTTTCCTATGGCCGCTCTACTTCTTTCACCCTTCTCACTAATTTTAAAAGGGATAAAATAATAACTTTGCATTGTATATATAAAATAAATTAGAAAAATAAAAATATTTTTCTTTTAAAAATGGTTTTTGTTAAACTAAGTTTTTTTATTTTATTTCTAAGTAACCTTTTTTGTTTTAAAAACCTTTTTATTGTTTGAAAAAATAAGTTTTCATTTTATCTTTTTTAAGGAATGTTTTTTTAAATAACTTTTCATTTTATTTTTCTAAGTAACATTTTTTTTAAATAAGTTTCAATTTTATTTTATTTTTATTATAAATTTTTATTTCATTTAATTTTATTATTTGAAGTAATTTTTTAAATAAATTTTTATTTTATTTTTTCAAATATGTTTTTATTTTATTTTTTAAAATTTATTCAAATCAAATTCAAATTCAGATGCAAAATCAAGAAAATGTATAATTCTTATCACAGTTCTTATCTAAATATAAAGTTGAATCCTGAATGGAAATTGAAATTTATTTAATTCCGCTATGCATGTTTAAGTAAATTCCCAACAGTAAGTTCAATGAGTTGTTTACATAGTTTCACTAACACGTATTTTTATCAAAGAAATTCAGAAAAACATTAGGATACAAGATAACTCTATAAATAATAAGTTCTGCATGTATAGGGATGTCAAATGGGCTAAACTCGACCCATCAAAACTGGGCTTGTCAAATCACAAGCCGGGCCGGCTCACCAAACAGGCGAGCCGCTCGTCTTTGAGCCCATGAGCTCGAGCTCGGGCTTGTGATCGTGTGCTACAATGGCCAAATTTTGCCACAAAATCCCCCCTCCCCCCAAAACATTTGCCTATAAATATCCCCACAAGGCTTAACCATTTTCGTCTTCAAATTATTGGTTTTTTACTTCTTCCGCTTCATACAATTGCGATTTCCTTACTCTGAATCTATGCGGCATACGAGAAATTGGAAACTTATCTATCTAATACATTTTTCAGCTTCCAATTTATCGTATGTCACAGCCCACATAAATTGAGAACAAGTATTTTGGAAGTATTATTAATATGCGTGAAAGATTGATAGGACGTTCATTTTCCACTACAAGATAAATTTTAATTGGTCGAAATTATGTCGTTAAATAAGTCATAAGTGATATTTATTGCAATTTTAATCATATTTTGTTATTTTATAATACTATTTTTAATTTTCTTTAAAAAAGTATACACGTTACAACCTACAAGTCGTTCGTATACAATTTTTAACTCTACTTACTTAAAATTTAAGTATTCGATCCCAAAACCGGATAAAGGAGGAAGGTTTGTATAATTGCATTTTGTTTTTATCTATTTTAAATTTAAAAAAAAAATTGAAAATCGAAGAGCTTGTCTCTAAAGCAACGAGCCTCATCATGAGCCGAGCTCGTGTGTCTAATGGCCAAGCCGGCCCGGTCCATTGCCACCGCTATACACGTGGTGATTCTATAACTAAAAAAGATAAAGTTGAGAATGTTGATGAACAAGTGGAAGTATCGTTCATTAAAAATAAACAAGGGAAATAGGAGCTATGTAATTAAACACATCTTTAAGAAATAAAGAATTTATACCTTGCAATAGTTATATAATTTCATTATAACAAGTTAAAAGACGAATAGTAGACCAAAATTATCCCTTGTAATAGTTAAAACTATTCCTCATTTTGAATCTTCAAACAAATGCAAGAAATCGTGGCAAAAAATGTCAACTTTAATGAGTAAGATTTAACTTATTTTTAATTTCTTGGCAATTTCATTTTGTAATGAGATGCAAGAACCAGAAATTTTTAGTAGCCTGTTGCTGTTGGCCGCATAAAACTGCCGGCGGTTAATGTTGGCCGCGTCTCTCTCTCTCTCTCTTTATAATAATGGATATGTATAGGCTATTTCGTCACACGAGCTGCTCATTACGTGTTTAACTCAATTACCGTATTACGTGGTGACTACAAGGTTTTGAAAATGCAAAATTTATCCGTCCACGGCGACAACTTCATCTATTCATCTTATACTCTTGGTCTCTATTTGATGGTGATTAAATTAATTTTAAAATAATTAATTTCAATCACATATTTTTTTCTGAGTTCATAACTTTTCAACTACATATTACATCCAATTTTATTAAAATCCATTAAAAATTGGGTTAAATTAATCAATGATCACCTAATTTTATACTTAAACTTTGTTTGGTAGCGAATAAAATTAGTTTTTTAGTAGATTTTGATAAAAATTAATAAAATGTGGAGGTAAAATGAAGTGGAGCCCATAAAATATGTGATTAAAATGAATAATTGACTTTGACCCAATTAAAATCTTAATTGGTACCAAATTGAGCTTTAGTGTTATATGGTCAATCAATTTGATTTTGAAAAAATAAGTTTTCATTTTATCTTTTTTTAAGGAAATTTTTTAAGTAACTTTTCATTTTATTTTTCTAAGTAACATTTTTTTTAAAATAAGTTTCAATTTTATTTTATTTTTATTTCATTTAATTTTATTATTTGAAGTAATTTTTAAATAATTTTTTATTTTATTTTTTTCAAATATGTTTTTATTTTATTTTTTAAAATTTATTCAAATCAAATTCAAATTCAGGTGCATTAATAAAATCAACAAGTAACAAATGTCCATAGAGATACAAAGTTGTTAGTTTGTTATTTGACAGTTGTTATCTTTTCTTTAGACAAATGCTAGCTACAAAAGTAGTGGATAACTGTTAATCTTGTGTTCGTTAAAAATAATAATCAATATGTGGTAGGTGCTCATGATCCATGATCATCATTCAATAAAATTATAAATAGTCTTTTATTCTTTTCAAAGTTGTCTTTCTTTGTATTTTCTTCTATTGGTGTACACCATAATTTAGGATAAGAGAGATGTTTGATGAATAGAGAGAAACATGCTTTGTGTGAGATTGTTTTATGTGGACTTTAAAAGAGATGTTCGATTTATACAGAGAAACATCCTTCGTGTGAGATCATTTTATGTGACTTTGGAAGGAGATTTATCATTTTAGCATTTGTGTATATAAGTTTGTCAAATGAATCATTGTTTATTTTTTAGTAGATATATATCAAATTAAGTTAAATTTAAGTGTGATAACGTTTTTTGATGATTTCATTCTACCAAAATTGTATTTAAACCAAATCCAGTTGTCCCATTATGAAGTTTTTAAGTAGTAATGAACAGAGTTCGCTGTGGACTATTTTTTAGCTATTTTCAAGTTAAACCATTTTTTGCGATTTTATTTGATTTCAAACTACGATTTTAACGACATAAAAACAATATATATCAAACGAGTAAAAAAAGAGATATATTGATTTGAAATCTCAATATAACACTTTAAGATTATAAATTGTTACATTTTAGACATAAACATTACAACAATAATATATTCATCTCAATGCAAGCTTAAAATCAATATATAAATACGGGGTTTAACAAAAAATTTAAGATTATAAATTCATTAATTCTTAAAATGATAAGAAAGATATTAGCATGAATCATAATTTTCCTAAAAATTTTATAGAGAAGGACTCATTTGACGAGGTATATTTTGAAGTAATAAATAGCATTTTGGGGAAAAACAAAATAGTTTTCTAATTTAAATTATGGATATGTTAGGTTAAGTTCAAGCAATATTTAACAATTGAAATCTAATTTTTTTTCTTCCCAAACCAACGATTTTTGAAATAGCTGTTTCGATTCGATTTGACAGATTGACAACAAGATATTAACATTGTTTGTAAAACATCGAATTATGTAAAAATCTCTATAATGTCAACAAGAAAGTCAATATGAGATATTAATTATTTTTATATTAATGGATAGTCGAAGCAAGAGCTCCTTGTTGTTTGCACCTTTACTTTTTTCATACTTTTTAAGTCAAAAAAATTACTTTTCAAAATATCATTTTTTTCCCCAAAATGATGGCCATCAAAGAGAGGCTAAGTAAAATCAAATTAAAACATAATTATTTGATTGAAAAAATTTGAAGTACAATTGAAATAAGTGAAAATCAATTAAAGTCTAATTATTCAATTGAAGTAAAATGATAATTATCGCAAATCAAACTTAACCTTTCAAAACAAAACAACATTGTTATTTGTTGGAGATAAAATTAATCAGGCTTGTTAAAGAAACGCGAACGAACTGGAACCAGAAAAGTAGGAAGTTATTTTTATCCCGCTCCATTGTCTATATAGGAAATAAAATACGGGGAAATCCAGCTTTGCTTGAAACTGCTGCGTCAAGGGTTCGAATTCTGAAATATGGATTTCGCTCTTGGGTAAGTGCAAGTGTACAAGCAGCCTTCCACCCTATATCCTTGGAGGCATAACCTGCGATTTACCTCCCTCACGATGCTCCAGGGCAGGGGTGGTGGGGGACCCTTAAAGTTAGGGTTTAACCTTTTTTTTTTAAAATAAAATACGGGATTGATTCCTATTTTTTTAAATATGATTTTCTTTTTCTTCAATTTCAACTACATATTTTTTAATAAAATAATATTATACGTAAATTCAAATTTATTATTTATTTTTTAACCTCATATTTTTCATCATAACACTATTACAAAATGCATTTTTGGCTCCCCATTATTTAGAAAAAAATGCATTATTCTGCAGTATTTTGACATCATTTCAATCACACATTGTTTAATAAAATAATATTATACGTAAATTTAAAATTTTTCTTTATTTTTTAATCACGCATTTCTCATCAGTATACTATTCAAAAATTTATTTTTCCTAAAAAATGGGGCTCAAACAAGGGCTAAGTAAAAACCCAAATTTATTTTTCCTTTTTTCCTGTTTATTTTCATCTACAATTAACAACAAAAGGCTCAAAGTCAAACCATATATATTCCAAAAATTTTACCAAGCACAAGCAGTGGAGGCTTGGAACCGAGCCTAGAGGCGGCTCATTTTTTGTCCCCACTCCCATTTTTGTTTAATTTACATCAGCATCCCGCTGTACCCAGCCCCACAATGAGCGCTGTCGCGTGCCGCATTGCTACCACTCCACGTGGCAATATAAAACAACATGTCCAACTGTCATTTCAATGCTAAAATTTTGAGAAACCCGAAAAATTAACCACTCATAAAGGAACTATTTTATACATATTATTAAAAAATATTTATTATCAAGAGGTGTTTGATAGATATTTTTATATAAAAATATATTTTAGAATAGTAAATATTTATCATTTACGTGTAATATTATTTTAGTAAATAATATGTGGTTAAAAAGAATACAAAAAGTACATTTTGAAAAAAATGACTATCAAACAGGCTCTTAATAATGAAATTTCTGATGAATATATATAAAAATATATAGGAAATTTCAAACTTTTTATTTGTCAAGGGTGTAATGATCGAGCATAAACAATAACTTAATGTTTAATAAATAGAACTGAACAACAATTGTCAATACGATACTTCATAAAAAATAGCTACAACACCCTTATAGAAATTAGAAAAGCCCCAAAATAACTAAACACTAAGAATAATATAATCTTCGCTATGTGGTATAAAACAATAATGATCGAAATAATGCATAAAGGGTTAATTTTTCTTCTTTATGTCAAAGTGTAGACTACTTAGATCAGGTGTAGAGTTTAATGAAAGAACGTGTGTGAGAAAAAAATATTTTTAAAGAATCTGTATAAATATAGACTAAATTTGTAAAAATCTCGTTAAAGTGCATTATTATTATTATAATAAGTCATGCTCATGACAAAATATATTAAAATTATTTTATTTCATATAATTGAATTTTATGGAGATAAAATGTTAGTAGATTAGAGTTGATTAAACTCTCATAGATAACGTGCAGGTAAAAATAAATGTCGATTCATCCGATGATAAGTATATAGGAAATGCTTAATAGGAAAAACTCTTTCTGGGTCCCACATTTTGGTCAAACACAGTCGGTTTCTTTCTATAAATCCAACACAGCGAGGCTGAAAACCCAGTTATAGTGTAGTAGTTTGCAGTTTGCATTGCTCTGCATCGGCGTTTTGGATTTGGATTCCCCCAAATCTCTACAATTTCCCGTTTTTTTTTTAGTTATTTATTCTGATTTTTTCTCTTTTAACCCAAATCTTCCGCCGTGCATGGTGAGAGATTAACTCATAGATCTTCATTTTGGGTTGGGTTTTGATAAATTTGAACAATAGGTCCTTGTTGGGCTTCATCTCTTGAGAATCGGTTGTTATATAAAGTTAAAACGGTATAAAATTTGGCAGATCTGGTGTTTTTGTGTTATAAGATATCTGGGTGTCTTAATTAATCATATCCAATAAAAATCGGCGAATAATAATTGAAAACTAATTGAAAAAAAATTGTGATTGTAAAGAATGTCGGTGGCGTCGGGATCCGGGATTCAGGTGAGGAGTAGCGCCGGAAGTGGTTTGGTGGTAAAGCCATGCGGGAGTCGCCAGTTGAATACAGTGGCGGCGCTGAGCAGGGTGGGGATGAACAGAAGAGATAGGGTTTCGAGGGGGTTGGTGAAGAGGAACGTCGGTGGTTTGGATAACAGGTTCATTTCAGGGACGGTGGTTCGGGGTGGTGCTGCGGGGTTGCGCACGGAAAGTTTGCATCTTTGGCGCACGGACGGGCCTGGCCTGGCGCCGAAGCTGGTGATCAAGAATGCCTTGTCTCAGGTGCCCGAGAAGCCGCTGGGGCTGTATGATCCTTCCTTGGACAAGGACTCGTGTGGGGTCGGGTTCGTCGCTGAACTCTCCGGTGAAAGCAGCCGTAAAACGGTACCTGTTATTTGTCCATATACATATGCATATATGCATAGTGGCACACATAAATATTGCAGTGCGTCCAATTGTGGAATTCTTTTATAGAGATTTAATTGTTAACCGGTATGTAGGTTACTGATGCAATAGAGATGTTGGTACGGATGTCACATAGAGGTGCATGTGGGTGTGAGACAAATACTGGGGATGGAGCTGGAATTCTCGTGGCTCTTCCTCATGATTTCTACAAGGAGGTTCGCCTTATTCGATTTAGTGTGTTCTTTCTTAATTTCCTAATACATAACTGCCTACTTTTCCGTTTATGGTACTGGTTGATTCTTTTTCATGTTACTTATGTTGGGGAATTGGATTTGAATGAGATCAATGTTTCTCTTTGATTTCAATGTTGTTTGGTATTTACAGTAGATTTAATTGTTTGGCTTTTCTATGGGGGTTCGTGTATTGTCAAAGGAGTTGTTGACTTCTATACCTCTAATAAAACTAGAAAAAAAGTGTACTTTAAAAAAAAAAACCTGAAGAACGGATTTTCAGTGCGTTTTATTGATCGGAGTTGATACTTGTTTGTTGATGATAATTGTTTCTTGTTCATGATGTATCAGTCTGCTAAGGAAGCAGGATTTGAGCTTCCCCGACCTGGTGAATATGCAGTGGGCATGTTTTTCTTGCCCACTTCTGAAAGTCGGAGGGAACAAAGCAAAATTGTATTCACAAAGGTAGTACCAAGATCAAAACTTCTTTAGCTGAAAAAGATTTTGTCTCATAAATTATGATATCTGATTTTTTTGGCATAAATTACTTTGCAGGTTGCGGAATCGCTTGGGCACACTGTCCTTGGCTGGCGGCCTGTCCCCACAGATAACTCAGGGTTGGGCAAGTCTGCTTTGCAGACAGAGCCAGTAATTGAGCAAGTGTTTCTTACACCTACTCCCAGGTCGAAGGCAGATTTTGAGCAACAGGTAGATTCCAAGAGCTGATAGTGATATAATTGATAATTAATCCAGTTAAAATAAGTTAAAGACCGTTAGATCTTACACATTCAAAATTTGTAACTTGCTCTTCTTTTTTCTGCTTCCTTGCAGATGTACATATTAAGGAGGGTTTCGATGGTGGCTATCCGAGCTGCATTAAACCTCCAACATGGTGGTGTGAGAGATTTCTATATATGTTCTCTTTCCTCAAGGTTCATTTCTTGGAGAGATCTGTTCCTTTTCAATGTGAATATTTTTGTTTGCTATGACTTTTTTGAATTTTATTTTTTGATGATATCTGTCTGTTTTATGCAGAACTATTGTCTACAAAGGTCAGTTGAAGCCCAATCAGTTGAAGGAATACTACTACGCTGATCTTGGAAATGAAAGGTTTACGAGCTACATGGCCCTGGTAAATATATTTTCTCCATTCTCTGTTTTATTTCTGTGCTGACTCCACATTCAATAACGAACAGCATTGGATCAACTGGTTAACTGAAGCAATGCAAGGTTGAGGAATGACTTCTGAGGCATTGAAGTATGAATGATCTCTTAAGTTCTTCCACACCCTTGATCTTATTTGACTTTGATGCCGCATTGGATTCTTTGGTGAATTGGTAAGGAACCTCATTACGAAGTAAATAATGCATGCAGAAACTTGGTGCCTTGCTCTATGATCTTTTTGTGAGGATCAAAAACCGTCTTAATGATGGAAATGAAATTGTGTTCGGTCAAGGTAGTCTAAGGTTCACAATATGGTAGTACTAACCCTGCTGCATTTAGTTTTAGATGTGCCCTGAATACAATTGTCATTATGTGTAGATTCCAAATCTTCTTTACATGGGTGGAATTGGGACTGAGTTATCTCTCTCCTTGATTTTTTTTTTTTTTTTTTTCAAGATACACTCTAGGTTTTCAACAAACACATTTCCCAGCTGGGATCGCGCTCAGCCCATGCGTGTCCTGGGACACAATGGAGAAATAAACACACTACGGGGAAATGTAAACTGGTAAGTATCTTGATGCGTTATCTCTCTCTATATTTGTTACTGTTACAATTGTTTTCTTAATAGGCTGTGCAGAAATTTTAGCCTCTATTTGGCTCCCTTTTTTAAAACTCATTTTTACTTTTTAGCCATAAAATTCATTGGACCCACTATCATTTTTTCAAACGGACATTTCATTAGGACCCTTTTGTTTCCCATTCTTTATCCCAAAAAATGAAAAATATGACCGTTATTCATCACATCAAATTACATATTTGACTTCCTCTCTCTTGTGTGGGTCCAGTAACGGCTATATTTTTCATTCTCATTCTTATAAGAATGGGAATCAAACGGGGGCTTAATTTTTATCAAAATCTTCTAAAATTCTGATTTTTCACTAAACCGACTAGGGCTTAATTGGATGGCCCAGTTAATTATTGGTAAACAATGGATAGTTAGAATCACTGTTCTTGTTGCTTCAATATATTTTCAGTTGGAACCTGAACGAGTCAACCTTGATTTCTGTTGTTAGACTAACTGATTTCCTAGTCTTTGATTACTTAAATTTGAATTTTCATGCTAGTAAAAATTTGTCTGGGATACTGTTGTATTATTTAGCTTCTTATATGCTACCTGAGTTTATATGCCCAGTACAAGGGAGACTGTTGGATGCCAATCCAGTGACTTTTGTGTCATTTTTTTAAAGCTAATGTGGATAGAACTGACCGTCGCACTTGCTGTTATTATTCAAACTAGGATGAAGGCTCGTGAAGGACTGTTAAAGTGCAAGGAGCTAGGCTTGTCAAAGACAGAGATGAAGAAGCTTCTACCAATTGTAGATGCCAGCTCATCAGATTCAGGTTACATATACCCATTTCTTCATATGATCGCATGTGTATGGATTTGACATGCTCGCCTTCATGATTCGTATCTAGTGGTATCAATTCATTTTAGTAAAAAGAAGTAGATCACAATGCTACAAATGCTGATGCTCAAATATTCACAATTTGCCTGAAGTGTCTGATATTTCTGCGAATAGCTGAATTTTGCTTTCTTCATACATCAGGAGCATTTGACGGGGTTCTTGAGCTTTTGGTTAGAGCTGGCAGGAGTCTTCCTGAGGCTATAATGATGATGATTCCTGAAGCCTGGCAAAATGATAAGAACATGGACCCTCATCGTAAGGCCTTGTACGAGTACTTCTCAGCCCTCATGGAACCATGGGACGGCCCTGCTCTCGTATCATGTATGAGTTTTCATTGGTATTTATTTTAAAATTGCGTCAGATGATTGCACAGTTATTTGATGCTTTAAAGAATACTTTGCAGTTACTGATGGACGCTATCTTGGAGCAACCTTGGATCGAAATGGATTGCGTCCAGGTCGATTTTATGTAACGCATAGTGGTCGAGTTATCATGGCAAGTGAAGTTGGAGTCGTTGATATTCCACCCGAAGATGTCAGCAAGAAAGGAAGACTTAATCCTGGCATGATGCTCCTTGTAGATTTTGAGAAGCATGTTGTTGTAGATGATGAGGCCTTGAAGCAGCAATATTCACTTGCAAGGCCTTATGGAAAATGGCTTGAAAGGCAAAAGCTGGAATTGAAAGACATAGTTGAATCCGTTCAGGAATCTGTCAGGGTTCCTCCACCCATACAAGGAGTTTCACCGGTAAGTTTATAATCTTATTCTTCACCACTGATTCTTTTGCCCCCTTTGCTAATAATTAATCTGCGGCAATTTTAGGCATCTCTTGACAATGACAACATGGAAAACATGGGTATCCATGGTTTATTGGCACCTTTGAAGGCTTTTGGGTAAGATGCTCTGAACCTTGTCAGCTCTTAAATTTGAGAGGCTGTTGGACTTCTGTTTGGAAAAATAAATATACTTCTTGTCCTTCCCATGCAGTTACACCGTTGAAGCCTTGGAGATGCTGTTACTACCTATGGCAAAGGATGGCATTGAGGCCCTTGGTTCAATGGGAAACGATGCTCCATTGGCTGTGATGTCTAACAGGGAGAAGCTCACATTTGAGTATTTCAAACAGATGTTCGCTCAAGTAACTAATCCTCCAATCGATCCAATACGTGAAAAGATTGTTACTTCTATGGAATGCATGGTTGGTCCAGAAGGCGATCTCACAGAAACCACAGAAGAGCAGTGTCATCGCCTGTCACTCAAAGGTCCTCTTTTATCCATTGATGAGATGGAAGCAATTAAGAAGATGAACTACAGAGGCTGGCGAAGCAAAGTTATTGATATCACTTACTCGAAGCATCATGACAGGAATGGTCTGGAGGAGACCTTAGATAAGATATGTTCAGAAGCTCACAACGCTATTAAGGAGGGTTATACAACGCTCGTGCTCTCTGACAGAGGTACTCCTTCCCAGATTTTTGAAATGTTATATCAAGAATGCTTAGTTTGTTCTTTCTCCTTGTATATGAAGTTAATTTATATGCCCTTTTGATGTTTGTAGCCTTCTCGTCTAAGCGTGTCGCGGTGAGTTCCCTATTGGCTGTTGGTGCTGTACATCATCATCTAGTTAAGAAGCTTGAGCGAACACGGGTTGCATTGATCGTTGAATCTGCTGAGCCCCGTGAAGTGCACCATTTTTGTACGCTCGTGGGGTTTGGTGCAGATGCTATCTGCCCTTATTTGGCTATAGAAGCCATTTGGAGACTGCAAGTCGATGGAAAAATTCCTCCTAAAGCAAATGGTGAGTTCCACTCAGAGGATGAACTGGTCAAGAAATACTTCAAAGCAAGCAACTATGGTATGATGAAGGTCCTTGCGAAAATGGGGATATCAACTTTGGCCTCATACAAGGGTGCTCAGATTTTTGAGGCTGTAGGCCTCTCCTCGGAGGTAATGGAAAGATGCTTCAATGGAACTCCAAGTAGAGTTGAAGGTGCCACTTTTCGGGCACTTGCACATGATGCACGCGAGTTGCATGATCTTGCTTTTCCAACACGCACATTACCTCCTGGAAGTGCTGAGGCTGTAGCACTTCCTAATCCCGGAGATTATCATTGGAGGAAGGGTGGTGAGATTCATCTTAACGATCCCCTTGCCATGGCAAAACTGCAAGATGCTGCCCGAACCAACAGTGTGGCTGCCTACAAAGAGTATTCTAAACGCATACAAGAATTGAATAAGTCTTGCAATTTAAGGGGACTTCTTAAATTTAAGGACACCGACTCGAAGGTTCCTCTGGAAGAAGTTGAACCAGCCAGTGAGATTGTAAAACGATTTTGTACTGGAGCCATGAGCTATGGATCTATATCATTGGAAGCACACACAACTTTAGCAATTGCCATGAACAAGCTAGGGGGAAAGTCAAATACAGGCATGTAGCATACTACTGAATTAAGGTTTCCTTTTCTCCACCCCCAGGGGTGTGGTCAGTGGAAGTATTATTTGTGGAAAAAGCACGAATACAATAATTGGGTTGAAGTCCTTTTTGCACCATCCTCGATAGCCATAGATTCTGCTTGGGTATATATATTTTAATTATATGAACCCATTAGCTTTCCTTGATTGTTTTAGTGGAAAGTCATCTTGATTTACGTTTGGTTTGTGCTTACTATTTTCTTGAAATTTTTTCATAATTTTTCTCTGCATCCAGAATTTTTATTTTTGTAAGTTAATTTTCTGAGAAATTCGATGTTCCTAACCGGCTTACTAATGTACCTTACTATTTCTCTTTCGCAGGTGAGGGTGGTGAACAACCATCTCGTATGGAGCCTCTTCCTGATGGTTCAAGGAATCCAAAAAGGAGTGCAATTAAGCAGGTAGCAAGTGGAAGATTTGGAGTTTCTAGTTATTACCTTACAAATGCTGACGAGTTACAGATAAAAATGGCTCAGGTATGCCTTTTTATGGGTCTCATGTCTCATGTTTACTTTGAAGATTGTTGATCCTGCCTATATTGATCTATGTTCTTTTTCATATTTTCCTACTAGTGCGTATTCCTGTTGAAACATAGGTTTCTTTTATTTATATATCCATGTTCATGTACAGAATCTGCTGTGTCTGCAAAGCACCTTTCGGGTGTCTTTGTATCTATAATTGAAACCTGCATTTGGCCTTCGGTGAGATGAATGTTAACTGGAGATTTTTCTCTCTTTGAAGGATGATCTTATTGCTAACTTTAGATTGTCTGTTGCAGGGAGCAAAGCCGGGAGAAGGTGGTGAACTTCCTGGCCACAAGGTCATTGGGGACATTGCTGTCACTAGAAATTCAACTGCCGGTGTGGGTCTAATTAGTCCTCCTCCCCATCATGATATTTATTCAATTGAAGATCTTGCTCAATTGATTCATGACCTCAAGGTAATTATTTCTACTCCATTTATATGATCATCTTTGATATTTTAAACTCCCCTTGTGGGTGCTTGTACATTGGAGCAGATGTGTATCCATCATTTTTTGAAACATGATGTATGACTTCCTCATTATCTCTTCCTTTTTGATATATTTTTTGTTGATTTACTTGTGCAGAATGCCAATCCTGGGGCACGTATAAGTGTGAAGTTGGTTTCTGAAGCTGGTGTTGGAGTTATTGCTAGTGGTGTTGTCAAGGGTCACGCTGATCATGTTCTAATCTCTGGTCATGATGGTGGTACAGGAGCCTCAAGATGGACTGGTATCAAGAGTGCCGGGGTTCCATGGGAACTTGGTCTTGCAGAGACCCATCAAACCCTAGTTGCTAATGACCTGCGGGGTCGAACTGTTCTTCAGACTGATGGTCAACTAAAAACCGGGAGAGATGTGGCCATAGCTGCACTTCTTGGTGCAGAGGAGTTTGGTTTTAGTACCGCTCCCCTTATCACGCTTGGCTGCATCATGATGCGGAAGTGCCACAAAAACACTTGTCCAGTTGGGATTGCCACCCAGGATCCAGTTCTCAGAGAAAAGTTTGCAGGTGAACCTGAACACGTCATAAATTTTTTCTTCATGCTGGCGGAAGAGCTGAGGGATATAATGTCTCAACTAGGGTTTCAAACGATTAATGAAATGGTTGGCCGTTCAGACATGCTTGAATTGGATAAAGATTTGGCCAAGAACAATGAGAAGCTAAAGAATATTGACCTGTCCTTGTTACTTCGACCAGCTGCTGATATTCGTCCAGAAGCTGCACAGTATTGTGTGCAGAAACAGGATCATGGTTTGGACATGGCCTTGGACAACAAACTAATAGCTTTGTCCAAACCTGCTTTAGAGAAAAGTTTCCCTGTGTATATTGAGTCACACAAATTCTTGCAAGCACACAAGAAAAAGAATCTGCAAAAGCAGCTGCTGAACATGCTGCCAAAGAAGCTGAGGTGCAGGAAGAGGAAGAGTTGATGGAGAAAGATGCTTTTGAAGAGCTTAAGAAGCTGGCAGCTACATCCTTGAATGAAAAAGACTGTCAGGTAATTATCTTCGGTCATTGTTCATCATGCAGCTATATTGTTTGCACTTTGCGCTAGTTAGAGAATTTTTTGATGAAATGGCATCATCCTTGGTGCAATAACTAATGATTGAAACCAAAGAATACTACAAAAACAGACTAAGCCTTGTTTCCAATAAGCTTGGATTCTGCTACAAGAATCCTTTTTTTAGCTCCGATATGTTCATTGCTGGATATGCTTAGCAACCTCAGAAGACCTTCTTAATTTTCGTCTGCCCGTCCTAACCTGTTCTACTGTTATATACCTATTAATCTATCAACACGTTATGTATGCTCATTTATTTGAAGCACATATATAGAATATTTCTGGGTACTTCTGATGTTAGGTAATATCTGTACTGGAATAGCAGTATGACGTCTTGTATATAGATGGTAGTTAATGTAATGGCAGTATAACGTCATGTGTGGTCTGTACTAGACTTTTTTTTTCCGTATTTTTTTGGGTTCGTTCTTGACTTTTTGAAAAATCAACAGGCTGAGGAGGACAAACAATCGAAGAGACCTACTAGGGTTCCAGATGCTGTGAAGCACCGAGGTTTTGTTGCCTATGAGCGAGAGAGCATTTCGTACAGAGAACCTAGTATTCGGATGAATGACTGGAAAGAAGTTATGGAAGAATTAAGACCTGGCCCACTTCTGAAGACACAATCTGCTCGTTGTATGGACTGTGGCACTCCTTTTTGTCATCAGGTAAGATAGATTATAGCAAGATTTCTTACTAGCATGATTGATATGTAATATTGAATTTTGTTGCTTAGGATACATGTGTCATATAAAATTGCAGGAGCATTCTGGATGCCCTCTTGGAAATAAAATTCCTGAATTCAATGAATTGGTGTACCAAAATAGATGGCATGAAGCATTGGATAGGCTCATGGAGACTAATAACTTTCCTGAGTTCACGGGCCGGGTATGCCCTGCACCTTGTGAAGGGGCTTGTGTCCTTGGTATTATCGAGAATCCCGTCTCTATCAAAAGCATGGAGTGTGCTATAATAGACAAAGCTTTTGAGGAGGGATGGATGGAGCCACGACCTCCCCTGAAGAGAACTGAGTATGTTTTCCATAAATATGTTGTACTTCACTTTGTTGCTTGGGCATGTGTATATCTTGGATTTGTAGCATGAGATCCTAATTATGTTCCCTATTACAGGAAAAAAGTTGCCATTATTGGAAGTGGGCCTGCTGGCTTAGCTGCTGCTGACCAGTTAAATAAAATGGGTCATACTGTGACCGTGTTTGAGCGGTCCGACAGAATTGGTGGTCTTATGATGTACGGGGTGCCTAACATGAAGGCCGATAAAGTCGATATTGTCCAAAGACGGGTTAACCTCATGGAAAAGGAAGGTGTAAACTTTGTGGTAAATGCTAATGTTGGGAAGGATCCTGCATACTCGCTTAATCAGCTTCGTAAGGATCATGATGCTATTGTTTTGGCTGTAGGAGCCACGAAGCCAAGGTGAGCAATATTATTTTCAGGCTATTCTTATTGCATAACTTTACAATTTTGTCAGTAATCTTACTAGATATTCTGGAATAATTTGGCAGGGACCTCCCTGTTCCTGGACGAGAACTGTCTGGAGTCCATTTTGCAATGGAGTTTCTTCATGCTAATACGAAAAGCTTGCTCGATAGCAATCTTAAGGATGGTAATTACATCTCTGCCAAGGGCAAGAAGGTAGTGGTAATTGGTGGGGGTGACACCGGTACAGATTGTATTGGAACATCTATCAGACATGGTTGCAGCAGCATCGTAAATCTAGAGCTTCTCCCTGAGCCACCACGAACTCGAGCAGCTGGAAACCCTTGGCCTCAGGTTGGACCTGACTGTATTTTTAACCAGTCAGTATCTCTATGGTTAACTTTATCTATGGTTAATTAAAAGAATGTTTGCGAAGTGTTCATAAATGACGGTGGATGAGTGGGTAGTACTTGTTCCGTTGAAATGTGTAGATAAATAGTGGCTTGAGTGTTTTATAATCACGAGGCAAACATAGGCTAAGTAAATAAGTTTGTTCTAGAACAAATAATGTTTTGTTGGTGGAAATTGGAAATAAGCAAGTAAACTACTGTCAAAATAAGTAACTTTTTACTTATAACTAAGAGAATAATAAGTTATCCAAGCTTGTTTGGAAAGAATCGTACTTTAAAATGTAAGTCTTATTTTTACGCTTTGCCAAACATGCTCAAATATAACTTTTGTAGACTTGTTTATTCCAAATTCTGTATGTCTTAGCTAAAAATGGTATTCTTTTCTTTTGTGGTTGTCTTGTGTCATCACCTATTTGGTCATGGTGTATTTATTTATGTAAGTATACAAGTAGACTTGTATTTGATGCCTATTATTTAAAATGCAGATTCTGAATTTTGGAAGTTTAATATAATTCTACCAAGATAAAGAAAATTAAAATATGAAATTTGTCTGCACTTCCCCTCTCTTTCTTGACATCATTAATTAATTTTCATCTGTTGAATGTTGGCAGTGGCCCCGCATATTCCGTGTAGATTATGGGCATCAAGAAGCTGCATCGAAGTTTGGCAAGGATCCTAGGTCTTATGAGGTTATGACAAAGCGGTTTGTTGGAGATGAGCATGGAGTGGTGAAAGGACTGGAGATTGTGCGTGTCCATTGGGAGAAGGATGCAATTGGGAAGTTTTCATTTAAAGAAGTTGAAGGCAGTGAGGAGATCATTGAAGCTGATTTAGTCTTACTAGCCATGGGATTCCTCGGGCCTGAATCAGTTAGTATTCTGAACTTTAGCTTGGATTTGCTCCTGTACATTGACAATGTCATTAATTTTATATCCTCTCCGTCTTCTTTTTGCTTCTCTTTTCCTTTTCTTTGTGGGTTGGTTTGCTAGGCCCAAGTTTTGCAGCATTTTTGGCTAAGCTTAAAAAGTTTACTTACCCGTAAATAAGTGAGGTTTAAAGGAGTTGAAAATAATTCATTTAAACATGCTTTGACTGAATGTTGTGAAATTCTCACGTGGCTTATATTATCTTCCTCGGTTTTTGCAGACTCTACCTGAAAAACTGGGCTTGGAGAGGGACAATAGGTCCAACCTCAAAGCAGAATATGGACGCTTCTCAACCAATGTGGAAGGGATTTTTGCTGCTGGAGATTGCCGCCGTGGTCAATCTCTAGTCGTGTGGGCAATTTCCGAAGGCCGACAAGCAGCTGCACAAGTTGACAATTACCTAATGAAAGATGAGAATGACGTCCTGATTAGCACAGAGAGACCTGAAGAATCGACAAAGACACAAGATAGCAACAGACAAGCAGTTATGACGTAGACCGCTTAAGTTTCACTTCATACCATGTTGTCTGAAGCAAGGGAAGACGGGGTCATAGACTTATCCTTTGTTGGATAATGAAGGGGTAGAAGCCAAACATAACAGAATGTTCAAGCCGGAATTTAGGCCTTGAGATTCTGATAGTTGTATTCTGGTGTTTATAGAGTTGCAAGTGTTGGGTGCTTAAATTTTGGCATCTTTGTCATGTTAAACTAATAATGTACAGTTTTTGTTTGTTCGATGTTTTGATGGAAATGAATATATGGGGAATTCTAGTTGAATTTACACCTCCTTTTGGTTACTATTTTTGCTGGAATCGCCGAGCTATCGACCATCTCATCTAAAATCTTTAAATTGTTAATAGAAAAAGGATTAAACTTCGTATTGAAACATTTGCAGATTTTATAAATGGAACGTGACAAAACTTTAAACACCCCCCCCCCCCCCCCCCCCACACATTATGAAAATGAAATTTAAAAAGGAAAAAAATAATTTAAGATAATACAAGAAATTATGGTATTTCTTATTTCTTTATTATATTTCATATATTAATGTGCCATATTTTAACTTTTAAACAAATAAATTTTAGATAATACAAATTATATTTAAAAATGTATTCCATGGCAATCTAATTAAAATATGGGAAATTTACACATAAAAGCTAATAAAATAAAGAATTTCCAAACTACTATTTAAACTTTTTTTCTTCAAAAAATACTGCATTCTAAATATTTTTTTTATTTTTTATTTTTATTTTTTAATAATAACAGGAATCCATGAAGACTTCATTTTAGGTATCGACTCCACAAAAAAAAAGGTAAACAATCAAAAATCAATTGATTACTCCATTTTATCCAATAAACCAGCAAAATCCGTGATCTTAATCTGCCGAACTTATCAAATTGTATCCGTTGGCTTGGCTCCTGGAAGAAAAAGTTGGCGGTTTTCCTTTTTTTTTTTTTTTTTAATGAAATGTTAAGTTGATTGCTTCGATTTCAAAGATTACTACAATACGGATGTCTCACTTGATAAATTGGTTTGTTACATCTCTTACTGTGTGCGTTACTTGTGAACCAATTGTTAGGAGGTTCTATTATTTTTCTCTAATGGATTAAGAGGACATTGAAATGTCACGTCTACCAATAGGTTAAACAAAACTCGATGTTTTCGTCTTAATGTGTTACATTTCAAAATCTGGATTTGTTTCCCATACAAAATTATTTGCATAGAAAGGTTGCAATGAAGTTGTGAATCTTGAGCCAATTGTTTGAAGAGTCTCATTATTTTCTGTTTTGGATTACACAATAAGTAACATTGATTTAGGGAATTTGATAAGAGTGAATTATCATATGGTACATTACGATTAAAAGGTTGCATTATTTGCTACATTATATATCACACTGCAATGCAAAATTTGCGACTTAATAATGGATACATTGTGGCATTTTTGTTTGTGTGCATCTAATAGTCACAAAATGTCCCTATGTTTGACCTTTAGTATAAAAACATCCCTAAATTTCAATTTTTGCATTTTCACCCCTATTTTCACATTTTATTATGAAAAAAGTCCTTTCATCAATTTTTATCCAATTTTTCAACTAAAAATTATAAAATGATAAGCATGCCCTATTATTTAAATAAAACAAAAAGAAACGAAAGAAAAATAAAGAATAAATTGTAATCATACTCTCAATTTTTTCAAAAAAGTACAAATAACCAATTAGTTCATCGATGGTCCACAAGTGTGATGGTTCTAATGATGATTTTGCTCGAAACTCAAATAAATTAGATAAAAAATAAAAAAAATAGAAAAATAATCTTCTACTTCCTCATCCCCACTATAAAACGACCCTGAAAATAGATTCACAGATTCTAAATGGATGTAGAAATACTAAAAACTAACATCTCATATTTTCTTACTGGAGGATGTAGAAATACTTAGATCAATTTTCGGATTAAACAAAAGGGGGCTTTTCTTCTCATTATTGTTGGTGGCGTTGTTCTTGATTTCCACAGGTTTTCTTGAACAAGAACGACTTTTCTGCAAGTGGCGCTCATAGTATTTGTGATGGGGCACATCTCTTGAGCACCTCCATTTCTTGCCATCCATCGCTTGCACCTTTCGAGATGACCAGTCACTGCACTCAAACACTAATACAAAGAAACAACTATTTAAAATCCACATCTAATCGGGTACCAGAAGTGTAAAAAAAAAAATCATCGAAGAAAAAGAAGAGCCGATTTACAGGAAATTGAAAGGTTTGATGGTGCATGAAAGGGAAGATCAGGAGGCATAGGCATAGAGGCCATCATGTAGTTATAGATCATGGCTTGTCTTTTTGTGCTAATAAGCTGTTTAATTAATAAGGGCAGGAAATGTCTTGAATTATCGTCCCAATACTTTCCTCGTTTTGTTATATCTCAGGGATTAAGAAGCGAGTCACATGTGGGACAATGGGACGTTCTGCACATGACATGGGACATTCTGTTTGTTCTTTCATGTAAATTTTAGTTGTTGACATTGTTACCTATGATACTTTGAAAAACTTAAGGTGCGTTTGGTTTGTCGTTTTCAATTTTCAATTTTGCAAAACACTGAAAAGTTTTTGATGTGATATTTCGAAAAATACATTTCCGAAAACAAGCTTAAAATTATAACATAAAACTTAAAATGCATTTTTGACGTTTTGAGTTTTTTTAGTGAAAATTCTGAAACGCGGGGAAAACAAGTGTTTAAATAAAAATTTATTTAAATAAATTTAAAAATTATTTTTTTAATAAATAAAAAATAAAAATTTAAAATTCAAAAAAAATATTTAAATGAACACAAATAAAAATATGATCAGTTCACGTTATTAATTTTTATTTTTATTTTCTATATCTTGAACTCAATTTATTATTTATTTTTGTTTAACTTTTGTAGGGAGAAAAAATATTGTAAGATTTATCAACTTTAAATTGTATATATTACTTGATAATAAATTAAAATAAAATAGTTCTATTTTTACTGATTAATCAAATATAATGAAATTAAATGTCATAAAATATTTTTTCAAAATTTCAAATCAAACATCTTTTCTAATTTTTATTTTGAGAAATAGTTTTCTAAAATGACAAATCAAACACATTTTTAACAATTTTAAAAAAACCCTCCAAACAGAAAATTGAAAATGAATTCAAAACTGAAAACTGAAATACAAACCAAATGGATTCTTACATTCTTGCAAACTTTGGGTTCAGCTCGGAGGCCTTCCTAGTCAATTTAAGCCAACCATTGTCACGATTTTGTTTGGCATATCTGAGTTGTTGATAAATTCTTTCTAGGCCTCCTCACTCAAGAAGATGAATATAATTACTCAGCTATATAATGCTTTGTTGTATTTATTTTTATTTTTTTCTATATCCAATTCATGTTTGGTTTGAACTTGTATGTGTAGTAGGACTAGGAGTGTGAGCTCTCTCTCAGAGCACATATGTATTTGGACAGGTGGAACTTATTTTTCATTTCATTATTTTGTAATTAAGTTCTTATTTGCTACTCTGTTCTATTAAAACATATATAAATAAAATGAAAAGTTCTTGCAATTACACCTAAAATTTTTGTACTTTAAATATTTTTTCAATATTATCAAATTTTGACTTGGATTTTGGTGTTAAACGGTAAAGATTTCACATTAGCATTATGGATTAGATCTAATTTTCGACTGAATGAATGAATGTTGCCGTTTTCTAAGTAAATATATCGTGGGATTCATGCAACTTTACTTCAATTATGATGTGACCTTTTCTTTCTGGACGCTCAAATCAATGCTATTTTTTAAATTTAATGAGTAATGGCCATAATTTCCACATTAAACGATTTCAATGAACTTAGAGCTCAAGGTCCAGCCTAGCCTGATGCCAAAACACAAGGGTGTTTATGAGTCAAATCCATTTCTCATTTTAGTTAAAATTACACAATGTGCTAATATTTTGTTAGAAATAAATAAAAAACACAAACTTAAGAGGGTAATTTGCTCATCATGTTTGACTCAAAGTTAATGCTCGATACAGAATGAAAAACTATTCTCCCATCATTTTAGTAGGATATTCATATTTGTTTCATCTCTATGTGGTCCAAAAGTCTGAGTAGCATAATATATTATTCATTGTAAATTTATACAATGAAGTTGTCCGGATCTGGGACGGACCCAGAATTATAATTCAGTAAGGGCGAGACAAAAAATGTGCTAAAGTAAATTGTAAAAGAAATTAAAAAATTTTGGAAATTTAAATTTAAAAAGGTCCAATCGAAAGTTTTTGAAAATTCAGTGGAGGAGGCCGACCGCACTTGTCCCTTAGTGGGTCCGCCCCTAGTCCAGATGGCCTCCATGTTGAACCGACTCAATAAAGATGGTGGAGTCACCACTATATTAGTTGTGCAATCCCATGCATTCTATATCAAATTAAATTTTATCGCTTGCATTATATTTTCCCTTGGACCCACTTCCTTGGTCGGCTGACTTTAAACACCAAGTCTTCCATGGCGTGTAGCAACTCTGCATTCATTTTCACTTATGGCTCTTGTGATAGTTTAAGATCCCCGGTTAAGATCATCTCCAACCCTGCACCAAATTTTGCACCAAATCTTGCATCAAACTAAAATTTATCTCAAACCATTACACCAAAAATTACACCAAATGAACATTGTTTAACCATTTTCTTCCCTTTTTTTATACTTTATAATCTACTTATTTGAAATATTATTTATTTAATTATTTCTTAAATACATAAATTACTAAATAAATAATTACGTTAAATTACGGAAAAGATTAAATTCATTAATAAATATAAAAAACATAGAACAATTAATAAAGATACTACAACAACGAAAATATGAAATTATGCCATTAGAAAATAGTACAATGCATTTCGAATTTGGATGGACGATATTACGAAGTCGCTAAATTTTTGCAATTTAATTCTCAAGATTCATATGTTCATTCCATAAATGATCGATTAATGCATTTTGAAGTGCAATGTGAGTTTCTTTATCCTTGATTTGTCTATGAGGAGCAAGAAATTCCTGAAAATGTCAATTTTCGTCTTCAACCAACTCAACTTCTGAACTTGACGCTTCCGTCCATTCTTGAACTGGTGCATCAACATTACGTTCGTCTTCGATAATATTGTTATGCATTATTATGCATGTAGTCATAATATCATGTAATACTTGTTTTTCCCAAAACCTTGCGGGTCCTTTTGTTATTGCAAACTTCGATTGTAGAACACCAAATGCACGTTCAACATCTTTTCTACACGTTTCTTGTTTCATAGCAAATAACTTTTTTTTAGGACCACGCAGCTCATGAATTGTTTGCACAATGGTAGACCATTTCGGGTATATACTATCAGCTAGATAGTAACCCACGTTATATTGTCTTCCTTGAATGACACATTGAGCTGGAGGAGCAATACCTTGAGCGAGGTTTGCGAAAAGATGAGATCTCTCCAAAACGTTGATATCATTGTTCGAACCAGGAAGTCCAAAATATGCATGCCATATCCAAAGATCATAATCAACTACAGCTTCGAGGATAATAGTTGGGGATCCACTACGACCTGCATATTGTCATGCCCATGCGGTTGGACAATTTTTCCATTTCCAATGCACTTTTTTATGTATCTTTTTTTAAAAAAAAAAAATTAGATTATTGTATGTATGTTGCTATTTAATATATTTCGTGTTACATTTAATAAATAATCATGTTTGATGTATTTTAAATTGTTTTCGTCTTTTAATTAGTTTATTAATTATTATGTCTTACATTTAAAATTTAGTTTAAACACAAATAATATTAATATTAATAAAAATAATAATAATTTATTGTATTAAAAAATATATAGCACAAATTACATAAATACCCTCAACAAATTTATTTGAAAAATTTTAAATAAGGGTAAAATGGACATTTTACACTTGCACCATTTTGGTGCAAAATGGTGCAAAGTTTGGTGTTGGGTTGGAGTAATTTTGCACCAAAAAATGGTACAAAATGGTGCAATGGTGTTTTGGTTGGAGATGCCCTTGGCAATTGAAATCTGGCAATAGTAACATAGGCGCACCACTTCAATTTGGCTCTCTTCATCCCAATCCCCAAACAAGCACTTGTGTGAATTTGTATGCTCTTGAAATTTCAATATTCTATATTCTGTCCTTCGTTTTCTGGTTTTAGAAAATATGCCCCTGAATTTTTTAGATTAGCAAAAGCTACCCTAATTTTTCTGGAAATTAGTCCCTAAATTTTATCTTTGCTACGAATCAATACCCAAATTTTACGATTTCTGCAAATTAACCCCTGGGCTTTTTCATGTTGCAAATCGGTTTCTATTGGCCCACTTTGAAAACTCTGTCCATAGACAACCAACTAGAATTCACTTAATTTTCTTTGAGCTGTACCCAACCAAATATTAGCTAGATGGTCCATTCTATGGCCCAAATTTAAGTCATTTGGAGGCCCACTTAATGCCATTGGGCTAAAAATTTTATCCACCGTCAAGGTACAATCGTTCTACTCTTCAATGGGAAATCACAGGGGTCGTCAGTGCTATAGAAAATATACTAGGGGATCATTTTGATATAGCGCTAATAAGTTGGTGACTTTTGGAACATTTTTTCTAATGTATAACTTTTGAATGAAAAAAATAAATTTAATCAGAGCAAGTTCGAGAAAATCTTAATAAATAATTTCATTCATTCTTAAATAATTAAAACTTTTAAGTGAGCCGGTTCAACAGTTCCTTATCGTTACAAAACTTATGACCTATTCACGACATATAATTTTTCAGCATATAGCTAAAAGTCCATGGAGGTAACTTCTTGCTAATGAGTGCTATTAATTGTTTTTTTTTAAAATATGACCATATCATATAATCCATAAAAAATTAACTCAAATAAAATAATTTAGGCAAGAATCAATAATAGAAGTCGTACTTGACATTTCGATTAAGAGCATACGTGTCTAAAACATAAGAAAGCATTAAGAAAAAAGAAATTGATCAAAGTTAAAAATACATTACATCTTTTATCTCTAAGATAAGGAATATACTTCTAAAAAACTAATTTTATTTTACTTAAATGTAAAGAAATAAAAAAAAGAGAAAAAGGAAAGTTATTTATACATTTTGTATTTGAAAAAAAAAACACTTTATTTTTTCTAGACCGAGGAAAACATGCTATGAGTTTTCAAGCAGAATAAAAACGAAAAAAATAAATAAATAAAAGTTATTGTTTTGAGATCTGAATTTTTAAGTCTAAATTTTAAGAACCATTATATACGTACATCATTTTTCACAGCACACACACATGCAAGTGGGTGTGGTCCACAATTAAAATAATTGTGGACCCCACCTTTGTGAGTTGGTGTGAAAATTGCTGTCAAAAAACATGCTGTACAAACAATATTTTTCAAATTTTAATACCCTAATTGGAGAATTATTGCAAATTAAAAATCAACTTTAATTTCTCAAGATTTTCGTTGACTCAAAAGTCTTCCCTTTACAAGTTCAAGGAATTTCATGATTAACATATTTTCTTTCTTCAATTACCAAAGTCAAAATCATATGACCCACCCCTCAACAATAAATCAATCAGCGTGGACCCCAAAATATTAACTGATACATTCGTTGACTCAAAAAGTCTTTAACTTTTAACCAGTTTATACGGAATGGAATTATATAATTTTAAATTTTAGAATACAAGACTATGAGATGAAGTGTTAACTTTTAACCACTTTGATACTGAAAAGTTGTCCTAAACCAAAATTAATTTTATTTATTTTTATTACTTTCTACTAGACTATAAAGTATGGTTTTTACAAGTTCGAGCCCCATATAATCAAATTCCATGATTATAGTCAATTATGAAAACGAAATCATAGAACTAGGGGCGTTAAGACTTGACTAGTGCATAGCAAGCCATAGTAGGGGTATAAAGATTGACTCGACCCATCACACGACCTGACTCATACTTGCTTTGGGACGGGTGGAGCATTAGTTGACTCGTTACAAGAGGTGATTTGCCCCCACTCGTAGCTCGCAAAAACACTTTTTATTTATTTTTTTAATTGAAAATACAAAGAAATAAAAAAATTAATAAATTTGTATTCAGGCATCCCATGTGCCATCTTATCATGTAATCTGCAGCTGCAAAAATCAACCTATAGCTGAGCTAGGTAAGCCAAAGAGCTTGGAGTGCGAGCAACTCGCAGAAAAATTCTAGTTCGGGTCGCCTTATTTCCCACTCCTACATATCCCTAAACATTAAATTAATCAATATGGATCCACTATTAAATAGGGACTACGTTAATTTGCATGAACGACCCCTAGAATTTCAATATTGTGCATCACTGCCTGTGTTTTTTGATTTTAGAAAACATACCCCTGAATGTTTTGTATTAGCAAAAGGCTCCCTGGATAATCTGAAATCTATGATTCTGCCCCTACATCGCATTTCACACCCTTTATGGAATTCATGATTAATGTATTTTTTATTTTCTTTCCAATCACTAAAGTCAGAATCATAGATTCCATCCTTCAACAATAAATCAATCAATGTGGACCGCAAAAAATTAATTGATACATTGGTTGACTCAAAAAGTCTTTAAACCCCTTTATACGAAATGAAATTATATAATTTTGTCCATGCATAGCTAAAAGTCAGAAATTCCACCCTTCAACACCCTTTTACGGAATTCCACGATTAATGTATTTTTTCTTTTCAATTACTAAAGTCAGAATCATAGTTTCTACCATTCAACAATAAACCAGTCAATGTGGACCGCAAAATATTAATTAATTCGTTTATTGACTCAAAAAGTCTTTAAACCCATGTCTACGAAATGAAATTATATAATTTTGTCCATGCATAGCTACAAGTTAGAACCATAGATTCCACCCTTCAACAATATATCAATTAATGTGGACCGCAAAATATTAATCAATACGTTTGTTGACTCAAAAAGTCTTTAGACCCGTATATGCGAAATGAAATTATATAATTTTGTCCATGCATAGCTAAAAGCCTTAAAACTTTAAAGTCCATGGGGTTGCTTTCTGATAACGAGTTTTGTTAATTATCAAACATTTTGTTGTATATTTCCAAATCATTTAAAAAATAAAATAAAATAAAATTGATAGTACACAAGTTGTGCTTTGACTGTATTAAGGGCATGTACCAAAGCTTAAGAAGTTCAATTATAAGTAATTTAATTATATATGAATGTAAGTAATATAAATATTTTTTATTGTTTGAAATTATAAATAAGTTTCTTATTTTGACATTAAATAATGACTACTATAAAAAATAACTTTGTTTTCTTAAGTGTATAAAAAAGTTGTGTTAAATATATTTAAAGAAAAAAATTCCTTAAAAAAAGTTCCAAGTTGTGCTGGGCGATTAAGTTTAGGATAAATGAAAGAAAAAAAAAATGAAAGTTGTCATTTTAAAGGACATTTTGTTTATAGTATTAATATTCTTTAATAGTGTTTTTTCACTAAATTTCCCAAATAAAATGATTTGTTCTCTTTCAAGAATCCTCTTGTTGACTTCAAGTCTATGAGGTGAAGTATTAGCTTTTAGCTGCTTTAATACTGGAGAGTTATCCTAAATTAAAAATAATTTTATTTTTTTATCACTTTCTTCTTGACTCTGAAGTATGGCCTTTACAAGTTCACACCCTAGATTGTGAAATTCTATGGTTATAGTCAATAATAAAGTCGAAACCATGGATCTAGGAGTTTTAAGGCTTGACTCGTCCATCATCATCGGGCTCGACTCAGCACACCACATGAATTGATTCATGCTTGTCCCTTGGTGGAGCAAGCCTCAATAGGGGTGTAAACTCGCCTCGACCCACCATATGATTGGCTCGTGCTCACTTTGGACGAGTCGAGCACGAGCTAACTAGTTAAAAAAGACAGTTCATCCCCCACTTGTAGCTCGTAGAACCAAATAATTTTTTTTTAAATATAATTGAAAAAAAAAATTGTATGCAGGCATCCGAATGATTGGACTGCCTGAATTCGACATCAGGGCACCTCACCAGGTGCCATCGAGTTATGAAGTTTTTAGCTGTAACAATTTACTTATATCTGAGCTAGGCGAGCAAAAGAGCTCGGCTTGCAAGCTACTCGCGCGAAAAAAATTTCAGCTTGATTCGCCCCATTTCCCATCCCTGTATACCCCTAAACAATAAATTAATCAACTTGGACCAAAAACAAGTTTGTGACAAAAAATATTAATCCTTGCATTTTGGGAGATTAGATTGGGTTTGCTCGGTAACTGAGTTTCATTTCAGATGGTTAACTTATTGTGCAAAGTAGTTAAATTTCATATAATTACATCATCTACCCATATGTAGTCAATGTTAGCTTTTGCTACAGGTTCTAACGGATTAACAATACCCCCCATCAAATGGAGCACAACATTATCTCAATCCCTTAAGCGATAATTCATGTGTCATTCTTTCATAATACACGAATGATTACAAGTTCCATCAAGGGACAATTCTTTTACTGCCTCACAAACTGCTTGTGTCGGTACAACCATTTTGGAAGTTAAATACCGATATTTTTTATATCGTGAATTTTTTAGCCTTAACTCTTATATCACTAGTAGGATATTGGAGTTCCATCCCAAAAAATTAAACTCTTTGGTCCAGCATTCCAATTCTCTTAGATACATTATCTACAATATCTCTACCAATGTGAATTTCTGTTCTTACTTACCCAATAGGCGAACATTGTAATTTTATTTTCTTATTTGTTGTGGGCGGTGGCATTCAAATTTTCTGTGACTTTGTTATATATAATGTGGCATAACATTTGCGTGAAACTCAATAGATATGGCACAATTCATGTAAAAGGGTTACTGAGGGGCATATGACAGCAAAGATTTCACATTTACATTATGTATTAGATGTAATATTAATGAAAGATTTTCCCGTCCGAAGACACGAAATGAAATCTTGAAACAAAGAACTAGGACTTTTATAGAGAGTGAGTTTGATTCTTTCAATTTAAAGAGCTAAATCTACTCTCTAAAATAAAATGTTAATTTAACGAGTCTTTTGGAATATAATTTTAAAAGTTGACTCTTTAAAATAGATAACATCTCATATTTAAAAAGTCTATTAAACATGCTCTTAGAAACATAAAAAGCCACGTTGGATGGTGTGGGGGGTAACGTGTGTGCAAATGTTTAAAAGTGAGGGTGGGTGATTGCAGAGTGTGTATAATATGATTTTAAATTAGCCCCTATTTGTTTTTCATTCTTTCTTCATTAAACTGAAAAATATGATCATTATCCATCACATCAAGTCACCATATTTAAATTTTTATCTCGTGTGGAGCCCATAACATTTATATTTTTCATTCTCATTCTCTCATAAATGAGAAACAAGCGGGGCTAAAAAATAATTATAACTTGGTTTTTGAAAGATAACAATTTGTACCCAAATTTCAAATTTCAAATTTAAAATTAAATGTACGGGTTAAAGTAATTTTTCGCAATTTTTTAAACATGCCCAAATCATAAAACCCACAACAAATCAACTAAAATAAAATAAATTAGACAAGAATCCATATCTGACGAGAATAACAAGTTGTACTTGACATTTAATGTGTGGCTATCCTAAATCTTCATGAGAAATATAACTTACTTGGCATGTATTGACATTAAAATCCCGTTTGGTACCCATTTTTATCAAAATGAATTTTTCTCTCTCTTCTTTTCAACCACACATTCTTTATTAAAATAATATTACATGTAAATCAAAAAAATTTCCTTATTTTTTAATTACATATTTTCCATCAATTTACTATTTAAAAATCATTTTTACATAAAAATGTCTCCAAAACACCCTCTAACTTTATTAATGAACACTAGGTATGCTCAATTTTTCTATTTTTTTTTTTGGTGGAGATCACACTAAGGATCTGTTTGATTGCAAATGTAGAAAATGCAAACTAATTCCATGTAATTTGGAAAAGAAAAAACAATCAAAACCATAGGAATTCGATTTTTATGGAATTGACCAAAAATATGCTTTGAGTGATTGTATTTTGGAATTCGAATTTCATTTTCATTTTCGTATCAAACAGCAAAAATAGAAAACGAATTCCTCGAATATGACATTTTCTATGGAATTCATAATCAAACGGACCCTAATTGCTAATTACTGAATTTAGTATTATATCATTTTAATTTGACAAGATTATAATCGACATATTTTATTATCTTACGTTATTTCAAATTGATTCTAAAACAATCGACATATTTGATTATGCTATGCAATTATAAATTGACTAGACAATAATTGTCAAGTTAGTGTTCAATAAAAATAGTCACAAACTATTATCCCATGCTTTCACTTCGAAGTTCATATCCGCTTCATCCACATGGATCCAGAAGCCTCGATCGCGTAATCTTTGATCCTCGTACTAAACTCATGTAGTTGTCCAATCCCATGCTGTCCATATCGATTTAAATTTTATTCCTTAACTTTATGTTTTCCCATAGACACACTTCGTTAATCGATTGACTCCACACACCAAGGCTTCCATAGTTTTGCAGCTCAAGACTAATTTTCACTTGATAGGTTTTGACACGGTTTATAGGATCCCCGACTCTTTATTCTAATTCCCAAACAAG
Organism: Olea europaea var. sylvestris; assembly: GCF_002742605.1. NCBI lineage: Eukaryota > Viridiplantae > Streptophyta > Magnoliopsida > Lamiales > Oleaceae > Olea > Olea europaea. The sequence continues at coordinate 10,306,797 of NC_036237.1, forward strand.
CACTTAGGAAAATTTGCATAAGCAACCCCTAAATTTCAATGTCATGCATCTCTGCCAGTATTTTTGTTGGTTTTAGAAAATTTGCCCTTGAATTTTCGGTATTAGCAAAAGGGTCCCAGGATATTCTTTAATCTGTAATTCTGCCCCGCATCGCGTTTCACATCCTTTATGAAATTCCATGATTAATGTATTTTTTCTTTTTAATTACTAAAGTCAAAATCATAGAATTTGCTTCTCATCAATAAATCAATTAATGTGGACTCCAAAAAAATTAATCCCTACCTTTGTTGACTCAAAAAGGCTTTAAACCCGAGTATACAAAATTCCAATGGCCCAATGAAAAATCAACGGAATTATATAATTTTGTCCATGCACAGCTAAAACTCCAAGGGGGTTTCTTTCCGAGGATGACCAGTGCTATTAATTCTCAAAGATTTTGTTGGATACATCCAATTTATATTAAAATGTTATGTAGACAAAAGTTGATAATAACACAAGTTGTGATTTGACACATTAAGTGTGGTTTTCCAAGCATAAAAAGTTCAATATAGGCAACTTAATTATAATTAAATAAGTAATACAAATATATTTTTTTTTTGTTCCAAATTAGTTTTTTTTTTTGTTGAAATTAAAGAATGACTACTTCTGGAAAAAAACTTTCTTTTACTTTAAAGTATGAAAAAATTTGTATACACATATTTGGAGACAAAAATTCCTTAAAATTTACTTAATCTCTTTTCTCGACTTAACCAGACATGCTCTAAATCGTGTTGGACCATACGTTTTAGGATCAATAAAAGAAAATAAGAAAATGAAAGTTGTTTTTTTAAAGGAGATTTTATTTATAGTATTAATATTCTTCAATAACGTTTGATTTGAGATGCGTTTCACTAAATTTTCCAATTAAAATAATTTATTTTCTTTCAAGAATACCCTTGTTGACTTCAAGTCTATGAGGTGAAGTCTTAACTTTAAACCACTTTAATATTGAGAGTTATCCTAAATTAAAATCAATTTTAATTCGATGGATGTTGGTTGATCATATATTTCATCATACTTCTATAATTCAGAGCATCCTTTTCATACATATTTTTTGGATTCATTATATGGAAAGTAACAAGTTGATCCTTGTAGCAAAATTGAGGGGCCTTGACTGGTAACAAGCTCTAAAATATTTTTATTACTTTCTTCTCGACTCTAAAGTATGACCTTCACAAGTTTACATCCCATATGGAGATTTATGATTAAAGTCAACTACTGAGTCGAAATCATATAACTTGGGATGTTAAGGCTCAGCTTGTCCACTATCAAGCTCGATTTGATCCACCACAAGAACTAACTCATGCTCGTCCCTTGGTAGGGTGAGCCACAAAAAGGGTGTAAGGCTGGAGTTTTCCACCATCAAGCTCAACTAGGTTCACTAGACAACCTAACTTGTGCTTGCTTTTGGACGAATCAAGCACATGTTAGCTCGTCAAGAAAAGGCAGTTTGTTATATATAATGTGACATAACGTTTGCATGATACCATAAGACCAAAGGGATAGACATAATTCAAGCCAAACAGTCATTGTAAGGATAGATAACCACTTCGGTCTAATTAAAGAATAGGTCTCAGTCAAAACACATGGTGCAACTCTTGGCCTAGAATGAATGATCTTGTGGAAGATGAATGGAAGTAGAGCTAAAGGACTATCTAGCCAAATCAAGGGATGATTAGTTAGGCTTCATGTCCTCATATAACGAGTTGAATAGAGGCACAAGACATCATATCTCAAAGCCAGCATAACATAAAGGTACCTTCCTTGGTACTTCCGATATGACGTGACATTTCAAACACTATGCACTTGGGGCATTTCCAATCACGAACCAAATTGGTGTAAAATTACAAATTTGGTGCTAAAATCCACTCCAACCATGCACCAAAACTTTACACCTGGTGGCTAATGCAACGTTGATATGTAGTGACATTTCGAAGACCGTGCACTTAGGACATTTCCAATCACGCACCAATTCGGTGCAAAAATCCACTCCAACCTTACACCAAAAGTTCACACCTATGCAATGAATAGTGTAGCACCATTCATTTGGTGCCCTTTATTTTATAATACAACAAATTTAATTTCTATTATATCTTTCTATTATTAATTGATTTAACTTTATTTATATTCTGTTTAATTTGATTATTATTTATAATTAACATTTATAGTAAACTATAATTTTTTTTAATTGTGGTTTTAAATGTAATAGTTTTTTATTTTAGTTAATTTTATATAATTTTTAATTTAACAATTTTAGTAGTAATATAATTTGTAATTAATAACTTCTTAAATAAATTAATTGTCGAGAATAAATAAATAAGGAAATACTATTCATTTGGTGTAATATTTGATGTAATGATTGGAAATGACTACAAGATGGTGTGAAAGTTGCATCAATTTGATGCAAATGGTTGGGGATGACGTTAGAGAAAATCTCAAGGTGACTATAGCTTGTCGAACACCTAGCTCAACAACACATTTTCTCAAATACCATGAGAAAATCCTTTCAATATTTCAGAGTGATACTTTGTCCACATTATGTGTACACTTTTCTAACACTATAAATTCCAACTCTGAGATGAGAAATCAACACTTTTTTCCACTAGACACCAAAGTCAACTTCAACATTGCAGTGTGATCGATCGTTCATCTCCTATCATGGCAAGCATGGCAAGCACCGAGCAAACATGCAAGTGATCTTTTTATAGAGTCAAAGCACGTTTTAGGTTATCAGAATGGATATAAATCTTCCAACAAATTTCGACATCCAAGTGTTATCAAATATGAATGCGATCTTAATGCTGCATTACATATACAGATATATAAATTCAACTAATACATTAATCAATAAAAACTTAGTAATCCATAATTATTCGATGCAATTGAACTTTGATACAAGTCATAATAATTATCATATCATCCTAAATTTCAATGCGCACGCAGACTTCGTTTGCTAATCAAAACTAGCAGACAACAGTGGAAACTCCATCTCATTTATGTCTATATCACTGTCCGGCATATCTTCTGGAGAGAGGAATGGCTTTGGAGGCAATTGCAACAACTCGACATCTCCTTCAAGCATCTCTATAACTTTATTCATGGAAGGACGATCGTCAGGTTTCATCTGTATGCACCACAAGGCTACAATTGTCATTTTCTTCACCATTATTCTTTCATCCAGAGAAGCATCCCCCAAATCAATTTCCATTCCTTTGCTGAATGTGTCATGAATCCAACAAGGGAAATAAATTTGGCTTATATTTTCTGCAGCCGGATTCAAATTTCTTCTTTTACTTGCCATTTCCATCAACAACATTCCAAAACTATAAACATCTGATTTGTATGAAACTCTTCCGATATTTCTGTAGAACATTTCTGGAGCCATGTATCCCATTGTACCTCTTGCAGCAGTTAGAGACACCATATTTTCATCCGCTGGATACAATTTTGCTAACCCAAAGTCGGAAATTTTAGGAATGAAATTATGGTCTAGAAGAATGTTGTGAGGCTTAATATCAAAATGTAGAATTTGCATGTCACAACCTCGATGCAAATAATCAATCCCTTTGGCCACCCCAAGAGCAATCTCGAAGATTTTACCATAGCTCAAGAAAACTGAAACTTCTTGAGGGAAAATGTACTTTTCAAGCGAACCATTTGGCATAAACTCATATATCAAAGCACGTTTTAAACCTTCAACACAGAAGCCAATGAGTCGAACCACGTTAACATGGTGAATTCTTCCAATGGTAGCCACTTCACTGATGAATTCCTGTCCGCTAGCTTTGGTTTTTCCCATCAATTTTATTGCAACAAAAGGGCCACTTCTAAGCTGACCTTTGAATACAGTGCCGTAGCCGCCTTCTCCCAACTTGTCCTCAAAATTCTTAGTCATATTCTTCAAATCTCTGTACGAATATCTTATTGGCATGAAGTTGTTCTGTATTTGTAGGAATTCTTCAATGTCGTCATACATTGAGAGGTGCCGCCTTCGAATTTTATATGCCAACAGTGTGAACAGGAAGAGAATCCCACAAGGAAATCTTGCTGCAAGAAATCCTGAAGAGGAAAAGCAAGATTAAAAACACGACATGAAAACTTTTTCTTCCAAACAAGGATATTTTGACTAAAAAGGTTCTGGTTTGTAGAATGAGATAATTCAGCAAAATTGCCACACTACAAATATTCCCTCAATTTGTCATCCCTAGTTAATTGAGTCAGAAAATAGTTTTCCAGAATCCATATTGGTAAAGGGTCCTATCTTACTATATAAAATATATAGAGCAAGTTTCCAGTAAGATTGAAGATTTCATCTCTTACCTAGGATATATTCCAGCTCCGTATGATACGCTGTTCAAATCAACAAAAGAAGAAACAGTTGAGAGACAAGATGTTAGGTGTTTCAAGAAACTGCGGCTTATATATGAAGCTAGCCAGGGAAAAGAAAGAGAACACGGACCTGTCCAGATTGGTACTAGGACTGCAAACTCAAAACAAAAACAGGATCAGCAAAACAAAACTCAAGAGTCAAATATTCTTATGAATATATACTTAATAGAGAGGGAAAAAAATACTCTTAACAATTAAATGTTAACGAAAGAAGGTGTGACAACTAATTTGGACATCTTAATAACATATTTTCTCAAAAATGCCAACAGTCAACTCTTGATGGGCTTGTAATCTTTTTGGATGGAATTGTCAATAGTTCGTTTAATACAAAAATTTGCCCTCAGTTCAAATTAGCAAAAGAAACAAGTATAAAAAGTTACTCGTGATTTTTTGATTTTTGTGATATCATGTTGAATAGCTTAGTCTAAAGAACAAAACACCCACCATCGCCGATCTGCAACCAGAAAGGATATGAACCTAACAAATCAAAATAAAAGCAATGTCAAAAAACAAAGAGTTGGATATTGTAAACAAATTTTTTATCAATATATTTTATTCTGTCACTAGGAAGTGGGAATCAATTATTTTCACTGTTTAAATATATACTTGATACATAGAAAAATAAGCATCTCTATTTCGTTATACAGGAAAAATATAAGAAACTAGCTAGACTAATAATCCACTTACAATTGGGCCATTCACCCCAATGCTTGCAGTAGGGATCAATGCATTCGATGGTATTATCATCTTCGATATAACAATGTCCTGGGCATTTTTCGCCGCAATAGACTTGGTACCACTTAAGGTCAAATCCGTAAGCCAGCCCATCTTGAATGTCTGAACAGGAGGCATTATTTACTCCTATGGGAAATTCATTTGAAATCCACGCCATCCCGTCAATCCTGCAGGAATCATTTAAATCTGCAACACGGACGTCGTTTCCGACTACAAAATAGGAATATTTCTGCAGAGAAATATTTTTACTGCAATTGCATGTATCAACATAAAAAGGAGACTCTGCAGGAGCTTCACAGTGGATATATACTATCATAGTATTCAATTTTGCGACATCATAAGGTTCCAACCTGTATGGTGTAAATCCGTAATCGTAATTCAATGGCACTCTGTTTTTTGGAAATGAATCACAACTGTTTTTCTCCATACCAGGATCAAGTAATCGAATCGAGTGGTCATTGTAAGAAATTGATTGCACGAAGAATCTGCTGAAGCTTAGATAGAGGATAGCGCGATTGTTCTCACAAGCAAGTTCGTGGCTCGAATCGCTACAATTTTCGTTTTCGGGGTCGCCTCTAAGTCGAAACGGGTAGCTAATGTTTGTGATACTGCCGCAAGAAGTAGGGTGACAGTCGGCTTCGCAATAAGTAGCACAGTGTAAAAGAATTAAAAAGACCATAGAAATTGCGAAGAGCAGCTTGATGTTTCTCATTGATAGAGATGCTCTCAACGACGCTGATTTTAATTTCCACGTACAGGGTTTGTGTTCTATAAATTGATAAGAAGCAAGTATGAATTATTTGGCGTGGAGGAACAAAGAAAGGGGGATGAAAATGCATATCACGTAAATGGAAAATACACTCCAAGGGACGGAAACCAAAAGATACGAGTCAAGTCAACTGTACACTGGCTCGTTAGTCTATGATTGGATTGTTTTTTATTCCTGAAAAATTACTAATACAGAAAAATGTAAAAGAAAACAAAGGTTTCAGAATTTCATAAGTGGTAGTCATGGACGCTCTTTTCTCTATAATATATATATATATATATAGACTAACAGGGTTTCAGAATTTCATAAGTGCTACAAAAATATACGAGAGATCACTTTTATACATCGTTAACAAGTTGGGGACTAACGACAAAAATTTTTCTAATGTCAAACCTTTGAATGAAAAAATAGAGAGCAAGTTCGAGAAAATATGAAAAAAAAATAATAATTCATTCATTCTTAAATAATTTAAACTTTAAAATGAGTTAATTTAACCGTTCCTTAAATTTACAAAACTCAAGACCTATTCCAAGTGCCCAAAGAAAGTCAATGGAATTTAACATTTTTTTCAACATATGGCTAAATGTCCTTGGAGGTAACTTCTTGCTAAAGAGAGCTATTAATTGTCGAAGACATTTCTGTTTTTTTTTAATATGTCCAAATCATAGAACCCACAAAGTAATGACTCAATCAAATAATTGAGACAATAATCAATAATTCACTGAAATGATACGAGCCATATTTAAATGTTGAACTCCAATCTTGAGGGCTCCCATCGTCTCTTCCCTAGAGCTTTGTGAGAGAGTTAAATAGCGTGATGTACTCCAGCAGACCAGGGAACAAGAGCTGTTTGTACACTGTGCTTATAAGAAGTCCAATTCCATATCTCAAGAATCGAACTTCCACACTGCGACTGTCAACAATGCGTGAAATAACCTCATTTCTGTCATTTGCACCACTGAACTATGCCCTGGAGAGCGATACAAGCCATATTTGACATTTGGAATAAGAGCATACGTGTCTAAGAAGATAAGAAAGCACTTAGAAAGAGAAATTTTCTTCGTCAAAGTTAGGAATTTACTACTTCTTTGCCTCATATGAATTATACTTTTGGAATGAAAGTATTAAAAGTTAAAAAAAAAAGTCAGTTATTTGTGCATTTTTATTTTTATTTTTGAAAAGTCTTTTTTCTTATTTATTATTATTATTATTTTTTTTGTTCCATATATTGTCTATTTGGGTCGTTTCCTTCTAGAAAAATTCGATTTTTCGTCCACTCTATTATTAATGAGCACTAGTGATGCTCAATTTTCCTACTTTTTGATGGAGATCGTACTAATTACTAATTACTGAGATGTGTTATTTTAAATTGACTCTATAATAATTAAGAGATTTTATTACATTATACTATTTTAAATTGACTCGATAGTAATCAATATAACTATATTATGCTATGCTATTTTAGATTGACTCGACAACAATAGTCAAGTCAATGCGCCATTAATATTGCCACAATCCATTGTTCCATACTTTCACTGGGATATTCATTTCCACTTCATTTCCGCGTGGTCCACAAGCTTGGACAGAATAATCTTTGATCCTCATAAACTGAATGTTCTTTTTTCTACGAATCAATCCCCAAATTTTCTATTTTTTGCGAATTAGTCTATGGCTTTTTGGATGTTGCATATTAGTTCCTATTGGCCTAATTTGTGAGAGGGGCACGATAGACAACCCACCAAATTCACTTTGTGGTGTTAGTAATAATCTCCAATGAACACTGCTTGACCGCATATATAGCAAGATCGGCAGCATTTAAGTTATTTTGAGCCCAACTACACCTTCTTGCTCAAATTTTGATCCACCATCTTGGTTGGGTGGACGGGGAGGGATTTTTACTCTTACCAATTTTTAATGGTATAACAGTCAGAAATCAGCTGGGCCAATAGTGCTACAAAAGTATAACTAGGGATCACTTTGATATAATGGTAATAATTTGGTGGCTAATGGTGCAATTGTTTCTAGTGTCAAACTTTTCAATACAAAATAATTTCATTCATTCTAAAATAACTTTTGTTGACTCAAAAAGTCTTTAAACCTTTGTATACGAAATCTTAGTGGCCCAAAGAAAAATCAATGGACTTATATAATTTTGTTCATGCACAGCCAAACCTACATGGGGTTGCTATTAATTATCAAAGATTTCGTTGGATATGTCCAAATTAATTATATTAAAAAATTATTTAGATAAAAAATGATAACAACACAAGTTGTGCTTTGACATTATTTTAACCTTCTTGAAAAATTACTAATACTACTGGGAAATGTGAACGAAAACAAAAGGCCCAGAAATTCATAAGCAGTATCAAGTGTTCTTCCTCAACATGGCACCTCAAATCATTTACCTCATCTTTCTATCACTCTTTGCAGTACTTGGATCAATTGCTCAAAATGAATGCCAAGTCGAAAACTGCACGCAGTATGGCCCTGCCATCCGGTTCCCCTTCAGCCTTAAAGACCGCCACCAACAGCACTGTGGCTACCCTGGCTTTGAACTTCACTGCACTCAAAACAATGACACGGTATTGGAATTACCTTTACCGGCGAAGGCATCAATCAAGGACTCTAACCTTCCATTTTCGGTTCAGTTTTCCGTTATAGAAATCGATTATGAAAATCAGTTAATCGAGATATCTCAAGTCTCTGGCTGCTTTCCAATTCTAAATTTATCCGCATCTCCATTCCAATTCCTAGATGATTCTATTTATAACTTCACTTTATTCAACTGTTCCGAAATCAAGCGAGATAATCTTGGTTATCTCGTACCCTGCCTCAGCAGTAAGGATTATGACGTTTATGGAGTTTGGTCCGATGATTTCTTATATGAATTGTCCCTACACTCCTGCAGCAAGATGTTTGACATTCAATCCATACCTTATGAAGTATTTTACAATCCGTCCTCTTTTCAATTGGAATGGTCCAGACCATCTTGTGGACATTGCGAATCCAATGGCAAACATTGTAGATTGAAGAATGACAGTTCAATCTTGCATGATACTGAATGCTACAGCAGCAAAACAGAAGGTAATTTTACATATATTTTCCGTTTTACAGACTTAGAGAGAGAGGGAGACTCGATCCGGAAGAAGATAGAATTATGCTCAAATCAATTAACCTTCTCTCTCTCTCTCTCTCTATATATATATATATAGATTCACTCTCTCAGTAGATAGCGTTAAAATTAGATAGAGAAGTGAAGGAAGAAAAGAAAAAGGTAAAACTGTCCTTCAAACTCTTAAATTTCAGAAAACTTGCATTAGAATGAAGTGTTCGTTTTGGGGAGTTGACAAATGCTTCGAATTTGCTAAAAGCTTAATCCACGTGATTGAATATGCGTTACCTCTCATGGAATTTCAAACTTGAAATATTTTCATCCTCTTTCAATTGATCGTATTTCTTCGATGTTGGAGTAACTCCGATGAAGCCTAAAACATAAAATTCTAAAGAGAATTAGGAGTCAAGACTCATATTTATGTTTTATTGTGTGTTGTGAAACGCATTACTCATTATAAAATATAATTTTTGTCAGTGAAATTGTGATGTACATAACAACAAAAGAAAATAATATAATAGAATACAAACATTTAAGTATGAGTTATTTATGTCATTTTAACTATGATTATTTTAGTAAATAAAAAAATTATTGAAAATTGTGGCATATCAAATAAAAATAGTGATGGCAATATAATCATTCTTAATTGATTGGATCCTCCGTAATTGTAATATATCCTAGAGATATCTATGACGATAACTTGATTTAAAAGTTCTAAATTGTTAAATAAGGTCACATTTATATCATTTAAATCATTTTTTTTTTCCAATTTGAGAAACTTCCCATGCATTTTGAAGCATAGACTTCCACAAAAAAATATCTAGACTTATGACACTGTAATATCATTTTCATAAATCTGCTCCTTTTTCGAGTCTAGAAATATATGTATTCTGTATAGATACATTTCATTTCATGAAAGCAAGGTGCCACAGAAACCATTTATAGGTATTTTCACGATAACCTGAGTAGGGGAACAAAGTTACACTCAAAATTACTCATATATTTATCGTATTTCTTAGTAGTTCCATACCATTTTTTCAGATGCTTCGAGGATCAGAAGGAGCTTAACCTCCATTCGTTGTAGATTAGAATTTGTAATTCCTTACATAAGGATTTAGCAATTCGATTCTAACAAAGGGGAACATATTGGCAGTAAGAGGGGGAAGGGTTAAGGATTTACCCAAATTTTTTGTAAATTTTGATAAAAATTAATGAAATAGTTATTGAAAAATTGTGAATCTCATGAAACCTGTGGTTAAAATTAAGACTTGAAATTAAAATCAAATTTTCATGTACACCAAATCCTTTAGCAGAAAAAAATCTTTAAAATGCACCAACATACATCCAAAGGCATAGAATGATTTTCTCTCTGTTCCTATATTCTCATTGCAGATATCCCTTTTGTCTTGTTTCTTTTTATTTCTTTTATTTTATATAAAGTTTTCTTGATAGTCTAAAGAGTAGTAAGAGAAACTAACAGTTCATTTTCAAATGTTTTGCAGGTCCAGTGGCAAAACTAAGAGTTGCAGGTGAGAATTTGTGCTTACTTTTAGCTTTTATTGTGACTACAAAGAATGAAACATTTTCACCAGTTATGGCTAAAGAACTAAATCTGTTTTCTTTCATATACAGGTGAAGTACTTGGTCCTTTGCTTGCTGTGTTCCTTGCTATCGCATCATATTGGATTTATAGCTCAATCAAACTGAAAAAAGAGAGTGAATTGAAAATTGAGCAATTCTTGATGGATTACAAGGCACTCAAGCCAACAAGATATTCATATGCAGACGTAAAAAGAATCACAGATAACTTTATCGAAAAACTTGGTGAAGGAGGATATGGAACAGTATACAAAGGAAAGTTGTCTAATGATGTTTTTGTTGCGATCAAGATCCTCAATAATTCTAAAGAGAATGGCGAAGATTTCATAAATGAAGTGGGCACAATAGGTAGAATCCATCATGTCAATGTGGTTCGCTTGGTTGGATATTGTGCCGATGGTTTTACACGAGCTCTGGTTTATGAGTTTATGCCTAATGATTCACTTCAAAAGTTTATATCTTCTGAAAAACA
>NC_036237.1:10324971-10334370 GCF_002742605.1 Olea europaea var. sylvestris
AAATAACTTTTGTTGACTCAAAAAGTCTTTAAACCTTTGTATACGAAATCTTAGTGGCCCAAAGAAAAATCAATGGACTTATATAATTTTGTTCATGCACAGCCAAACCTACATGGGGTTGCTATTAATTATCAAAGATTTCGTTGGATATGTCCAAATTAATTATATTAAAAAATTATTTAGATAAAAAATGATAACAACACAAGTTGTACTTTGACATTATTTTAACAGCATGTATCCAAGCTTAAAAAGTTCAGTAACTTTAATTATTCAAAATTTAGAAATGTGTCTTATGTTGACACTAAAAAATGACTATTTTAAAAAATTAACTTTCTTTTACTTTAAAAGTAGTTGTACAAAAATACCTTAAAATTTACTTTATTGCTTTTCTAGGCTTAACCGAACACGCTCCAAGTCGTGCTGGACAAATTTTCACAAAGTAGAACTCAAATTTTCTTGATTTTGATATATATAATGTGACATAATGTTTGTGTGACACTATGAAACTCAATAGATATGACACAATCGAAGTTAAATAATTATTCGAAGTGCAGATGACTACTTAGATTTAATTATTAAAAAGATTGTATTTGTGAGCACCAAATATGTCACTTAGGCTTTGTTTGACAGTCATCTTTTGGGAAGAATAAGTTTTAAAATATAATTTTTTGGAGAGCATGTAATTAAAATATAGGAAAAAGTTTTGAGTTTACGGGAAGAATATTTTATTGTAAGAATATGTGGTAGAAAATGAGTATAAGATAAATTTATTATTATTATTTTTTTTTTGAAAGAATGATTATCAAAATCGCATAGTGCAACTCTTTCTAGGCCTAGAAGGCATGATGTTGTAGAAGATGAAGGTTAGTACAGCTAAATGACTAGCTAAGCAAATCGAAGGGAAGACAATGCATATCAGGTAAATGAAAACATGGGGTAAAATCCATTCCATATCTCCAGTGGACGGAGACCAATAGAAATACAAGTCAACTCATAAATTTGCTTAATAGTCTATGATTTGATTGCTTTTTTTCTTCTTGAAAAATTATTAATACTACTGGGAAATGTGAACGAAAACAAAAGGCCCAGAAATTCATAAGCAGTATCAAGTGTTCTTCCTCAACATGGCACCTCAACTCATTTACCTCATCTTTCTATCACTCTTTGCAGTACTTGGATCAATTGCTCAAAATGAATGCCAAGTCGAAAACTGCACGCAGTATGGCCCTGCCATCCGGTTCCCCTTCAGCCTTAAAGACCGCCACCAACAGCACTGTGGCTACCCTGGCTTTGAACTTCACTGCACTCAAAACAATGACACGGTATTGGAATTTCCTTTACTGGCGAAGGCATCAATCAAGGACTCTAACCTTCCATTTTCGGTTCAGTTTTCCATTAAAGAAATCGATTATGAAAATCAGTTTATCGAGATATCTCAAGTCTCTGGCTGCTTTCCAATTCTAAATTTATCCGCATCTCCATTCCAATTCCTAGATGATTATAGTTATAACTTCACTTTATTCAACTGTTCCAAAATCAAGCGAGATAATCTTTATTATCTACACCCCGTAACCTGCCTCAGCAGTAAGGATTATGACGTTTATACAGTTTATTCCGGTTATTCCTTATATGAATTGCCCATACAATCCTGCAGCAAGATGTTTGACGTTCAATGAACAAAGTTACATTCAAAATTACTCATATATTTATCGTATTTCTTAGTAGTTCCATACCATTTTTTCAGATGCTTCGAGGATCAGAAGGAGCTTAATCTCCATTCGTTGTAGATTAGAATTTGTAATTCCTTACATAAGGATTTAGCAATTCGATTCTAACAAAGGGGAACATATTGGTAGTAAGAGGGGGAAGGGTTAAGGATTTACCCAATTTTTTTGTAAATTTTGATAAAAATTAATGAAATAGTTATTGAAAAATTGTGAATCTCATGAAACCTGTGGTTAAAATTAAGACTTGAAATTAAAATCAAATTTTCATGTACACCAAATCCTTTAGCAGAAAAAAATCTTAAAAATGCACCAACATACATCCAAAGGCATAGAATGATTTTCTCTCTGTTCCTATATTCTCATTGCAGATATCCCTTTTGTCTTGTTTCTTTTTATTTCTTTTATTTTATATAAAGTTTTCTTGATAGTCTAAAGAGTAGTAAGAGAAACTAACAGTTCATTTTCAAATGTTTTGCAGGTCCAGTGGCAAAACTAAGAGTTGCAGGTGAGAATTTGTGCTTACTTTTAGCTTTTATTGTGACTACAAAGAATGAAACATTTTCACCAGTTATGGCTAAAGAACTAAATCTGTTTTCTTTCATATACAGGTGAAGTACTTGGTCCTTTGCTTGCTGTGTTCCTTGCTATCGCATCATATTGGATTTATAGCTCAATCAAACTGAAAAAAGAGAGTGAATTGAAAATTGAGCAATTCTTGATGGATTACAAGGCACTCAAGCCAACAAGATATTCATATGCAGACGTAAAAAGAATCACAGATAACTTTATCGAAAAACTTGGTGAAGGAGGATATGGAACAGTATACAAAGGAAAGTTGTCTAATGATGTTTTTGTTGCGATCAAGATCCTCAATAATTCTAAAGAGAATGGTGAAGATTTCATAAATGAAGTGGGCACAATAGGTAGAATCCATCATGTCAATGTGGTTCGCTTGGTTGGATATTGTGCCGATGGTTTTACACGAGCTCTGGTTTATGAGTTTATGCCTAATGATTCACTTCAAAAGTTTATATCTTCTGAAAAACAGAGGAGTAAGCTCGGGTGGGAGAAGTTGCACCGGATTGCAGTGGACATAGCCAAAGGAGTTGAGTATCTTCATCAAGGGTGCGAGCAAAGAATCCTTCATTTTGATATTAAACCAAACAACATATTGCTAGATGACAACTTCAATCCAAAGATATCGGATTTTGGTTTAGCAAAATTGTGTTCCAAGGAGCAAAGTATTGTGTCCATGACTGCAGCAAGGGGTACAATCGGTTATATTGCGCCGGAGGTTTTCTCGAGAAACTTTGGGAATGTTTCTTATAAATCAGATGCTTATAGTTTTGGGATGTCACTTCTTGAGATGGTTGGAGGATTGAAAAAAAATGATGTTGGTGGGCAAGACAAAAGTCAAGTTTATTTTCCAGAATGGATTTACAATAAATTGGAGCACGGAGAAGAAATAGCTATCCAAATTGAGAAAGAGAGCGACGATAAGATTGTTAGAAAACTAACTATTGTGGGACTTTGGTGCATTCAGTGGTATCCGGTCGAGCGACCCTCCATGAAAGTTGTAATTCAAATGCTTGAATCGGAAGAAACTCCCTCCATGCCCCGTAACCCATTCACTTCCACGAGTGGAACGCAGAATGCAGCAACTGCACGTGGTAGAATATTCAGCAGCGAACTTGAAATCATTTCAGAATCTGAGTAATGAAGTGAGAGCATTAAATACTGAAACTCTTTGACTGCTTCATAAATTTAAGATGTGGTTTTACAAGTAGAAGTATATTACCCTCTCTGTGGCCAATACTACATAATAAACATGTACTAATTATTTAAGATCTCAGCATCATAGGTAGAAGAATGATCATCTTCCTTTATGTTGGCTCTATTATGGATTAAAAACTAAAATATTTTGTCGTAGTTTTCAGTTTTACTTATGTTTTCATGAATTTAATATGTTATCAGATGGAATGTTCTAATTCAAAATGACAGTTAACCACTATCAAAATCACACATACAAAAAGCATTTTAACTATGTCGTTTTATGCATGTATTTCACAACTCCAACGTATTGCGGGCATAAAACTACAGCAGATGATATGAATGAGTCAAACAAATCCTGGAGTAGACACTTTTTTTTGAAGAGAAATAATTAGTTAATTACCCTTGCATAAAAATGCAAATTGAAGAGACATACAGTCTTAAAATCTAATTTAAATCCCAATAGTCAAACTTCAACTGACATATTTTGAGTAAATTTCGATAGCAAGATATTTAGCACATGTCCGATTTATCAAAAAAGTTGATAAATTTCTATGCTAAAGTTAATAATTAATTTAACCATACATTTCATAGTACCTACAATTTTTATTAAATTTTTAACCACACATTTCATTGACTTTTAGCTAAACCAGAAAGGGGCTTGATAAATAAAGGTCATAAATTGAATTGATAATGTGATTAATAATTTCAAAATAATTAAACCATTTCAACACAGTTACGAGCCCAAGGTCCAACCCAGCCCGATGTCACGACATAAACGGGTTTATGAGATAAATCTGTTTTTAGTTAAAACCACATTAGGTGGCGTATTTTTGTTAGCTATAAAGTACATACTTAAAGAAGGGGATTGGAAAAGACCTTCTAAAGAAAATAAATGAAAACTTGACTTGCGAAGTGATATAAAACTAGAAACAAAGAGCTAGAACTCATGTGGTCTTTAGCTAGATTTGGGCATCATGCATCACATAAGATATCTGGTCCTTTTGTCGTTCGGTCTGAAGTTATTGTTCCATTAAATTGCCACAAACTATTATCCCATGCTTTCGCTGGAATTTTAATCTGCTTCGTCTCCATATGGATCAAAAATCTCAACAGCATAAATTTTATCTTCTTACTAAACTAATAAAAAGAACTAGTTGCCTAGAGGTCTCTGTGTTCGACCTACTCGATGTACATAGTGGATTCACCATTACATTAGTTGTGTAGTCATCCAATCCTATGTAACCCATGTTATTTTAAATTTTTTCCTTAATTTTATGTTTTTACTTGGACACCCACTTCCTTGATCGGCTAACTCAATGCACCAAGTCTTCCATAGTGTATTGCAACCTTGGACTAATTTTCACTTGATAGCACTTGAAATGGTTTAGGATCCCTGGCTCTTCATTCTTGAAAATTTGCATAAGAAACACTTGGATTAGAATATTATGCATCTCTGCCCCTGTATTTTCCGGTTTTAGAAAACATGCCCAGAATTTTCTATACTAGTAAAAGGGTCCCTCAATATTCCGAAATCTGTGATCTTGCCTCCAGAAATTTTAGTTGTTGCAAATTAGTCCCTAAGTTTTCTATTTTCTGTTAATTAGTCCCTGCCAATTGCCACCATGTCATGCAGCCTCTAGCTGCAAAAACCTGGCTAAAGCTCCCTGGATATTCTGAAATCTGCGATTCTGCCCCTAGAAATTTTAGTTGTTGCAAATTAGTCCCTAAGTTTTCTATTTTCTGTTAATTAGTCCCTGCCAATTGCCACCATGTCATGCAGCCTCTAGCTGCAAAGACCTGGCTAAAGCCGAGCTAGGTAAGCAGCTCGAACAGGAAAATTCGAGCTTGGCTAGTCCCATTTCCACCCCTACATAGAATTTCTAAACAATACATTGATCATTATGTGACCTAAAATATTAATCCTCGCATTTGGAGAGGGTTGCTAGGTAACTAAATTTCATCTCAAAAGGTTAATTCATTATGCAAAACAATTCAATTTCTTATAGTTACATTATCTACTCCGTATCTAGTTACTGTTAGATTTTGTCTGCAGATTCTAAAGTTTTAGAAAACATGCCCAGAATTTTCTATAATAGTAAAAGGGTCCCTGGATATTCTGAAATCTGCGATTCTGCCCCTAGAAATTTTAGTTGTTGCAAATTAGTCCCTAAGTTTTCTATTTTCTGTTAATTAGTCCCTGCCAATTGCCACCATGTCATGCAGCCTCTAGCTGCAAAAACCTGGCTAAAGCCGAGCTAGGTAAGCAGCTCGAACAGGAAAATTCGAGCTTGGCTAGTCCCATTTCCACCCCTACATAGAATTTCTAAACAATACATTGATCATTATGTGACCTAAAATATTAATCCTCGCATTTGGAGAGGGTTGCTAGGTAACTAAATTTCATCTCAAAAGGTTAATTCATTATGCAAAACAATTCAATTTCTTATAGTTACATTATCTACTCCGTATCTAGTTACTATTAGATTTTGTCTGCAGATTCTAAGGGATTAACAATACCCTAACAAATGGAGTACCACATTATCTCAGATCCTTAAATGATAATTTATGTGTCACTCTTCCCTAAAATAGAAAGGATTACAATCTCCATCAAGGGACAACTTTCCAATGTGTCACAAACCATTATGTTGGTACAACATCTGTGTTGAGAGCAAACTGATGTTTTTCCTATTGCAATCCTACTTGAGTCTGACCCCCCACATTCAATTGAAGTTTGGGATTCGTCTTGTAAGTCTACACGGCTAAATTTTTTGGCCTCAACTCTAATACTAGTAGGATATTAGGGCTATGTCCCAAAAGATTAATCGATTAGGTACAGCATTCCAATTCCCAGAGTTGCATTATCTACAATATCTTTAACAATATGGAATTCTTGTTATTACTTTTCCAATAGACGAGTGGGTGGGGAAAGAAAATTGGTATGGGCGGTGGCGCTCAAATTTTTAGTGATTTTATAAGGCCAATAAATATGACTCAATTCAAATCAAATGAAAATTTGAATATGAGATGGATACTTGGGTCTAATTAAAAAAGATGTATTTGTGAGCATCAGATATGTCACTCACTCAAAACACATATTGCAATCCCGAATCCTAGGGCACAATCTTGTAGAAGAGTTGGAAAAGGTACTCATTCTCTACATATGGGCCTATGCAATTTACAAATGTTATTTCAATGGTGTCGATGTATTCAATATAAATAGTAGACAGATCAAATTCCGTGGAAGAATATTGTGGACCAGAAGAAATCAGACAGGCGTACTGTGTAGTGACTGTAATGGATTGTGTGAACGTGGCATGTTGTAGATTTCAAGTTTAATATGGTTCGATTTTTCTGGCAATCAATTACAAGAAAATTATCTGAACAGCCACAATTCTGGGGAGCACTTTTCAATCTGAAAGGGTATTTTCTGGTGATATACAAGAAGGTCTGCAGTTAGTTGTTTTGGGCTCTGTAAACTTTTAAACAATGTGTGGCACAATGACAAAATACTTCTTACTATGAACTCTCAAACCGAACTTTCCTGTTTAGACGAAGACGCAGATTCGATTGAGATGACGTATTACTTCGTTTGAAGGGGAATTAGTGTGAACAAAACTAAGGATTTTCTTGAAATTATAAAGGAATTGAGCTATTTGTCTCGATATGTTGACCTTTAAGATGAACTCAAGTCCCGTTAGACTGCACTAAAAATAAGGAGGAAAAAAATGATGAAAGGAAAAAAAAATTGATTACTCTTATGATATGTAGAACTTATTTTACTTAATTGTACAGAATATGCCTATCTATATAATTGATCATTTTACATTGTTGAGAGTTGGACACTTGACCAGCTTAAAAACAAAAGCTTGTTTCTCGGCACTGATTATGCTTTTATATAATTGATTGTTTTATATTGTATTCTTACTTATAATATGTGAATGATTCATTGACCATATCAATGACCATTATTGCACATCTGGCATATCCCCCCTTCAACTGCAAAGTTATTATTTTGAGTATCATTTTTCAAAGTCAAAACTTCAAAAGTCAGATAAATTGAGACAGATGAGTTGTACAAGGTTTTAATACAACAATTTAATGATATTGGTCCAAACACGAAATGAATTGTATAATAAAGATGATAAGAATGACGGAAAGATTCCCATTATAACAAAATATATAGATTTATTCTTTGTATTTGAATGGATTTTTGAATTTGAGGGATTGTTCGACAAAAAATTTTATAAAAGTTTTTGTAAATTTAATAAAAGTTGATGAAATATTTGGTTGAACAATTGATAAAAATTGTGGAACTTCATAAAATAAGTGGTTAAAATTAATATTCAATTTGACATCAACTTTTCCAGTTTTGCTCGAGTTAAGGAGGAGATATTAACCTATTTTCTGGGCAATAATAAGTAAATGGAAATAAGAAAATGTAAAGGAACACATGCTGATTTATATCTGTTTGACTTAATATGAGAGTTACGTCCACTTATCATTCTAGGTTTCACTAAAAATTGAAAGAAAATGATTAGAGCAAATTACATAAATTACTCCTAAAGTTTATGACAACAGATACCTCCTTTAAAAAAATAATCAAAAACCTCCACTCTTTTAATTTTTTCAAATCTTTTTGTACAGAGTTTTTCATCTTAATCATATTTATGACTTTTGATTTCTCATTAAAAGATGAATAAATTAAAATTGATCTAAAGATTTACAACAAAAAGGAATTAAAAAGAGAATATATAATATTATGATAATATTAATGTCTATAGTATTAAAAAACAAAAATGTGTGAAAATGTTACTAAATCAAGCAATATAAAATATTTAATGAATTTTCAATTAGATTTGTGAAATATTTATTTATCTTGACTTGATAATTATTTTTAATCGTATTAAAAAAATTAAAACTAAAAAAAAACATTTTGTAACTTTTGAAATTTTATAAAAATATATATTTAACTAACTTGATATCATTTAAATCAAAAGAATGAAAAAAATATCTTAATAATAATAATAAGAAAGAAAGAAATTATAATTTGAATACAATAAAATAAAATTTTCAAATTAGTATAGAAAGGTAAAATGAGAAATAAATATTTACTTTTCGCTAAGTGAAAATATATCCAAAAGTAAACCTCAAGGGAGGTTTATGTAACTTGCTCAAAAGTTTACAAAGAATATCTCACGTTTATGTGAATCTATTTATATAAAAATGACTCGCCTAATATTTGTTAAATTATAAGTAACCAAATATAAATGTCCGATATATCCACATAATAATAATAAAAAAAAAAAGGCACCAACAATCTAACGTGTCTAATTCCATAAAGTATGAATGAAATACTTTTGGGACATGGAATGGATCTATATAGAATAATAATAATAATAATTTTTGGCTTCCTTTTCTTCTTTGACAATATTGAGTATTATCAAATCCTTTTACCAAAGATGTGATAGCAAAAATGCTTATGTGAGGGATGAAAAAGTTGACATTGACTTGAATTTGGATCACTCAATCTGAAAAGGTATTAGTGATATTAACAAACTTCACAGAGTTTTTCTCAAAACATGAATAGATTCCTGGTCTCCTTCATTTTCCTAGTACTTCTTGTAATTTCAGGATTTGCCGTACCCGAAGATCATGATTGTCAGCCAACAAGGTGTGGAGATTCCGGTCCAACCATTAAGTTTCCTTTTCGACTCAGGGATCATCAACCAGAGCATTGTGGCTATCCCGGATTTGAATTGTCATGCACTGAAAGCAACGACACTGAATTTGAGCTTCAATTTCCAGTGACAGCATCAACTAACAATGTCATGCTTCCAATATTCGCGAAAGTATGGATCTGGAAAATCGATTATAGAGCACAACTTATATATATAAATGA
>NC_036237.1:10334627-10339877 GCF_002742605.1 Olea europaea var. sylvestris
TTTTACTACTATTCACTACGCTCTAATCCACATTACCAAACATGCCATGCCATTAAAGTATTTTGTAGTTGCTCTAAATTCATCTTTTGTAATGTTCTTATTATTGAGGCCACTAAGTTCTTTAGTTCTCAATAATCATTTATAAGGAGTAAAATTAATGAGGAATATCTTGTTAATAACAATCTTCCTATTTTCACAGGTATTTCAAGAAAACTAATTGTTGCAGGTATCGTAGTGGGCGTGCTTCTCATCTTGTTTCTTATAATCCGATTGTATATCGTCTTAAGCTTGAAGAAAAGAGAGAAAGACCATCAGAAAAAAATTGAAAGCTTTTTAGAGGATTACATAGCGCTTAGGACTACAAGATTTTCTTATGTAGATATCAAGAAGATCACTGAAAATTTCAAGAAAAAACTAGGCCAGGGAGGCTATGGAATGGTGTATAAGGGGAAGCTTTCCAATCAGATACTTGTTGCCGTTAAGGTCCTAAAATTTTTTAAAGGAAATGGTGAGGAGTTCATTAATGAAGTTGGTACAATAGGCAGAATTCACCATGTAAATGTGGTTCGTTTAGTTGGATATTGTGCTGACGGATATAGACGAGCTCTTGTTTATGAGTTTCTACCAAATGACTCGCTTGAAAAGTTCATAACATTGGGAAATCAGAGCCGTACACTTGGCTGGGATAAACTTCAGCAAATTGCCATAGGCATAGCCAAAGGACTCGATTATCTTCACCAAGGCTGCAACCAACGGATACTTCATTTCGACATTAAACCTCACAACATCTTGCTCGACCACAACTTCAATCCAAAGGTCTCCGATTTTGGCTTGGCGAAGTTATGCTCAAAGGATCAAAGTATAGTTTCCATGACGGCTGCTCGAGGGACAATAGGCTACATTGCACTGGAAGTCTTCTCGAGGAACTATGGGAATGTGTCATATAAAGCAGATGTTTATAGTTTTGGCATGTTATTGATAGATATAGTTGGAGGATGGAAGAATTTCCGCACAGCAGAACAGGACAGTTGTCAAGTATACTTTCCGGAATGGATGTACAGTCAACTGGAAAAAGGAGTAAAAATAGAAATCGGGATTGACAAAGACGAAGACAGTAAAATATTTAAGAAGCTAACAATTGCGGGACTTTGGTGCATTCAGTGGAATCCAGCAGATCGGCCATGAAAATGGTGATTCAAATGCTAGAAGGAGAAAACGTTCCCATCATGCCACCAAATCCTTTTGCCTCCATGAAATCAACAAATTAAATGCAACTTCACATGAAATCCTAAGTCAAATCAATATATTGTGTTAGTCTTTTCTATATTTTGATCAAAATTGAATTGGCTTTTTTGTCAATTATTTGGCATTCATCTTAATTCTTAATATACTCCTCGGAAAAAAATAAGTTTCTTATTTTAATACAAATGCCACAAAGAAATCGGAAATTTGTACGCACCTCCTTGTTTGAAAATTGTCTTACCTTGATAATTTATGAACTCCATATGATACAAAAATTTAAAAGCAATTTCGATTTCTTTGTTTTAATCGATTTTAATGTTCCAGTTTGAATTGACTTTTCAAGTAATTTCTTGACCCGTGTCAAGGTGACTTGCAGAATCGATAAGAAGAGTGGTTTAAACACCAGTATGTGTCGTGTCCAAGGATAAAGGTTGGTATCATTCTAAGTTCGCGGTTGAGGAACAAAGTAACAACAGTAGTGTATTCAAATTGGGCTAAAATGGTCAGAGTCCATTCTGAGCAAGCAATTGAGATACAAAAGTGTGAAGCTTTTAATCATCTTATTTGGAAAAATATATTATCATCACAAAATTTATTAAGGGACCACAAATTTTAACATTTTTCTTATTTCCTTAAATAGTATTAAGTGAAATCACATAACTAATGTTTTAATATACTTTTAATTAATCACATCACATTATAGTCCCACCACAAACATAAAACATTACTGTTGGAGCCAGAGTGAAACCCATCTGGACACCGAGAAGGGCTACTTCAGGCTGTCCACATTGACCATAAAGGTTTGGACTTCCATGATTGCTAAAACCCTAACTATAAAAAATAGGAAATTGATTGACCATCGGATCATGGAAAGTAGTTTCACCATCTTTCGTTGAAAAAAAAAAATTACCCAAAAATTACACCTCCATTCAAAGCTTTCTCCTTCATCAGGACTATTAAGATTGTTGTTTTATCAATGTTGGAAGATAGGCACACCAAATGTTTAATTTTTTTCATTCGTAGTTTTATTGTATGGAGATTTTTTTTCTTTTTGGTTTTTTAATCTTAATTTTTGTTGTATTAAGATTATAATTATAAATTTATTGTTGTGTATTTATTAAAATCATATTTTAAATTGTGACGTGATTATAATGTGATAATTACCCCTCTTATTTTTTATTGTGCTCGGCATACATATTTTTTATGGGAATAAAAAATTCTTCAAATGGGCATGTTTCCCTTCATAAGCCCGTTCACGTTCAGCAAGCCTCACCATATATAATCGAGGACTGGTGTCAGAGATAACGTATCAACTAGAGATAGCCGTTAAAGACGTCATGATAAGTCTCTCTCTTCCTTCCCCCGCTTCTTCACTTGTACTCAAATCCAACCATCCTTCCCGCCAAAGAATCACCAGCAATCTCCCTCGCAAAAACCTTAATTTTGAAACTCTCAAGGGCACTTTGATCAGTCAAGCAAATGTGGGCCACATCAAGGAAGCAATCTCGATCCTCGATTTCATGTCTAAGAATAGCTTCACACCAGATCTCACTGTCTACTCTGTACTACTCAAGTCCTGCATTCGGACCCGGAATTTTGATCTGGGTCGAGTTGTGCATTCCAGACTTGTGGAGTCCAAACTTGAGTGTGATTCAATTGCATTAAATTCTCTGATCAGCCTGTACGCGAAATGTGGGGTGTGGGAAAGGGCTGAGGAAATTTTTGAAAGTATGGAGGGAGATAAGAGGGATTTGGTTTCGTGGAGCGCGATGATTTCGTGCTATGTGCGCAGTGGTTTGAATTTACAGGCGATTAATAAAGAATATGCGTGGGTTGGGGTGGTAATTTTAGGTTTTGTGTTGAAAACTGGGAATTTTGAAGCTGATGTTTGTGTTGGGTGTGCGTTGATTGATTTATTTGCGAAGGGGTTCAATGATTTGGAGTTAGCCAAAAATGTGTTTGATGAAATGCCAGAGAAAATTCTGTTTCGTGGACATTGATGATTACGAGATGTTCCCAATTGGGGTTACCGGAGAATGCAATTGAGTTGTTTAGGGATATGGTATTGGCTGGGTTTACACCTGACCGGTTTACATTTAGTAGTGTTTTATCAGCTTGTTCTGAATTGGGGTGGTTGTTTCTTGGGCAGCAACTGCAGTGTTGGGTCATCAAGAATGGGTTATGTTCTGATGTTTGTGTTGGGTGTAGTTTGGTGGACATGTATGCAAAGTGCTCCGTGAATTCCTCAATGGATGATTCGAGAAAAGTTTTTGATCGAATGCCAGAGCACAATGTCATGTCTTGGACAGCAATCATCACAGGGTATGTGCAAAATGGAAGCTTTGAGAAGGAAGCTATTGAGTTGTATTGTAGGATGATGATAGAAAGTATAGTGAAGCCGAATCAGTTTACATTTGCTAGTGTTTTGAAGGCATGTGGGAATCTTTTTAATGCGGATTTGGGTGAACAGATATACAATCATGTAGTGAAATTGGGTCTTGCATCAGTTAATCTTGTTGGCAATTCTTTGATTAGCATGTATGCTAAGACTGATAGGATGGAAGATGCACGAAAAGCTTTTGAATTTTTATTTGAGAGGAATTTGATTTCTTATAATGCACTTATTGATGGTTATGCTAGGAATTCGGAATCTAACGAAGCTTTTGAGCTTTATACTCATATTGATGGTTCAAGAATTGGTCTTGATGCTTTTACATTTGCAAGTCTCTTGAGCGGAGCTGCAAGTGTTGGAGCAGTTGGTAAGGGAGAGCGAATACACGTTCAATTGCTGAAATCCGGGTTTGAGTCTAACCAATGTGTTGCTAATGCTTTGATTTCTATGTATACCAGGTGTGGTAACATAGAAGCTGCATTTCAAGTTTTCGAACAAATGGAAGATCGGAATGTGATATCATGGACTTCCATAATCACAGGCTTTGCTAAACACGGATTCGCGAAAAGATCTTTGGAATTATTCAAGCAAATGCTTGATTTTGGCGCAAAACCGAATGAGGTCACTTATATTGCTGTTTTGTCAGCTTGTAGCCATGCAGGTCTAATTGATGAGGGATGGAGATACTTCCATCTGATGTACAAAGAACATAGGATACATCCGAGAATGGAACATTATGCATGCAAGGTTGATTTGTTAGGTCGCTCGGGATTTCTAGAAAAGGCCATACAATTCATCGAGTCAATGCCTTTTATGGCTGACACTCTGGTTTGGCGCACATTGCTTAGTGCTTGTCGAGTCCATGGCAATGCAGAACTTGGCAAAGATGCAGCAGAGATGATTCTTGAGCAGGATCCAAATGATCCAGCAGCTTATATTTTATTATCAAACTTGTATGCTTCAAGTGGTCAGTGGGGGAAGGTGGCAAAAATCAGAAAATGTATGAAAGATAGAAATTTGGTTAAGGAGGCAGGGTGCAGCTGGATGGAAGCAGAAAATAAGGTACACAAGTTTTATGTAGGAGATACTAAACATCCTCGGACAAGGGATATATATGAAGAACTAGATCGGTTGTTGCTCGAAATAAAGGAGATGGGCTATGTCCCCAACACGGATTTTGTACTTCATGAAGTGGAGGAGGAACAAAAGGAACAATATTTGTTTCAACATAGTGAAAAAATAGCTTTGGCATTTGGTCTTATTAGCACAAGTAAACCAAAGCCCATTAGGATTTTTAAAAATCTTCGAGTGTGTGGAGATTGTCATGCAGCCATGAAATACATATCGATTGCAACAGGGAGAGAGATAGTGGTAAGGGATTCAAACAGGTTTCACCACATCAAAAATGGGTCATGTTCCTGTAACGATTACTGGTGAAAGCTTTTTGAATCACTGCAATGATCGAAAATGCAAACTTTGGTCATGGTTCTACATTCGTTACAACAAGCTGTTGCATTTCTCGGGCGGTTCTGTACACATCACTTTGTTAGTAATAAGTATTGCAAAGAACATGAACATTATGAAGCCTGAGAGTCTTCATTTGAAGGAAGGCCTAG
>NC_036237.1:10341075-10378564 GCF_002742605.1 Olea europaea var. sylvestris
GGAGAGGCATACTTTAATGGGATGGCAGCTGAAAGATTTTGTGTTCGCAATTCAGGGGCCAAAGCAGTTGTGGAAGGTGTGGGTGATCATGGATGTGAGTACATGACTGGTGGAATTGTTGTTGTGCTGGGAAAGACAGGTAGAAACTTTGCTGCTGGAATGAGTGGGGGCATTGCCTATGTTCTCGACATGGATTCCATGTTCAGATCTCGATGCAATCTTGAGTTGGTTGATCTTGATCCAGTAGAAGTAGATGATATTATGACACTCAGAATGATGATACAACAGCATTTACGTCACACTAACAGTGAACTAGCTAAAGAAGTGCTTGCTGATTTTGAGACTCTTTTGCCTAAATTTATCAAGGTTTTCCCTCGAGATTACAAACAAATTCTTGCAAGCACACAAGAAAAAGAATCTGCAAAAGCAGCTGCTGAACATGCTGCCAAAGAAGCTGAGGTGCAGGAAGAGGAAGAGTTGATGGAGAAAGATGCTTTTGAAGAGCTTAAGAAGCTGGCAGCTACATCCTTGAATGAAAAAGACTGTCAGGTAATTATCTTCGGTCATTGTTCATCATGCAGCTATATTGTTTGCACTTTGCGCTAGTTAGAGAATTTTTTGATGAAATGGCATCATCCTTGGTGCAATAACTAATGATTGAAACCAAAGAATACTACAAAAACAGACTAAGCCTTGTTTCCAATAAGCTTGGATTCTGCTACAAGAATCCTTTTTTTAGCTCCGATATGTTCATTGCTGGATATGCTTAGCAACCTCAGAAGACCTTCTTAATTTTCGTCTGCCCGTCCTAACTTGTTCTACTGTTATATACCTAATAATCTATCAACACATTATGTATGCTCATTTATTTGAAGCACATATATAGAATATTTCTGGGTACTTCTGATGTTAGGTAATATCTGTACTGGAATAGCAGTATGACGTCTTGTATATAGATGGTAGTTAATGTAATGGCAGTATAACGTCATGTGTGGTCTGTACTAGACTTTTTTTTTCCGTATTTTTTTTGGGTTCGTTCTTGACTTTTTGAAAAATCAACAGGCTGAGGAGGACAAACAATCGAAGAGACCTACTAGGGTTCCAAATGCTGTGAAGCACCGAGGTTTTGTTGCCTATGAGCGAGAGAGCATTTCGTACAGAGAACCTAGTATTCGGATGAATGACTGGAAAGAAGTTATGGAAGAATTAAGACCTGGCCCACTTCTGAAGACACAATCTGCTCGTTGTATGGACTGTGGCACTCCTTTTTGTCATCAGGTAAGATAGATTTTAGCAAGATTTCTTACTAGCATGATTGATATGTAATATTGAATTTTGTTGCTTAGGATACATGTGTCATATAAAATTGCAGGAGCATTCTGGATGCCCTCTTGGAAATAAAATTCCTGAATTCAATGAATTGGTGTACCAAAATAGATGGCATGAAGCATTGGATAGGCTCATGGAGACTAATAACTTTCCTGAGTTCACGGGCCGGGTATGCCCTGCACCTTGTGAAGGGGCTTGTGTCCTTGGTATTATCGAGAATCCCGTCTCTATCAAAAGCATGGAGTGTGCTATAATAGACAAAGCTTTTGAGGAGGGATGGATGGTGCCACGACCTCCCCTGAAGAGAACTGAGTATGTTTTCCGTGAATATGTTGTACTTCACTTTGTTGCTTAGGCACGTGTATATCTTGGATTTGTAGCATGAGATCCTAATCATGTTCCCTATTACAGGAAAAAAGTTGCCATTATTGGAAGTGGGCCTGCTGGCTTAGCTGCTGCTGACCAGTTAAATAAAATGGGTCATACTGTGACCGTGTTTGAGCGGTCCGACAGAATTGGTGGTCTTATGATGTACGGGGTGCCTAACATGAAGGCCGATAAAGTCGATATTGTCCAAAGACGGGTTAACCTCATGGAAAAGGAAGGTGTAAACTTTGTGGTAAATGCTAATGTTGGGAAGGATCCTGCATACTCGCTTAATCAGCTTCGTGAGGATCATGATGCTATTGTTTTGGCTGTAGGAGCCACGAAGCCAAGGTGAGCAATATTATTTTCAGGCTATTCTTATTGCATAACTTTACAATTTTGTCAGTAATCTTACTAGATATTCTGGAATAATTTGGCAGGGACCTCCCTGTTCCTGGACGAGAACTGTCTGGAGTCCATTTTGCAATGGAGTTTCTTCATGCTAATACGAAAAGCTTGCTCGATAGCAATCTTAAGGATGGTAATTACATCTCTGCCAAGGGCAAGAAGGTAGTGGTAATTGGTGGGGGTGACACCGGTACAGATTGTATTGGAACATCTATCAGACATGGTTGCAGCAGCATCGTAAATCTAGAGCTTCTCCCTGAGCCACCACGAACTCGAGCAGCTGGAAACCCTTGGCCTCAGGTTGGACCTGACTGTATTTTTAACCAGTCAGTATCTCTATGGTTAACTTTATCTATGGTTAATTAAAAGAATGTTTGCGAAGTGTTCATAAATGACGGTGGATGAGTGGGTAGTACTTGTTCCGTTGAAATGTGTAGATAAATAGTGGCTTGAGTGTTTTATAATCACGAGGCAAACATAGGCTAAGTAAATAAGTTTGTTCTAGAACAAATAATGTTTTGTTGGTGGAAATTGGAAATAAGCAAGTAAACTACTGTCAAAATAAGTAACTTTTTACTTATAACTAAGAGAATAATAAGTTATCCAAGCTTGTTTGGAAAGAATCGTACTTTAAAATGTAAGTCTTATTTTTACGCTTTGCCAAACATGCTCAAATATAACTTTTGTAGACTTGTTTATTCCAAATTCTGTATGTCTTAGGTAAAAATGGTATTCTTTTCTTTTGTGGTTGTCTTGTGTCATCACCTATTTGGTCATGGTGTATTTATTTATGTAAGTATACAAGTAGACTTGTATTTGATGCCTATTGTTTAAAATGCAGATTCTGAATTTTGGAAGTTTAATATAATTCTACCAAGATAAAGAAAATTAAAATATGAAATTTGTCTGCACTTCCCCTCTCTTTCTTGACATCATTAATTAATTTTCATCTGTTGAATGTTGGCAGTGGCCCCGCATATTCCGTGTAGATTATGGGCATCAAGAAGCTGCATCGAAGTTTGGCAAGGATCCTAGGTCTTATGAGGTTATGACAAAGCGGTTTGTTGGAGATGAGCATGGAGTGGTGAAAGGACTGGAGATTGTGCGTGTCCATTGGGAGAAGGATGCAATTGGGAAGTTTTCATTTAAAGAAGTTGAAGGCAGTGAGGAGATCATTGAAGCTGATTTAGTCTTACTAGCCATGGGATTCCTCGGGCCTGAATCAGTTAGTATTCTGAACTTTAGCTTGGATTTGCTCCTGTACATTGACAATGTCATTAATTTTATATCCTCTCCGTCTTCTTTTTGCTTCTCTTTTCCTCTACTTTGTGGGTTGGTTTGCTAGGCCCAAGTTTTGCAGCATGTTTGGCTAAGCTTAAAAAGTTTACTTACCCGTAAATAAGTGAGGTTTAAATTTAATAATTATTTTATTGGTCCGAGTTGAAAATAATTCATTTAAACATGCTTTGACTCAATGTTGTGAAATTCTCACGTGGCTTTTATTATTTTCCTCGGTTTTTGCAGACTCTACCTGACAAACTGGGCTTGGAGAGGGACAATAGGTCCAACCTCAAAGCAGAATATGGACGCTTCTCAACCAATGTGGAAGGGATTTTTGCTGCTGGAGATTGCCGCCGTGGTCAATCTCTGGTCGTGTGGGCAATTTCGGAAGGCCGACAAGCAGCTGCACAAGTTGACAATTACCTAATGAAAGATGAGAATGACGTCAAGATTAGCACAGAGAGACCTGAAGAATCGACAAAGACACAAGATAGCAACAGACAAGCAGTTATGACGTAGACCGCTTAAGTTTCACTTCATACCATGTTGTCTGAAGCAAGGGAAGACGGGGTCATATACTTATCCTTTGTTGGATAATGAAGGGGTAGAAGCCAAACATAACAGAATGTTCAAGCCGGAATTTAGGCCTTGAGATTCTGATAGTTGTATTCTGGTGTTTATAGAGTTGCTAGTGTTGGGTGCTTAAATTTTGGCATCTTTGTCATGTTAAACTAATAATGTACAGTTTTTGTTTGTTCGATGTTTTGATGGAAATGAATATATGGGGAATTCTAGTTGAATTTACACCTCCTTTTGGTTACTATTTTTGCTGGAATCGCCGAGCTATCGACCATCTCATCTAAAATCTTTAAATTGTTAATAGAAAAAGGATTAAACTTCGTATTGAAACATTCTCTTGTGCAGATTTTATTAATGGAACATGACAAAACTTTAAACATCCCCCCACCCCCCAAAAGCTCTAATTTGGAGCTTTTTCAAAAATTCTAAATTCAGCTTATAAGGAAGCTGAAATATGCTTTAATAACCTGATTAATTTATAGCTAAACATCAAATATATATAATTTTCTCACCTATAATCTTTTATATAATTTGAAGAAACTTTTTGAACGGTTCATATTTCATCTTTTACTTATAATATTATGTTTTTATTATTTTTCATTTGTTAATGTCCAATAATATATTACGAAAATGAAATTTAAAAAGGAAAAAAATAATTTAAGATAATACAAGAAATTATGGTATTTCTTATTTCTTTATTATATTTCATATATTAATGTACCATATTTTAACTTTTAAACAAATAAATTTTAGATAATACAAATTATATTTAAAAATGTATTCCATGGCAATCTAATTAAAATATGGGAAATTTACACATAAAAGCGAATAAAATAAAGAATTTCCAAACTACTATTTAAACTTTTTTTCTTCAAAAAATACTGCATTCTAAATATTTTTTTTTATTTTTTAATAATAACAGGAATCCATGAAGACTTCATTTTAGGTATCGACTCCACAAAAAAAAGGTAAACAATCAAAAATCAATTGATTACTCCATTTTATCCAATAAACCAGCAAAATCCGTGATCTTAATCTGCTGAACTTATCAAATTGTATCCGTTGGCTTGGCTCCTGGAAGAAAAAGTTGGCAATTTTCCTTTTTTTTTTTTAATGAAATGTTGAGTTGATTGCTTCGATTTCAAAGATTACTACAATACGGATGTCTCACTTGATAAATTTGTTTGTTACATCTCTTATTGTGTGCATTACTTGTGAACCAATTGTTAGGAGGTTCTATTATTTTTCTCTAATGGATTAAGAGGACATTGAAATGTCACGTCTACCAACAGGTTAAACAAAACTCGATGTTTTCGTCTTAATGTGTTACATTTCAAAATCTGGATTTGTTTCCCATACAAAATTATTTGGATAGAAAGGTTGCAATGAAGTTGTGAATCTTGTGCCAATTGTTTGAAGAGTTTCATTATTTTCTGTTTTGGATTACACAATAAGTAACATTGATTTAGGGAATTTGATAAGAGTGAATTATCATTTGGTACATTACGATTAAAAGGTTGCATTATTTGCTACATTATATATCACACTGCAATGCAAAATTTGCGACTTAATAATGGATCCATTGTGGTCATTTTTGTGTGTGTGCATCTAATAGTCACAAAATGTCCCTATGTTTGACCTTTAGTATAAAAACATCCCTAAATTTCAATTTTTGCATTTTCACCCCTATTTTCACATTTTATTATGAAAAAAAGTCATTTCATCAAATTTTATCCAATTTTTCAAATAAAAATTATAAAATGATAAACATGCCCTATTATTTAAATAAAACAAAAAGAAACAAAAGAAAAATAAAGAATAAATTGTAATCATACTCTCAATTTTTTCAAAAAAGTACAAATAACCAATTAGTTCATCGATGGTCCACAAGTGTGATGGTTCTAATGATGATTTTGCATGTTTTTCGAAACTCAAATAAACTAGATAAAAAATAAAAATAAAATAGAAAAATAATCTTCTACTTCCTCATCCCCACCATAAAACGACCCAGGAAATAGATTGAGAGATTCTAAAAGGATGTAGAAATACTAAAAACTAACATCTCATATTTTCTTACCGGAGGATGTAGAAATACAGATCAGTTTTCGGATTAAACAAAAGGGGGCTTTTCTTCTCGTTATTGCCGGTGGCATTGTTCTTGATTTCCACAGGCTTTCTTGAACAGGAAGGCCTTTTCTGGCACTCACAGTATTTGTCATGGGGCACATCTCTTGAGCACCTCCATTTCTCGCCATCCGTTGCTTGCACCTTTCGAGATGACCAGTCACTACACTCAAACACTAATACAAAGAAACAACTGTTTAAAATCCACATCTAATCGAGTACCAGAAGTGTAAAATAAACAAATCATCGAAGAAAAAGAAGAGCCGATTTACAGGAAATTGAAAGGTTTGATTGTGCATGAAAGGGAAGATCAGGAGGCATAGGCATAGATGCCATCATGTAGTTATAGATCATGGCTTGTCTTTCTAGTTCCTTCCTTTGTGCAGATGTAAAAGGATACCCCTTATTTGCAGCCAATTCATTCCCATCTAGGCATATACAACGAAGCAAAATCAACTTTTGATTTTGATTTTATTTTTAATTTAATTTATTTGTGATTTATTTGTACTTTTTTGAAAAAATGGAGAGCATGATAGCAGTTTGTTCTTTATTTTTCTTTTATTTTAAATAAAAATTTATATATTTGTCATTTTACAATTTTTAATTGAGAAATTGAATAAAAATGGATTAAAATGACGTTTTTCACAATGAAACATGAAAAAATGATTGAAAATACAAAAATTGAAATGTGGGAACGTTTTGCACATTAAAGACTAAATGTAAGAATGTTTTGTGCTAATAAGCAGTTTAATTAATAAGGGCAGGAAATGTCTTGAATTATCGTCCCAATAGTTTCCTCAATTTGTTGTATCTCAGGGATTAAGAAGCGAGTCACATGACATGGGACAATGGGACATTCTGTTTGTTCTTTCATGTAAATTATAGTCGTTGACATTGTTACCTATGATACTTTGAAAAACTTAAGGTGCGCTTGGTTTGCTATTTTCAATTTTCAATTTTGCAAAATACTGAAAAGTTTTTTATATGATATTTCGAAAAATACATTTCCTAAAACAAGCTTAAAATTATAACATAAAACTTAAAACGCAGTTTTGACGTTTTGAGTTTTTTTAGTGAAAATTCTGAAACGCGGGGAAAACAAGTGTTTAAATAAATTTAAAAATTAATTTTTTAATAAATAAAAAATAAATTAAAAATTTGAAATTCTAAAAAAATATTTAAATGAACACAAATAAAAAATTATAAGTTGACGTTATTAATTTTTATTTTTATTTTCTATATCTTGAACTCAATTTATTATTTATTTTTGTTTAACTTTTGTAGGGAGAAAAAATATTGTAAGATTTATCAACTTTAAATTGTATATATTACTTGATAATAAATTAAAATAAAATAGTTCTATTTTTATTAATTAATCAATTATAATGAAATTAAATGTCATAAAATATTTTTTCAAAATTTCAAATCAAACGTCTTTTCTAATTTTTATTTTGAGAAATAGTTTTCTAAAATGACAAATCAAACACATTTTTAACAATCTTAAAAAAACCCTCAAAACAGAAAATTGAAAATGAATTCAAAACTGAAAACTGAAGTACAAACCAAATAGATTCTTACATTCTTGCAAACTTTGGGTTTGGCTCGGAGGCCTTTGTTCACGAAATAATTCTTTCGATTTAAAATTACCGCAAGTGTACAGTTCGTAACAAGTAATAAAGTGAATTTTAAAAAGTCCGAATATCGTCCCTCAGAGATTGAGTAGTTCAATTCTATATAATCTAGCTTTAACCGAATCTAATTGAGTGAAAATATGGTTTAAATGTAAAAAGCCCTAATTTCAATTAAAAACCCTAATTTCAACTAAAAACCCTAATTTTTATTGAAAATCCTAATTTCTCAATTAGAAACCCTAATTTCGAAATTTCTGTAATTAAACGATTCAAACACTCAAGTAAATGAAATTATGCAAATTCAAAAGCTAATTTATGGAAATGAATCAAACTAAAGTCACTAGGATCACGAATCCCCAATTGAAGTTATAAAAACCCTAATTTCATAAAATTAATGACTCGATGGAAATTTGCCAATTCAATGTTCCTAATTCTATCCAATATATTCTCTCTATATATATTAGACCTATTCTTGCACACCACTAGCCTATATCTCTATGGATGATGCAAATATACAAAAATGCATGTGATTTTGTGAACAATTGAAGAATTGCATAAAACATAGGGGTATATCTCTATCCTCTATCGGACCCTATGTTGATTTACACCTTATCAAACCTATTCCACTTCTCTCGAATGTAAGAAGCAAGTCATCAACACTCACACAATCATTGACCACTAATTGTGGAAAAAAATTAATGCATATAAACCAATCAAATTATCCAAACGAGTCTTTATATTAAATTCATGAAATATGGAATTAAAATAACAAACAATGGTTCATCGATCACCTAGTAATTGAAAACCTAGCCTAGAAGATTCATAATTAAAAAAAAACGAAATTAATAAATAGAAAGAATAGCACCCGTATGAAAATTCTAGAAATCTTGAATAAAACCTTGAAAACCCGCTTGAATTCTTGTGAAATCGACTTCAAGTTCGTGTTTCTTGCCTCCAAAAGTTATATTTTTCTTCTCCCTGGACGTTCTGCCCTATTTCTGATGAATTTTGACTTTTATACCATGCCCTCACGGAACCCCAAAAGAGTTTCAATTAAAAACGGAAGTTCAGAATTTTCGTTAAATTTTCAAGCCATGCGGCCGCTTGGTTCAAGTGATATGCCCCAATAACATCCCTGCCTCCTCATGTGCGGCCGCATGGTATAGTTACATGCGACCGCAAGGTTGTAACTTTACAACCTTGCTATTTTGGTCCCTGAACTCCGTTTTCTCCTTACTTGATCTCTTTTCTTTCTTTCCTTTGTTCCATTATCAAATACTAACTCCTAATTGATGTTTGGGTTAATCAATTCCTTGATCAATTGCTCGGCTCATCTTTTGATCAATTGCAATTTAGTCCTTCATCTTTCACTTTTCTTCAATTCAGTCCAATGTTACTTCTTTCTTCCTTCGATCGTCTTGTATCATCCTCAATCTCATACTTGGTATATTTTCATTCTAATTCTGCACTTTAGCTCAACTTTTCAATATTTGCACTTCTGGTCCCCGAACTATCGCTTTGTTCCGTTTTGGTCCTTTTCGGCTCTTTTCTTCTGAATTTCATCTTTTCCATAGAAACACCTACATTGCATGAATTTAACGAGATTAAGTCACAATTCAACTACTTTGTCCATATTTAAATCATGTTTGTGAGCTAAATAAGTGTGTAAAAACACACTTATCAAATCCCCCAAACTTAAACTATTGTTTGTCCTCAAACAATGTAGTGACTTAATGCTAAACAAACATGGCTTAATAGCTTGCCGTGTCTCAGGATTGGACTTAGTAATAATAATAGAAACAATATCAAGAGTGCAAGAATTGAATCAACCTTTACTCATCAAATGCAATGCTCAACGTGTGTGTGTGAACTCATGCCAACATATCAAGCTTATGATTAGTTTATTTCCGACCCATAGTGGTCAAATTTATCCTTACGTCACTCGAGAGATACACAATCCCCAAATGTATTCTTTTCACACAATTTCTCCGGGTGTATTCTAAGGTTAGGAGTTTAAACAATTCTAATTCTTACCCTCTCTTAGTTTGGATAGATTTTACCATTACAAGTTCACATATCAACGAGTAGAGACTCTCCTTATTTTGATTGCTTCAACCTTTAGGATTAAACTAAGCTACTTGCCTCGCATTGAGGTTATAGTTCTATCAACCAAATGTCCAACGAGGGCTTTTATTTTATTTATTTATTATTTTTTTGTTTTTTTTTGTGTCATCTTTTCATTTGCTTTCTATATAACCCATGTAACAAACTTTAGGCGATGACTCCCAAACCAGTTGGCTTTAGGGCACCAGGTTTTAAACCCTTGCAATCTTATTCACTCGAGTTATAAAGGCTTGATAAGATGACTTTTTATCAATTCTCATTTTTCTTGCTTTCTATATGACCCTTGTAACGAGCTTTAGGCCGATGACTCCCAAACCAGTTGGTATTAGAGCATCAGGTTTTAAACCCTTACAGACTTACTTGCTCGAGTCATAAAGGCTTTT
The DNA here is from genome assembly GCF_002742605.1 of Olea europaea var. sylvestris. Taxonomy (NCBI): domain Eukaryota; kingdom Viridiplantae; phylum Streptophyta; class Magnoliopsida; order Lamiales; family Oleaceae; genus Olea; species Olea europaea. The sequence continues at coordinate 10,351,301 of NC_036237.1, forward strand.
TGAGAGAAGTGATAATTTTCCACTTTTTACTTTATACCCCTTCTTTGTTTTTCTAGACATTTGACTTCCAAAACAATCCTCACTTAAAGTTTTCACCTATTTCTCACCTTCCGGGTTTAACTAATCCACACATTATAATTTCATGCACGGAGCCCCCACTTATCTCCATGTTCCCCTACAATGGCTCAATCATCTCCAAATTATCTTAAAGTGGTATTACGGGTTAATATTATAGAGGGTTATTCTAGGTTTCTCCTAATTTATTCTAAAATTTCAATCAATAACTTAACACGTGAAGCATGAGTGGCGTGCAAAAGAATGTCAAGCACTGCATCAACAAGTATTAGCAAATTAAATCCTGTACTAAATCCATAGTTTCTAGCTTATACATGTCCAATAATCACATCATAGCCGGCAAGGCTACCAAACCCACACAAGCATGCAAAATTTCATCAAGACTCACTCATCAAGCATGCATGCATCATGCAAAAACTTGTCAAAATTAACGATGGATTGTGAATATGCAAAATAATTACATGCCGAATATTTGTTTGAAATTATGCTACCATCTCCCAAACTTATACAATACATTGTCCTCAATGTAAAATGTAAAGTTAAAATGACAGAATTTAAAACATGGACACAACTTGGCAATAAGAGATTAACAAAACTCCCCTGATCAATTCGGTGGCTGTGGTGTGAAGTTGGGACCCGCAGCATCATCTTTAGGAGGAGGTGGGAGGCGAGATAGGACTTATCTCAGCAACTCGGACTGCTGTGCTTGCTCAGCCTGAATGGCTTGAAGACTACTTTCCATATTTTCCAAGCGATCCCAGGTTCGTTCACACGCCACTGTATGCCATCCATTCTTCCAGCGGACATGTTGAACCTACCATTCATAGTCTTTACTTCCCTTCTTGCAGCTGTGACTTCATTCAAAGCACGTTTTGTGTAGTCTCGGGAAGAGTAGAGGTCTCTCTGCACTTTTTCAACAGTGGTGGTCATCGTTTCAAACCTCTGCTGGAGATTTAGTATATCCCTGCTAGTTCCAGTAGCTGTGGCAAATATCTGTCGAAGTAGTTGCGAATCCATCTCAACTGGTTGTGGCGGGGCTTGTGGTAATTGTACATCTTCAGCTGCTTGTTCTTCTTCCTGCGCATTATGTCTTTGCTGCTCAAGTCTGTCTTGTTCTCTCTTCCTTACCTTAGCTCGTTCCTGAGCTTCAAATGTAGTGAGCTTTATCAATGGGCTTGATTTATCAGGCATTTTCCCTGCCTCAACTATAACACCGGCGGTAAGACATATCCCGCTAATCAGACTAGGGAAGATCATCGAAGACCGCCTATCTCCCCAGGTTCCCAAATTTTGTATCTGGTCAAGATAAGAGTAGCCAAATCAACTTTGCATCCCCGGACTAAATGATATATGAACCCAGCAGTTTGATCCGTGAAAGTTGTCCGATGCGATGTGGGTTCGATATTATGGCACATGAAGACCCAGAGGATGGCTATGGAGGGAGTAAGCTCAATTTGATGCCACTCTGCAGTGGGTAGGGGCCAAGCATTTTCTCTTCTCAAGAGAACCTTCGCCACTTCATTCCAATTGAATTGAGTGGGAATCGGGACCACATTGTCCGATTTAAGATTGTAGAAGTCATGAATGACGGCTGGGGAGAACATTATCCACTTACCTCGCACCCACGTCTGGTGTAAGTGTTCAAAATCCGGAGTCTCAATTTCACTATTGAAGTTTGCATAAAATTCGCGGACTATACTTTTATAAATCGGGTGTGGCTTTTCTACAATCTTCTCCCATCCACAGATTTGTATCAAATTTGTCAACTCAAAACCACGAAAATCATCTAATCGGACCTGTCTCTCTGGTATCATGCCCCAATGGCGTATTATGTTCTCATATCGAGCTAATGTTTCTGCATCACGGAATCTTCGCACACCTCCTATTAGCTCTCTGGTGCGGGCTATGCCGAAGGAGGAACCAACTTTTTCTTTACCTTTTGATGTTCTCTTCGGCGGCATCCTACACAAATAAGGAACAAAGTGTATCAAGTTCTTGAAATAAGAAAACGATAAAGAATATCATTGTCATGCAAAAATCCCCCAAACTTTCTTCAAAATGTGTTCAATATTCAACGCATGGAAGTTAATGTAACATCAAAATTGCATTAATGAGAAAAACTCAAAACTATGGCTCTAACATGCACTTTTTTTTTTAAATTCGACCCATGATTAAGTGACCAACTTCAGCCCCGAACATCACCGAGAAATATTAAAATTTCCCCGGACAATGTCCGGACATATGAAAGTACTCATTGTGGTCTAGCATATATCCAAATTTCACAACAATCGGAGGTCGTTTGGTAAGGAAAATACATAGACGAAGTTAGTGACGTGAGTGGACATGGCTTAGCAATTATGTGTTTATGTGCACAAATATGTGAGGCTAATGTTTTCTAATGAAATTCCATGAGATTTCTCGTCAAGTACGCCTCACATTAACAATGTAAATCATCACACAAATGAAAAGTTCAAAATTTCGAATCATATGTCTCATTGACGTTTAATCGAACACGTTGTGTGCATTGAGAATTTTCTTCACTTTGTTTTTGATTTACACTTAGAGCTAGTCCACAAATCACAATTCAACACTTACCCAATTCGAAAATGTCATGAAATCAAAGAAGAACTTTAAACTTTGCATAGAAATTAAATTTCTCACCTTGAGATCTTTGTGAAGGGAAAGTGGATAATTATGCTTCACAATTCTTGATAAAAATGCCAATGATGTGAATAGTGTGGTGTTAGGGTGAAGATTTGCAAGAGTGTTGGTGATTGATGTTGTGTGTGAAGGTGGATTTGGGGGGAGGGAGAAGTATGTGTTCGTGTGGAGGTGTTTTGGGAAGGGTTTGGGGTGGATTTGCAAGTGACGGGTTTAGAACCCGTCACTTAGACACCATGCGGCCGCATGGTGTACTTGGTCTTCCCCAATTTATGTTCGGTCAGGGTCCATGCGACCGCATGGACAAAACCCAAAATTATTATTATTATTATTATTACCAATGTTGGTTCGGTAAGGCACATGGACCAAGCCAAAAATTATTTATTTATTATTTATTTTTTTTATTTTTTTTTCAAACTAAAGCAAACTTACAATTATAACCCCAAACACACCTTGAAATTTAAAAATCCCCCGAAATTGGTTTTTAATTTCAAAATTGACTCGACTCGCCATTTTTCGAATTTTTTTTGAAAAACATCTCGAAAAATAAAACGAACGACTTTGAACCACGAAATTCTTTACTTCACACTCAAACACCCAAAACAATTTCTTTAACCCCGACTCATGCAACTATAAACGTGTAGTGCCTAGACTATCATGCGTGAATGATCGATGACCTAATAAAACATACGAAATGTAAACAAGTTTCTAAACAAATGCAATAAAATAAATTGAAGGATACAGTGGGTTGCCTCCCACCCAGCGCTAGTTTATAATCGATAGCTCGACTTTCCTGTATCTTCTTCACGTTGTGTTGTTGAGTTGCACAATGGACTTCTGCTTAGGAAAATTACAGCCCCAATAATGTTTTAGTCTCTGCCCATTGACAATGAAAGTGGCTTTGGTCTCGTGATTCACTTCAATAGCCCCATATTGCATCACCCTATTTATGGTATAGGGACCCGACCACCTTGTTCTTAGCTTTCCTAGGAAGAGTTTGAGTTTAGAATTGTACAATAACACTTTCTGGCTAACTTCAAACTCTCGCCTCTGAATGTTTAAATCATGCCATCTCTTGGTGCGCTCCTTGATCAACTTTGAGTTCTCGTAAGCTTCCATTCTGATCTCATCCAATTCATTAAGTTGCAGCAGTCGTTTTTCACCAGCAGCCTTGAGATCCATATTCAACTTGTCATAGCCCAATATACTCGATGCTCCAACTCCAATGGTAGATACACCCTTTCCCAAAAACCAGGCGGTATGGAGATATTCCTATTGGTGTCTTAAACGCTGTTCTGTAAACCCACAGTACATTGTCCAACTTCATAGACCAATCTTTTCGGGATGAGTTCACTGTAACTTCCAGTATTCTCTTTAACTGCCTATTCTAAACTTCAACTTGCCCATTGGTTTGTGGATGATATGGAGTTGCTACTTTATGTTTCACCCCATATTTGTTTAACAGCTGCTCTAATTGACGATTTATGAAGTGTTTGCCCCCATCACTTATTATCGCCCTCGGTGTACCATATCTTGTAAATATGTACTTCTTCAAGAACTCTATCACCACTTTTGAATCGTTAGTAGGCAATGCAATAGCTTCCACCCACTTAGAGACATAGTCAACGGCCACCAAGATATATTGATTTGAGTACGATGGGGGAAAAGGTCCCTTGAAGTCTATTCCCCATACATCAAATATTTCAACCTCCAAGATATAATTTAGTGGCATCTCATTTCTTCTTGAGATATTTCCGATTCGTTGGCATTTATCACATCTCTTCACATACTCGAATGTGTCTGAATGAAGTAGGCCAATGGAAACCCGACTGTAGTATCTTTGCAGGTCTTTGAAGCTCCAAAACGCCTAGCATATGCAGAAGAGTGACAATGTTCTAGAATCTCAGGTATTACATCTTCAGGAATGCATCTTCTGATTATCTGATCTGCGCCTCTTCTGTAGAGAATAGGATCCTCCCAAAAGTAATACTTCAGCTCTGCGAAGAACTTCTTTCTTTGATGGCTAGAATACTCTGGTGGCGGGATGGACTTAGCAAGGTAGTTAACAATATCAGCGTACAATGGGTCTATTTCTACTCCAAAAATTTGCTCATCTAGAAATATTTCATTGATGTCAACTGACATCTCAGGTTCATCCCGTTCCAATCTTGATAGGTGGTCGGCTATCACATTTTCACTACCCTTCTTATCCTTGATCTCAATATCGAACTCTTGCAACGACAATATCCAGCGGATCAATCTCGGCTTAGCATCCTTCTTTGTCATAAGATACTTTAGAGCGGCATGATCTGTGTAGATGATGACCTTAGACCCAACAAGATACGATCTGAATTTGTCGAATGCATAAACCACAGCTAGCAATTCCTTCTCGGTCGTCGCATAGTTGATTTGGGCGTCGTTCAAAGTTCTACTTGCATAGTATATCACATGAAAGATTTTATTCTTTCTTTGTCCCAATACCGCACCAACTGCATGATCACTTGCATCGCACATTAGCTCAAAGGGCAAATCCCAATCAGGTGACACAATCACAGGCGCTGTTGTGAGTTTTTCCTCCAAAGTATTGAACGCTAACAAGCATTCCTCATTAAACTCAAAAGATACCTCTTTCATTAGCAAGTTGCACAGAGGCTTGGTGATTTTGGAGAAGTCCTTTATAAACCTCATGTAAAACCCAGCATGCCCAAGGAAGCTTCGAACTCCTTTTACTGATGTAGGTGGTGGTAATTTCTCAATAACCTGAATTTTTGCCTTATCCACCTCTATCCCCTTTGCCAATACTCTTATGTCCCAAGACTATTTCCTCTTGAACCATGAAATGACATTTCTCCGAGTTCAATACTAAGTTCATTTTTTTGCATCTTTGCAAAATCAAATTTAAGTGATCCAAACACTCATCAAATGAGGTCCCAAAGACCGAGAAGTCATCCATAAAGATTTCAATGAATTTCTCTACCATATCTGAGAAAATTGCCATCATGCATCGCTGAAATGTGGCAGGAGCGTTGCAAAGTCCAAATGTCATTATTCGGTATGCAAAGGTACCATAGGGGCATGTGAAGGTGGTCTTCTCCTGATCATCCGGTGCCACTGGTATCTGATTATAACCCGAATACCCATCCAGAAAACAGTAGTGGGAATGGCATGCCAATCTCTCCAATATCTGATTTATAAACGGAAGAGGGAAGTGATCTTTCCTTGTAGCGGTATTTAGTTTGCGGTAATCAATGCAAACTCTCCACGCTGTTACCGTCCTTGTCGGAATCAACTCATTCTTTTCATTCTGAACCACTGTAATTCCTCCTTTCTTGGGCACAACTTGCACCGGACTAGTCTATTTACTATCTAATATCGGGTAGATTATTCCAGCATCCAGAAGTTTGATCACTTCAGCTCTTACTACCTCCTTCATGTTTGGGTTTAACCTTCTTTGACTTTCAACTGTTGGTGGAAAATTCTCCTCCATGAGAATTTTATGCATACATAAGAAAGGGCTGATCCCTTTTATATCAGCTATGGTGCACCCAATTGCTTGCTTGTTATCTCGAAGCACCCTAAGCAGTTTTTCCTCCTCCACTTCACTAATCATGTTTGAAATTATCACTGGAAGTGTATTAGACTCTCCCAAATATGTATATCTTAAGTGTGGGGGCAGTTGCTTAAGTTCCAACTTTGGTGGCTTCAGAATAGATGAATGTGATTTCTCTGGCCCTGTCCCAAGCTCCTCAAAGTATCGTTTCCGCGTGTAAGGTGGGTTGGACTCAAAAAATCTTGCACACATTTCTATGTCCACAGAATCAGAATTTGTGGATTTAGAATGTGCAATGCATGCCTCCAATGCATCTGATGGATTTTGCAGTGTAAATGACTCTTCAATCATTTTATCAATTATGTCAACCCTGAAACATCTGTCAGTCTCTATTGACAGTTTTATGGCCTTGAAGACATTGAATGAAACCTGTTCTTCTCCCAATCTCAGTATCAACTGTCCATTCTGAACGTCGATCAAAACTCTGCCTGTGGCCAAGAATGGTCTGCCCAGTATTAAAGGAACATCTTTATCTTCTTCCATATCCAAAATTAGAAAATCTGCTGGAAATATGAACTTCTCCACTTTAACCAATACGTCTTCAATTATTCCTCGTGGATGTGTCAATGATATGTCAGCCAGCTGTAAGGTCACCGTGGTAGCTTTAGCTTCTCCCAATCCTAATTTCTTGAAAACAGACAATGACATTAAATTAATACTTGCACCAAGATCACATAAAGCTTTATCAAAATAAAATTCACCAATGGTACAAGGGACAGTGAAACTCTCTGGATCTTTCAATTTTGACGGGAGCTTTCTCTGAATCCTGGCACTACACTCCTCTGTTAGCATGACTGTCTCGTGATCTCCTAGCTTCCTTTTGTTTAATAGGATGTCTTTCAGGAATTTTGCATAGCTAGGTATTTGAACCAGTGCTTTAGCGAATGGGATGTTGATATGGAGCTTCTTGAAGACTTCGAAAAACTTCTTGTATTGCTTTTCCATCTTTTGCTTTTTTAGCCTCTGAGGGAAAGGTATGGGTGGCTCATAGGGGTTCACAGCTACAGTTTCTTTATCCCTTGAGTTTCCTTTATTTGCTCTCGGTGTTGGCTCTTCTGTCTGTTCTTCTTGCTCCAAAATATCTTTTACTTCAGGAGAGATCTCTTCTCTGTTTGCCATAGGATTATTCACTTGTCTCTCAGGTAATTCCACTCCACTTCTCGTTGTTATAGCCTTTGCATGTTCTTTCGGATTGACTTCTGTGTTACTTGGCAGGCTGCTTAGTGCTCTACCTGTTAATGCAACTGCCATCTGTCCTATCTGCGTTTCCAAATTCTTAATGGCTGCATTCTGGTCCTGAAGAGTGGCTTCTGTCTTTTTCATGAATTGGTTGTTCGCCTCCATATATTGGTTGGTCTGTTCCATGAATTTGCCGAACATTTCTTCCAATTGAGGCTTCTTCTCTTGCTGTTGATATTGCCCCTGTGGCCTGTTCTGATTTTGGTTGCTTCAAGAAAAGTTGGGGTGCTATTTCCAGCTTGGGTTGAAGGTCTCTCCATACACGTTATTCTGCTGGCGTTGTCCCCATTGAGCAAAATCTGCTTGCTCTTTTCCTTGTGTCAAAATTGGGCATTCTGCTGTCACATGCTCAACTCCACATTCCTCACAATTTGCCTTCTTTGTCTGCACTGCGTTAGCTGACTAGGTAATGTTTTCCACCTTGTGAAATAAGGAATCAATCTTAGTGGATACTGCTGAATATACATCCACTTCATAAACTCCTGATGTCTTCTTTGGTACTGCTCGTTCCATGGTCCACATTGCTGAGGTTGTAGCCATTGTCTCATATAACTTCAATGCTTCATCAATTGTTTTTGTGGACAATGACCCCTTAGCTGAAGAGTCGACCATGCTCTTGAAAGCTGGAAATAGCCCTGCATAGAAATATTGGATCTGAAGTCCCTTGCTAATCCCGTGGTGCGGACACTTCCTTAGTAGATTTTTGAATCTGTTCCAGGCCTCATCAAAATTTTTAGATTCACCTTGCCTGAAGATAGATATGTCGTGCTTTATCTTTGCAATCTTGGCTGGTGGGAAGAACTTAGTACAGAACTTCTGAGCTAGGTCATTCCAAGTAGTAATGCTGGCTATCGGCTGAGAATCAAGCCATTCAATCGCCTTGTCCCGCAGAGTATGTGGAAACAGTCTTAATTTTATGGCATCGTCAGAGATTCCTTGATATCTGAAGTGCTGGCACATCTCTAAGAAGCGCGAGACATGCGTGTGCGGATTCTCTTCAATTCTTCCATAAAGCTGATGTCCATTCTGGAACAGTTGTATCACATTTGTCTTCAACTTGAAATTTGGCTGTCCGAACGGTGGATACACAATGCTGGACTGACTTTGAATGATTTGAGGGGTCATGAACTCTCCAACGAGCATGTTTCCTTCGTCTTCTTCCTCTCTTTTATTAGCTTGTACAACAGGATTGTGTTGTACGTTCTCTATCTGATTTCTCGCTGCTCTGTTTTCTCTCTGCCTTCTTTTAAAGCTTCGTTCGATCTCTGGGTCGACTGAGAGTAGATCTCCTTCAGCAGATCGTGGTATGCACTTCTGCAATAGAATTCAATTTAAAGATTTAAGTAACTAAAATATGCACTTATGTAATAAAACTAACTAGCAATAAAATAAAATGTACTAAAATAAATTAAAAATAAAAAGTTCGAATTAGTGCTAAATTGAATAAAATTAAACGAATACTCAATCCCCGACAACGGCGCCAAAAACTTGTTCACGAAATAATTCTTTCAATTTAAAATTACCGTAAGTGTACGGTTCGTAACAAGTAATAAAGTGGATTTTAAAAAGTCCGAATATCGTCCCTCAGATATTGAGTAGTTCAATTCTATATAATCTAGCCTTAACCGAATCTAATTGAGTGAAAATATGGTTAAATGCAAAAAGTCCTAATTTCAACTAAAAATCTTAATTTCTCAATTAGAAACCCTAATTTCGAAATTTCTGTAATTAAATGACTCAAACACTCAAGTAAATGAAATCATGCAAATTCAAAAGCTAATTTATGAAAATGAATGAAACAAAAGTCACTAGAATCACGAATCCCCAATTGAAGTTATAAAAACCCTAATTCCATAAAATTAATGACCCGATGGAAATTTGCCAATTCAATGTTCCTAATTCTATCCAATATATTCTCTCTCTATATATTAGATCTATTCTTGCACACCACCAGCCTATATCTCTATGGATGATGCAAATATACAAAAATGCATGTGATTTTGTGAACAATTAAAGAATTGCATAAAGTATGGGGGTATATCTCTATCCCCTATCGGACTCTATGTTGATTTACACCTTATGGAACTTATTCCACTTCTCTCGAATGTAAGAAACAAGTCATCAACACTCACACAATCATTGGCCACTAATTGTGGAAGAAAATTAATGCATATAAACCAATCAAATTATCCAAATGAGTCTTTATATTAAATTCATGAAATATGGAATTAAAATAACAAACAATGGTTCATCGATCACCTAGTAATTAAAAACCTAGCCTAGAAGATTCATAATTACAAAAAAAAAAAAACCAAATTAATAAATAGAAAGAATAGCACCCGTATGAAAATTCTTGAAATCTTGAATAAAACCTTGAAAACCCGCTTGAATTCTTGTGAAATTGGCTTCAAGTTCGTGTTTCTTGCCTCCAAAAGTTATATTTTTCTTCTCCCTGGACGTTCTGCCCTATTTCTGATGAATTTTGGCTTTTATACCATGTCCTCACGGAGCTCCGAAGGAATTTCAATTAAAAATGGAAGTTCAGAATTTTCGTCGAGTTTTCAAGCCATGCGGCCCTATGGTGTTAACTCATGCGACCGCATGGTTCAAGTGATATGCCCCAATAATATCCCTGCCTCCTCATGTGCGGCTGCATGGTATAGTTACATGCGGCCGCAAGGTTGTAACTTTACAAACTTGCTATTTTGATCCCTGAAATCCGTTTTTTCTTTTTTTTTGATCTCTTTTCTTTCTTTTCTTTGTTCCATTATCAAATATTGACTCCTAATTGATGTTTGGGTCAATCAATTCCTTGATCACTTGCTCGGCTCATCTTTTGATCAATTGCAATTAGTCCTTCATCTTTCACTTTTCTTCAATTCAGTTCAATATTACTTCTTTCTTCCTCCGATCGTCTTGTATCGTCCTCAATCTCATACTTGGTATATTTTCATTCTAGTTCTGCACTTCAGCTCAACTTTCCAATATTTACACTTTTGGTCCCCGAACTATCGCTTTGTTCCGTTTTGGTCCTTTTTCGGCTCTTTTCTTCTGAATTCCATCTTTTCCATAGAAACACCTACATTGCATGAATTTAACGAGATTAAATAATAATTCAACTATCTTGTCCATGTTTAAGTCATGTTTGTGAGCTAAATAAGTGTGTAAAAACACACTTATCAGCCTACCTAGTCAATTTAAACCAGCCATTGTCATGATTTTGTTTGGCATACCTGCGTTGTTGATAAATTCTTTCTAGGCCTCCTCACTCAAGAAGATGAATATAATTACTCATCTATATAATGCTTTGTTGTATTTATTTTTATTTTTTTCTATATCCAATTCATGTTTGGTTTGAACTTGTATGTGTAGTAGTACTAGGAGTGTGAGCTCTCTCTCAGAGCACATATGTATTTGGACAGGTGGAACTTCTTTTTCATTTCATTATTTTGTAATTAAGTTCTTATTTGCTACTCTGTTCTCTAAAACATATATAAATAAAATGAAAAGTTTTGCAATTACACCTAAAATTTTTGTACTTGTAAATATTTTTTCAATATTATCAAATTTTGACTTGGATTTTGGTGTTAAACGGTAAAGATTTCACATTAGCATTATGTATTAGATGTAATTTTCGACTAAATGAATGAATGTTGCCGTTTTCTAAGTAAATACATCGTGGGATTCATGCGGCTTCACTTCAATTATGATGTGACCTTTTCTTTCTGGACACTCAAATCAATGCTATTTTTTAAATTTAATGAGTAATGGCCATAATTTCCACATTAAACGATTTCAATGAACTTAGAGCTCAAGGTCTAGCCTAGCCTGATGCCAAAACACAAGGGTGTTTATGAGTCAAATCCATTTCTCATTTTACTTAAAATTACACAATGTGCTAATATTTTGTTAGGAATAAATAAAAAACACAAACTTAAGAGCGTAATTTGCTCATCATGTTTGACTCAAAGTCAATGCTCGATACGGAATGAAAAACTATTCTCCCATCATTTTAGTAGGATATTCATATTTGTTTCATCTCTATGTGGTCCAAAAGTTTGAGTAGCATAATATATTATTCATAGTAAATTTATACAATGAAGTTGTCCAGATCTGGGACGGACTCAGAATTATAATTCAATAGGGGCGAGACAAAAAATGTGCTAAAGTAAATTGTAAAAGAAACTAAAAAATTTTGGAAATTTAAATTTAAAAAAGTCCAATCGAAGGTTTTTGAAAATTCAATGGAGGCGGCCGACCGCACTTGTCCCTTAGTGGGTCCTCCCCTGGTCCAGATGGCCTCCATGTTCAACCAACTCAATAAAGATGGTGGAGTCACCACTATATTAGTTGTGCAATCCCATGCAGCCTATATCAAATTAAATTTTATCACTTACATTATATTTTCCCTTGGACCCACTTCCTTGGTCGGCTGACTTTAAACACCAAGTCTTCCATGGCGTGTAGCAACTCTGCATTAATTTTCACTTATGGCTCTTGTGATAGTTTAAGATCCCCGGTTAAGCCGCTCTTCATTCCAATCCCCAAACAAGCACTTGTGTGAATTTGTATACTCTTGAAATTTCAATATTCTACTATTCTGTCCCTCGTTTTCTGGTTTTAGAAAATATGCCCCTGAATTTTTTAGATTAGCAAAAGCACTCTAATTTTTCTGGAAATTAGTCCCTAAATTTTATTTTTGCTACGAATCAATACCCAAATTTTATGATTTCTGCAAATTAACCCCTGGGCTTTGTCATGTTGCAAATCGGTTTCTATTGGCCCACTTTGAAAACTCTGTCCATAGACAACCTACTAGAATTCACTTAATTTTCTTTGAGCGGTACCCAACCAAATATTAGCTAGATGGTCCATTCTATGGCCCGAATTTAAGTCATTTGGAGGCCCACTTAATGCCATTGGGCTAAAAATTTTATCCACCGTCAAGGTACAATCGTTCTACTCTTCAATGGGGAAATCACAGGGGCAGTGGCGAATCCAGCAGCGAAGTTCAACTAGGGCGGAGCCGCGAAACTTGACCTTGACCTGGACCGTTGACCATCAACAATCATAATAGCCCGATCATTTAAGCAAACCGTACAGTCATTTTAAATTCATTTAAGCAAACTGTACTGATATATTATTAATTTTATTTCATTAAAAATATAAGCAGCAAGAAAAAACTTCGATGCTTCTTTTTCTGAAATTCTTCTTTTCCTTTCACCAAAGTTACAATTACATTGTCGCCTCACAAAGTTCAATGATACTTCCAATTGCCAAATATCCAACTTCATGATGGAAACATATGAACAAAGTATTCCATTATTTATCTAATCCTCTTTTGAGTTTTGACTTTTGAGTATCACAGATTCACAAAAAAATTAACAAAACCAAATTAGTTTCTTTATATGTGGCCACCTAATCTCTAAACTTTATTGTAACCTTGGTTTCAAACATCCAAAATCCAGATAATCAAGTCATTTTCACGATTATATACCCTCGAGTAAGCAAGAAATTAAGTAGCAAATCACTTTTAAGTGGAGGCTCTATTCACAAAACCCAAATCCGAAAACCTTAAAAAGCACCGCAAAATTCAAAACCTGAAATCAACAAAACAATACATTACATTGATAGCATAGATTAGACTATTTAAAGACCAAAAAAAAAAAAAGAGTTAAAATTTTGTCTATTAGTTCATTGAAAAAACAAGTGAGGTACCTTATTGAACTTGTTCTCTATTAGTTCATTGAAAAAACAATCTGAACTAGCGAACATATCCACAATGCCAGAAATCCGTCTTTCAAGATTTCACAAAACTATACAGAGAGATCTATGAATCAAATATAACCCACAGAAAAGAATCTTTTCCTCCATGAAAATGGAAGGAAGGAAAAAAAAAATGCTTACAATAACAAGAACAAAACTAGAAAAAGAAAAGGGAAACAAGTATGCAAAAGTGTTGTTTCATTTATTACATTATTATCGTTTACAAACACTGTGGTCCACCAAAAAAACATAGTACTGTAAAAACAATTAAAAGTAACAATAAATAAAAATCAAGTAAAATTAAGCATATTCTGGGGCTTTCCCGCCAGATCCGCCATCGATTAGCACTTCCCACTTCGCAGGCGCTATGCAGCTGGAATGGAAATCTAGAAATTGAAGGGTTTGCAGCGTTTGTTTGCACATTACATCTTTGTTGCCGGTTTCAAATTGAGTTTGGGTTGGAGGAAATATTAAATACCATGGATGGACTCAATTTCCACTATTGGGCTAATGTTTTAAAACAAAAATAGGCCCAATTTAGTCACTCATCAGATCAACCCAAAGAAAATAAAAATAAAAATTGAAACTCTTCTTCTCCAATGGTCCCTTCCGTCTCTGCAACTTCGTCTTCCACCTGGCGGTCTCTCCAACGTCCAGTCTTCCACCCGGCGGTCTTGGCGGCTACTGAAGACGTCGACGGATCCCCAGTACCTGGATCCGCCCCTGCACAGGGGTCGTCAGTGCTATAGAAAATATACTAGGGGATCTTTTGATATAGCGCTAATAAGTTGGTGACTTTTGGAACATTTTTTCTAATTTATAACTTTTGAATGAAAAAATAAATTTAATCTTAGAGCAGGTTCGAGAAAATCTTAATAAATAATTTCATTCATTCTTAAATAATTAAAATTTTTAAGTGAGCCGGTTCAACAGTTCCTTATCGTTACAAAACTTATGACCTATTCACGACATATAATTTTTCAGCATATAGCTAAAAGTCAATGGAGGTAACTTCTTGCTAATGAGTGCTATTAATTGTTTTTTTTTTAATATGACCATATCATATAATCCATAAAAAATTAACTCAAATTAAATAATTTAGGCAAGAATCAATAATATAAGTCGTACTTGACATTTCAACTAAGAGCATACGTGTCTAAGAACATAAGAAAGAAATTGATCAAAGTTAAAAACACATTACATCTTTTATCTCTAAGATAAGGAATATACTTCTAAAAAACTAATTTTATTTTACTTAAATGTAAAGAAATAAAAAAAGAGAAAAAGGAAAGTTATTTATTCATTTTTTATTTGAAAAAAAAAACACTTTATTTTTTCTAGACCGAGGAAAACATGCTATGAGTTTTCAAGCAGAATAAAAACGAAAAAGATAAATAAATAAAAGTTATTGTTTTGAGATCTGAATTTTCAAGTCTAAATTTTAAGAACCATTCTACACGTACATCAATTTTCACAACACACACACATGCAAGTGGGTGGGGTCCACAATTAAAATAATCGTGGACCCTACCTTTGTGAGTTGGTGTGAAAATTGTTATAAAAAAACATGCTGTACAAACAATATTTTTTAAATTTTAATACCCTAATTGGAGAATTATTGCAAATTAAAATCAACTTTAATTTCTCAAGATTTTCGTTTACTCAATAGTCTTCCCTTTACAAGTTCAAGGAATTTCATGATTAACATATTTTCTTTCTTCAATTACCAAAGTCAAAATCATATGACCCACCCCTCAACAATAAATCAATCAGTGTGGACCCCAAAATATTGACTGATACATTCGTTGACTCAAAAAGTCTTTAACTTTTAATCAGTTTATACGGAATGAAATTATATAATTTTAAATTTTAGAATACCGTTGTTGACTTCAAGACTATGAGATGAAGTGTTAACTTTTAACCACTTTGATACTGAAAAGTTGTCCTAAACCAAAATTAATTTTAATTATTTTTATTACTTTCTACTAGACTACAAAGTATGGTTTTTACAAGTTCGAGCCCCATATAATGAAATTCCATGATTATAGTCAATTACGAAAACGAAATCATAGAACTAGGGGCGTTAAGACTTGACTAGTGCATAGCAAGCCATAGTAGGGGTATAAAGATCGACTCGACCCATCACACGACCTGACTTATACTTGCTTTGGGACGAGTGGAGCACTAGTTGACTCGTTACAAGAGGCGATTTGCCCCCACTCGTAGCTGGCAAAAATACTTTTTATTTATTTTTTTAATTGAAAATACAAAGAAATAAAAAAATTAATAAATTTGTATTCAGGCATCCCATGTGCCATCTTATCATGTAATTTGCAGCTGCAAAAATCAACCTATAGCTGAGCTAGGTGAGCCAAAGAGCTTGGAGTGCGAGCAGCTCACAGAAAAATTCTAGTTTGGGTCGCCTTATTTCCCACTCCTACATATCCCTAAACATTAAATTAATCAATATGGATCCATTATTAAATAGGGACTATCGTTAATTTGCATAAACGACCCCTAGAATTTCAATATTATGCATCACTACCTGTATTTTTTGATTTTAGAAACATACCCCTGAATGTTTTGTATTAGCAAAAGGCTCCCTGGATAATATGAAATCTATGATTCTGCCCCTACATCGCATTTCACACCCTTTATGGAATTCATGATTAATGTATTTTTTATTTTCTTTCCAATCACTAAAGTCAGAATCATAGATTCCATCCTTCAACAATAAATCAATCAATGTGGACCGCAAAAAAATTAATTGATACATTGGTTGACTCAAAAAGTCTTTAAACCCCTTTATACGAAATGAAATTATAAAATTTTGTCCATGCATAGCTAAAAGTCAGAAATTCCACCCTTCAACACCCTTTTACGGAATTCCACGATTAATGTATTTTTTCTTTTCAATTACTAAAGTCAGAATCATAGTTTCTACCATTCAACAATAAACCAGTCAATGTGGACCGCAAAATATTAATTAATTCGTTTATTGACTCGAAAAGTCTTTAAACCGATGTCTACGAAATGAAATTAAATTTGCATAAACGACCCCTAGAATTTCAATATTATGCATCACTACCTGTATTTTTTGATTTTAGAAAACATACCCCTGAATGTTTTGTATTAGCAAAAGGCTCCTTGGATAATCTGAAATCTATGATTCTGCCCCTACATCGCATTTCACACCCTTTATGGAATTCATGATTAATGTATTTTTTATTTTCTTTCCAATCACTAAAGTCAGAATCATAGATTCCATCCTTCAACAATAAATCAATCAATGTGGACCGCAAAAAAATTAATTGATACATTGGTTGACTCAAAAAGTCTTTAAACCCCTTTATACGAAATGAAATTATAAAATTTTGTCCATGCATAGCTAAAAGTCAGAAATTCCACCCTTCAACACCCTTTTACGGAATTCCACGATTAATGTATTTTTTCTTTTCAATTACTAAAGTCAGAATCATAGTTTCTACCATTCAACAATAAACCAGTCAATGTGGACCGCAAAATATTAATTAATTTGTTTATTGACTCAAAAAGTCTTTAAACCCATGTCTACGAAATGAAATTATATAATTTTGTCCATCATAGATTCCACCCTTTTTCCTTCAACACCCTTTTTGGAATTCCATGATTAATGTATTTTTTCTTTTCAATTACTAAAGTCGGAATCATAGATTCCACCCTTCAATAATAAATCAATTAATGTGGACCGCAAAATATTAATCAATACGTTTGTTGACTCAAAAAGTTTTTAGACCCGTATATGCGAAATGAAATTATATAATTTTCTCCATGCATAGCTAAAAGCCTTAAAACTTTAAAGTCCATGGAGTTGCTTTCTGATAACGAGTTTTATTAATTATCAAACATTTTGTTGTATATGTCCAAATCATTTAACAAAAAAAAAAAAAAAGAATAAAATTGATAGTCCACAAGTTGTGCTTTGACTGTATTAAGAGCATGTACCAAAGCTTAAGAAGTTCAATTATAAGTAATTTAATTATATATGAATAAAAGTAATATAAATATTTTTTTATTGCTTGAAATTATAAATAAGTTTCTTTTTTGACATTAAATAATGACTACTATAAAAAATAACTTTGTTTTCTTAAGAGTATAAAAAAGTTGTGTTAAATATATTTGAGGGCAAAAAATCCTTAAAAAAATTACCTTATTGTTTTTCTATGCTTAAACGAGCATGTTCCAAGTTGTGCTGGGCGATTAAGTTTAGGATAAATGAAAGAAAAAAAAATATTGAAAGTTGTCATTTTAAAGGACATTTTGTTTATAGTATTATTATTCTTTAATAGTGTTTAATTAGAAACATGTTTCACTAAATTTCCCAAATAAAATGATTTGTTCTCTTTCAAGAATCCTCTCGTTGACTTCAAGTCTATGAGGTGAAGTATTAGCTTTTAGCTGCTTTAATACTGGAGAGTTATCCTAAATTAAAAATAAATTTTTATTTATTTATTTTTTTTTTTTTTTGACTCTGAAGTATGGCCTTTACAAGTTCACAACCTATATTATGAAATTCTATGGTTATAGTCAATAATAAAGTCGAAACCATGGATCTAGGAGTTTTAAGGCTTGACTCGTCCATCATCATCGGGCTCGACTTGGCACACCACATGAATTGATTCATGCTTGTCCCTTTGTGAAGCAAGCCTCAATAGTGGTGTAAACTCACCTCGACCCACCATATGATTGGCTTGTGCTCACTTTGGACGAGTCGAGCATGAGTTAACTAGTTAAAAAAGGCAGTTCATCCCCCCACTTGTAGCTTGTATAACCAAATAATTTTTATTTAATATAATTGAAAAAAAAATTGTATTCAGGCATCCGAATGATTGGGCTGCCTGAATTTGACATCATGCCACCTCCCCAGGTGCCATCGAGTTATGAAGTTTATAGCTGCAACAATTAACTTATATCTGAGCTAGGCGAGCGAAAGAGCTCGGCTTGCAAGCTACTCACATGAAAAAATTTCAGCTCAACTAGTCCCATTTCCTATCCCTGTATACCCCTAAACAATAAATTAATCAACTTGGACCAAAAACAAGTTTGTGACAAAAAATATTAATCCTTGCATTTTGGGAGATTAGATTGGGTTTGCTCGGTAACCGAGTTTCATTTCAGATGGTTAACTTATTGTGCAAAGTAGTTAAATTTCATATAATTACATCATCTACCTATATGTAGTCAATGTTAGCTTTTGCTACAGGTTCCAACGGATTAACAATACCCCCCATCAAATGGAGCACAACATTATCTCAATCCCTTAAGCGATAATTCATGTTTCATTCTTTCATAATACACGAATGATTACAAGTTCCATCAAGGGACAATTCTTTTACTGCCTCATAAACTGCTTATGTCGGTACAACCATTTTGGAAGTTAAATACCGATATTTTTTATATCGTGAATTTTTTAGCCTTAACTCTTATATCACTAGTAGGATATTGGAGTTCCATCCCAAAAAATTAAACTCTTTGGTCCAGCATTCCAATTCTCTTAGATACATAATCTACAATATCTCTACCAATGTGAATTTCTGTTCTTACTTTCCCAATAGGCGAACATTGTAATTTTATTTTCTTATTTGTTGTGGGCGGTGGCATTCAAATTTTCTGTGACTGTGTTATATATAATGTGGCATAACATTTGCGTGAAACTCTAGATATGTCACAATTCATGTAAAAGGGTTTCTGAGGCATATGACAGCAAAGATTTCACATTTGCATTATGTATTAGATCTAATATTGGAATGACTATTTGATTTGATTTCTAAGTAAATATGTCGAAGGATTTGGAGAGAGATTTATGCGGCTTGACTTCAAGGTAGAACCGTTTCTTTTTGGACAATACTTTTCCTCTACAAACAGTAATGTAGGAATAAAAAAGAACAAATAATATTTTTAAAATTAAATAAGTAATGACCATAATTACAACATTAAATAATTGCAATGAACTTACGAGTTCGAGGTCCAGCCTAGTCATATGCCTTGACGCAACGGTGTTTATGAGACAAATCCATTTTTCAATTAAATTTACACTAGGTGGTATATTTTATTAGCAATAAATAAAAAATACAGACTTAAGTGATTGATTAGGCTGAACCTCTAGCTAAAGAAAATAAATGAAAGCTTTCTCATCGTAAGACAAGAAATGAAATCTTGAAACAAAGAACTGGGACATGTGAACTTATTCAGGATTTGGTCATCACGAGTCAATAAGTGATATTATTCTTATCATCTGACTCGAAGTCACTGTACGATGTAGAATGTAAAAATTATTGACCCTAATTTTACTAGGATGTTCATATTAATTTCATCTCCATGGTCCTAAAGCCTCAGCAGCGTAATCTATTGTCCTCATACTAAACTCATAAGTTAAAGTTGCAACCTAGAGGGCCTTCGTGTTCAATCGACTCAATGCAGATGGTGAGTTTACCACTACTTTGGTCGTGTAATCTCCCAATCCCATGTAATCCATGTCAATTTGAATTTTATCCCTTACGTTATCTTTTCACTTGGACCCACTTACTTGATAGATTGACTCCACAACCAAGTCTTCCATGGCTTGTTGCGATTGACTCCACAACCAAGTCTTCCATGGCTTGTTGCGATTGACTCCACAACCAAGTCTTCCATGGCTTGTTGCATCTCAGCATTAATTTTTACCTGATGGCTCTTGGGATGGTTTAAGATCTCCGGTTAAGGCACTCTTCATTCCCATCCCCAAACAAGCGCTAATGTGAATTTGCTGCAATTTTGTCCTTATATTTTTTGGTTTTAGAAAATTTGGCCCTGAATTTTCTAGATTAGCAAAAGGTACCATATTTTTTTGGAATATGCAATTCTTCCCTTGAATTGTTAAGTTTACGCAAATCAGTCCCTAAATTTTAATGTTGATTGTAAATCAATCACCAAATTTTTTGATTTATGCAAATTAACCCATGGGCTTTTTAGATGTTGCAAATCAGTTCCTACTGGCCCACTTTGAAGATACTCCTGATAGATAGCCTACTAAAACCCACTTTATGTTGTTGGGGGCAAATTTTCAAGGGGTACTTACAAAAGTACCCTATATTTTTGGGTTGTTTTGAAAAAACATTATAAACTTGGATTAAATGGCAATTACCTTAAATTGAACGTAAAATATATGTTCAAAACCTAAACTCACGTCAATCCTCATAAATCAGCCTCCATTGTGCAAAAATCAAAGGAAAATTGAAAGGAAAAAGAGGAAATCTTCCACAAATACATAAACAAAGTTTGTTCATTCTTCAAATCGAGGAAACCATCCACAAAAACATTGAAAAATCTGGAAAAAAAGTCGAGCAGATCAGCAATGAAAACACAAAAAAAATTACAGGTATTTCTATGTTTTGGATTCAATGATTATAGCCCATTATCCATCTCGTTTTTGTTTGAATTAACATTTATGAAAATAAAATTGTTGAAGTTGAGTGGATTGTGTATGAAAAATTAGTTTTGAATCAATTACATTGATGCTTGCAAGGTGTTTGACAAAAAGATAATGTGAAAAAGTGGCATTCTATCACTTTTTTCAAAAAAAAGTCACAGCATCTCTTTTAAGCAATTAGCTAGATATGCACGTGTGAGTTTTTGGAAATTTGAACGTACATATTCAAGCCCTATTTTCTGGTAATTAACACATGAGAAAGAAAATTTTAAACCAATTGCATTGATGCTTGCAATGTGTTTGCTCAAAGAAGAAGGTGAGAAAGTGGCATTTTGTCACTTTTCTTAGAAAAAGTGACATTTTGTGACTTTTCTCCAAAACAGTCACCATTTATCATTGGAGCAATTAATCGGATGCATACATTTGTTTTTTTGAAAGTTTGAATATTCCAATTCATACCTTGTTTTTTGGTAATACATATGAAAAACAAAACTTTGAATCGACTACATACATTTGCTTGCAAGATGTTTGATCATGAAGAGTGACATTCTGTCACCTTTCTAAAAAAAGTGACATTTGTTACATTTATACAAGAACAGTCACCCTTTATCATTCGAACAATTAACCGGATGCATATGTGTGCTTTTTTGAAAGTTTAAACATACCAATTCATGCCCTCTTATCTGAGAATACATATGAAAATGAAAATTTTGAATCAATTACATGGATGCACATGGAGAGGGTGACATTCTGTCACTTTTCTTAAAAAAAAAAAGTGACATTGTGTGACCTTTTTTCTCCAATTCAGTCACACTTTATCATTGGAGCAATTAACCGGATGTATACGTGTGCTTTTCTGAAAGTTTAAACATACCAATTCATACTCTATTTTCTGGTACTACATATGAAAAAAAAAACTTTGAATCCACTACACGGATGCATGTAATGTGTTTGCTCATGTAATCCACTATCACTTTTTCCCCCAAAAAAGTGACATTGTGTCACTTTTCTCCGAAAAAGTGGCATTCTGTCACTTTTTTCCAAAAATAGTCAAGCATTTTGGAATTATTAAGATACATATTCAAGCCCTGTTTTCTAGTAATAAACATGAAAAAGAAAACTTTGAATCAAGTACATTGATGTATGCATGGTGTTTGATGAAGGAGAATGTGAAAAATTAACATGCTGTCACTTTTTTTAGAAAAAGTCACAGAATCACTTTTTGGCCAAATAACTAGATGCATATTACTCGGTCACTTAAAAAAAAAAAAACTCACACAATCTCTTTGTAATATTTTTGTAGGTATGGATAAAATCAATGTCTTCATTTGTTATGGAGGCAAGTGGACACAAGATAATGAGTACACAAGTGACAAAATGACTGGAATTGTTGTCTCGATGGATTGCACGTACAACCGCCTTGAGTGCATGATATGTTCTGTGATGAAAGTAAGTGCATCAACTCAGAGAGTAAAAATATAATATAGAGTGAAGAAAAACCTGCCTTTAATGGAGATTTCAGATGATATTTCACTAACATTTTATTTGGAGTTGAAGAGAAAGGATAAAGATCTTGCAAGCTTTCCATTGTGCATAGATGTGACAACGGTATCAAAAAGTCACGAAACTGAATTTGTTAATAATATACAACGTTTGGAGGCTGTCAATTATGAAAAAAATGATATGCTACAATTGCAATTTTGTGAAGCTGTAACTGATAATTCTGTGACATCAGCTCAAAAATTACCTAGTATGGAAGAAATTGCGATTGATGTATACAATAGTATGTCGGAAGTTGGAGAAACAACGAATGAAGGAGGAAGTGATATCATTTCAATGGTCACTATGGATGGAATTTCAAAAGATAAGGTGTTCAAGAACAAGACATTGGTTAAGAGAAGTATTTCGATATATGCGATACACAATAACTTTCAATTCAAGGTAAGTAAGTCGGACAAGAAAGAGTACGTGTTGAAATGTATTGATGATAAGTGTAAATGGACTTTTAGAGCTTCAAAACTTGGTGGAACCGATATGTTCAAGGTAAGGTATATAAAAAATGTCCATATATGCTCAAATAACATCATTTTGGGAGATCATCGTCAAGCAACTAGCTCAATAGTAGGAGAATTCATCATGTACAAGTATATCTCAACAAAAACAACATACACTCCTGCAGACATTATAAGTGACATGATGAATACCTATGGAGTGTCGATGAGCTATGAGAAAGCTTGGAGATCTAAGGAGAAAGCATTGGAATTAGTGAGAGGAGATCCTACAGAGTCATATGAAAAGCTTCCAGAATACTTGTACATGATAGAACAAACAAATCCTGGATCATTTACAAAAATTGAGACATATCAGGACAACAAATTCAAGTACCTCTTCATGGCATTAGGAGCATCTATTCAAGGGTGGAAGTATTGTAGACCAGTTATAGTAATAGATGCTACATTCTTAAAAGGCAACTATGGCGGAACACTATTCACTGCATGTACGTAAGATGCCAACAACAGTATCTTTATATTAGCATTTGGAGTTGGTGATTTAGAAACCAATGATTCTTGGGAGTGGTTCTTAAGTATGTTAAAAGAAGCATATGGTGAGCGAGAAGGTTTGTGTATAATCTCAGATGGACATGCAAGCATAAAAAATGCAATTCACAAAGTGTATGAGAATGCAATGCACGGATTATGTTCCTATTACTTACTAAAGAACTTGAAGTCTTCTTTTGGTGGGAAAAAAAGGGGAAAGAATATTGCAGAACATTTCAATAGGGCTGTAAGAGCATATTCTAAGACTGATTTTGAGTTCCATATGAAACAACTTGATGAAATCAATACAGGAATTCGATCACATTTGGTATATTCTCATTGTTAACTTCTATAATAATTGGTGTCACTTTTTGTTTAAAAAGTGACATTCTGTCACTTCTCGACCAAAGGGTGACAGAACGTCACTTTTTTTGTTAATAGTGACATGATATGTCACATTTTGTTTGAAAAATTTATATGTGTTGATACTTTTTATTAAAAGTGATTTTAAACAAAAAGTGACATTCTGTCACTTTTCAACCAAAGAGTGACAGAATGCCACTTTTTTGTTAATAGTGACATGATGTCAATTTTTGTTTAAAAAGTTTGTATGTGTTGAAAGTGAGTCCAAAACATGATAGAAAGTCACCTTTTCTGTTAATATTTTGAATTTTCTTTGTGCAGAAAGATATTGGTTATGAGAAATGGTAGAGGGCTTACATGACAAACAACAGATTTTCTACAATGACTTCAAACATAGTTGAATCGGTAAATTCGGTAACAAAAGCAATGAAAGGTTGTCCAATAGAGCCTTTATTGGAATCGTTAAGCTATTTGTTACAAGAATGGTTTGTGAAACATATAAATGATGCACGAGCAACCTTCACAATACTCACCACCAAGCAAGAGAAAAAACTGAGAGAAAATTCTGTGGAGTCAAAGAAAATGAAGGTAAAAAGTTATAAACTTGCTGTTTTGTTATTGCACATCAAGATTTCTATTGTAACATGATTTGTATCCTCTATTCATATTGAATTTTCACTTTAAATCTTCCTTTCATATAAAATAGTGACAAATTTATTGATAGATTATTTTGTTATATTATGCACATAGGTATCAACTTCAAGTTCAATATTGTACCATGTTAACGATGGTTATGCCTCATATTTGGTGAACATGGAAGAAAGAACATGCACATGCAACTATTTCCAAGTGGACAAGATTCCATGTGCACATGCACTTGCGGTTATTGCAAAGATAAAGGAGGATTCATATTCATATTGTTCCGTATTTTATACAACAAATATGTATATTCAAACATATAGTGCATCAATTTTTCCACTAGGAGATCATAATGAGTGGAATGTACCAGATGAGGTAAGAGCAAGAATAATCTTGGCTCCTAACCCAAAAAGAAAATCTGGACAACCTAAAGAAAAAAGAATACCATCTAAAGGAGAGAAAACTCAAAGCGCAAAATGTGGAAGATGTGGGAATTATGGTCACAATCGTAGATCATGTCAAAATCCGCCAAAGGTGAAAAGAAACCACAAAAGAAAAGGAAGTTAGAAGATATATGAAACTAGATTATTTGATTTTTTTGTTTTGTTCGTTTTTCAATTCAAATATTCTAAGAATTGTAAAAATACTTTAAGCTAAATGTCGATTTTGAAATTTATTATATATGTGAATTTGTTAGAAAAAAGTGACAGTAGAAATTGATGGATTTTGTTAAAAAATTCTTTGTTGTAAGTATGTGCATGTGACAATGTATTCATACTCCATTGACATTGGATCCACATTTGGTTAATTGACAAGTGACATTATGTCACTTTTTGGACATACAAGAAACTATTGTCTTTAAAGCTATAGTCAGGCAACATATTGTTAAAAAGGTGACATTATTCCTTCCTCCATTAACATTGTAAGTGTGTTCAAAATTCCACAAATAAAGCTGCTTTTGTTAAAAAATAAGTGACATTGTTACAAAAAGTGACATTATGTCACTTTTCTGTCGAAAAAATAACATTATGTCACTTTTCTGTCGAAAAAGTGACATTTGTGTTTAAGTTATTGTTAAAAAGGTGACATTATTCCTTGACATTGCAAGTGTGTTCAAAATTCGACAAATAATACTGTTTTTGTTAAAAAATAAGTGACATTATGTCACTTTTCTGTTGAAAAAAGTGACATTATGTCACTTTTCTGTCTCCATTGCTTTTGTTAAAACATAAGTGACACTGTTAAAAAAAGTGACGCAGTGTCACTTTTTTCCTGGTCACCAGCTCTGAGTGAGGAGCTCCTTCGCTCGTGCCCCCCACTCGGGAGTCACGAGCTTAATTGCTGGAGTCACAAGCTTAATTGCTTTTCTTTAGAGCTTAGTACAAGTTCTCTCAAAAATAAATCTAACACAAACTTAAGATCTAACAAATCTTCAAGCAAAAGCAAGAGATCCATAACGGTAAAAAAGTGACGCAGTGTCACTTTTCTGTTGAAAAAGTGACATTATGTCACTTTTCTGCCGAAAAAGTGACATTATTTCACTTTTTTGACATACAAGAACTATTGTGTTTAAAGAATAATAGAAGCTACATCACCAATCCCTGCTCCATTGATGTTGTAAAAGAATTGGTCATTAACAATTGAAGTTGTCTACCACCATTAACATTGCCACTTTTCCCTAAATCAGTTACTATATACAAAGCATCAAAACTAAACTACCAGCCAAATCAAATCAGTCATTACAAATGAAGGCACGTCATTACCAAAACAAGACATGTTTCTTCACTTCCTCACCATCACCTACTTCTCTATCACATCAGGATCACCTACTTCTCTATCACATCAAGATATAGCTGCTCCATTTCCTTTGACACCCATTCATTGTCTGTATCATATTCCTCTTCTTGCTTCTTCTTTCCATAAACATATAGTTGAGGTACCAAATTTCTTCTAAGATGTTGAACATTAAAAGACTTTGGCATCTCATTTAGCATTCCATGAATGAAGTACTGGGCATACTTAATTACATAGATTCCACAATCTCCACTGTATGAAATAATGAAAAGTACTTTAGATAATTACATACTAGAATGTCAGATGAAAAAAAAAAAAACATCTTCAGAAATAAACTTACCCATTATTTTGTTGTGGAAGTTTTGGAACCATTTTTACAACTAATGGTTTCAAAGCTTCTTCTTCTGAAATGCCCTTTCCCTCAAAGAAGCCAGTATGAAAGAGAAGATGAGGAATAATATCAGAAAATGGTTTAATAGCATCAAGTACTAATGCCTTTCTCACAACCTTGTTGTACGAATTATATACATTAAGACACATATGTTGAATGTCAAAATGACACAAAATCCAATGAGCTGAATTGGACATTCTAATTGGAATAAGCACATGGTCAACAAGGTTCCAATTTGTGTTGCACGGCATATACAACCCAATAACATATGATAGAAGAGAAGTCTGCTTTTTTAGAGCTGACTTATCTTGGCAAAAGTCGGCGTAAAGACCTCTCATTTGGCTATCAAACGGGAAATCTGTGGTTGTAGCCTTTATGTTTATCCCTTCTCCATATCTTAACAACTTTCTTAAATAATAGAAACACACATCAATATACTACAAAAAAAGAGAAAAATGACAAAATCAACTGTAGTAATAAACAAAATAATCTTAAAAACAAAAACATATAAAATAACTTACTGTATCTTCCAAACATTCGTTTGGAATAAACAACTCATACCACCATTGTTTTGTAGAGATTGCAATGTCACAAAAATAAAAGCATGGATTGATAACGGAATTTTCATCATTGAAATGTTTTTTCCTACATAACAAAATGGAAAAAGTCACATGAAAGTTACTGTACTGGAAAAAATTCACAAACAACATATATTAGTAACAACTTACTTATTTTTCTTTAC
>NC_036237.1:10378869-10446208 GCF_002742605.1 Olea europaea var. sylvestris
TTTCTCCCAAACATCATCCTTCAGTTCAACCTCCTCCAAAAAATCAATTCTGCCTTCATTACATGGTGATACAACATCCTGGGACATGAACAATAACACAAATTCAAATTATATTAATGTAAAAACATGCACAAGTTATGACGAAAAAGTTGATAGAATAAAAACACAAGTACTTCTTGATTTTTTTCTAAACTACGAGCAACAATATCATCGACTTTTAACCAATCATCTTCATGAAATTCTATTTCTTCATTCAAATGCATCTCGACCGCCTTATCAATTTTTACCACTGCCCTGAGACTTTTTTCCACTGCCTTGTCACTTTTTTCAACTGACTTGTCACTTTTTCTGACAGGCACCTCTACATCTTTTTCCCCACAACTCAATTCAAACTCAATACCTAAAGAAAAACTAGGGAAGTCATTATACACCTGGTCTGTTTCATTAGGTAAACTCTCCACATCATCCTACAAAAAAGTCACAAAGATCATCAAAAAGTAACAATAATTTTAAAAAGTAACAAAATTCAGCAAAAAGTCGCAAGTATGAATTCTAAACTCAATAACTCTTGAATACCTTCGTTTGTTCTTCATTACCAGCTAACATCTTGTCTGTTTCATCAGGTAATCTCTCCACACCATCCTACAAAAAAGTCACAAAGATCATCAAAAAGTAACAATAATTTTAAAAAGTAACAAAATTCAGCAAAAAGTCGCAAGTATGAATTCTAAACTCAATAACTCTTGAATACCTTCGTTTGTTCTTCATTACCAGCTAACATCTTGTCTGTTTCATCAGGTAATCTCTCCACACCATCCTACAAAAAAAGTCACAAAGATAATAAAAAAAGTGACAATAAGTTAAAAAAGTAACAAAATTCAGCAAAAAGTCGCAAGTATTAATTCTAAACTCAATAACTCTTGAATACCTTCATCTGTCCTTCATTACCAGCTAACATCTGGTCCGTTTCATTAGGTAAACTCTCCACATCATCCTACAAAAAAGTCACAAAGATCATCAAAAAGTGACAATAATTTTAAAAAGTAACAAAATTCAGCAAAAAGTCGCAAGTATTAATTCTAAACTCAATAACTCTTGAATACCTTCATCTGTCCTTCATTACCAGCTAACATCTTCTCTACTCTGCATTCCAAAATTTGAAGACGCTCCATCACTTCTTCATTTGTTTTAATCCTTTCTTCAACATCTTTTAGCCAGTTCTCAATCGGATTTGATTGCATTCTACGTTCAAGATCTGAGATTCGTTTTAAAATCACATCATTTGATTGAACAAATTTCAGTTCAACCACGGATAGCCGTCTCAAAACTTTTTCATTTGATTGCTGGACTTGCCGAAAAGAATGTAAAATAATAAGAACCTTTGAAAAAACTTCGAGCATGGTGAACAGAAAATAATAAAAAGAAAAAATACCCACAAACCTCAATAATCTTCCCTTTGTTTTTCTTTTCTGTAGACCTTCCAGTTCGGTCAACAGATTTTGTTTTTCCTTCATCTATGAACTTTTTCAGGCCAACAATAGGATGCTCAAAATTATCATCATCCTGGTCACCACCAAACCAATCACATACTCTTCTCCCTTCTCAGCCTCCAGAGGCACAATTTGATTCACATCCAACTGAAAAATAAATAATCATATCAATAACAGCAAAAGATAAACTAAAGACATAATATAAACAATAAAAGGGTAAAAAACTTACTTTAATCAAATAAAAAATAGTCTTCCTTAACCCCACAGATATCACATGTTGATTGCTACTCCAACTCAACATCCTCTATATCGAGTTAGATCACCATTTCCAGTACACTTAAGCCCTGATATCAAACAAAACTCTTTGATTGAAAATCTTACCAATTCATCAAAGATATTAAACCACATTTCATTTGAATTTGGCTGCTTAACTTGTCTGAGCAGCAACTGGTGTATCAACTGTGGTTGTAAAATTATTTCCTTCAAATCAATGAAGGCACCAAAGCATGTATTTTTGAATAAAGTCCTTTGATATGGACTAAATTTTTCATTCAAGTCTGTTATCACCTCGTGTGGAGATAACAACGTCACTTTTCCTTTGAACCAGCAGGATTGAGGGATTAATAAATCCCAATCCTACAAAAAGAAAAAAGAAACAGTTAAAATAAAATTCAAGAAGAAGTATGTGCATTATGAAAGTCCAAAAGTGACACAAACTGTAAAAAAGGTGACACAGAACCAAAAAAAGTGACAAAATCATCACAAAGATGCTTCCTCATCAAAACACAACCAAAAAAAGTTGTAATTTATTTTATTTTGTAGTTGGTATTGCTTCATATGGATGTCAGTAAATGAGTACTCTAACTTGAGCTTTTGACAAGCTAATTCAACCTTTATGGAAAGTGGTCATTGTATCAATTTTATGACTATTATCATTATACTTAAAACAAAGTTTTGGAAATTAATAGGACAGCAGTAAGAAAATTTTGAAGTTTACATATGACAGATAACTCAAGTGCAATGGATGGGCAAATTTGTTCATTGGAAAATCATATAAACAAAGGCACAACCACCATGCATACAAACACATCCACACATTTTTTTTCGTGCATTCTGAAGTCACCATGTAAGACCAACTAGAAACAATGAAAACCGAAGCAGCATTATAGCAGCAAAAAAATGTAAATCAGTAAAATTTACTAAAATCATTGCTAAAGATACACAATCTTCATTCACTGCACAAAATGTACAAAAACCATTGAGAAACACACAAAAATCGTAAAGAACAAGAGAATGTACGCAATATAAGTCAATAAAACATAAAAAAAAAATGTTGCTACCTTCGGTTTATAAGAAGATGAGGAAATTTTGGCCCTCTTCTTTAAGGATGGTTCTTCGAGATTTCTTAGCCTCTTCGATCCACTTTTTTCAGCCATTGCAAAAATACGAGTTAATTGTTAGAATCGAAATAAGATTTTCGATCTAGGGTTTAGGCTATTTGGGAGTTATGGTCAAAATGATAACGAGACAAGAAACAAAACGATTACGAAGGGAAAACGAAGAAGAAATTGAGGGAAAATGGGTCGAAAATGGAGATTTACAGTCGTATGTTGCTGGACGATTTCCACAATGATAACGAGACAAGAAACGAAACGATTACGAAGGGAAAATGAAGAAGAAATTGAGGAAAAATGGGTCGAAAATGGAGATTTACAGTCGACGATTACGAAGGGAAAACGAAGAAGAAATTGATGGAAAATGTTTTGATTAGGGCTTGACGTAGAATTTCGTTTAGGTTTCGTTTTGATTTTACCAATTTAGGACGTAAATAATACTTCTTTAGAATATTTTAATAATTTAAAAGGTATTAATCAAAACATTTTAAAAAGGGGCGTACAGGGCCTAATTTCCTCATTTTTCAATTGAACACTTTGCCCAAACAATATCCAGCTGGAAGGTTCGTTCTATGGCCCAAATCTAAGCCATCTTGAGGCCAATTAACACCATGTGGCTCAAATTTTTATTAGAGGAAATTACACCCACACAGACACTTTTACTTCCAACTTCAAAAATCAGATATAAAATTTACTTATTCAAAAATCATATCATAATTCAGATTTTTAAGTTTAATAATAATATTATAAATTAAATCAATCAACTTAATCTTTATCTCTATAACAACTCTCTCTGGAAAAAAAAAACTCTTTATGTGACAACTCTCCCTCTCTCTTTAATAATAATATTATAAATTAAATCAATCAACTTAATCTTTATTTCTATAACAGCTCTCTCTACCTAAAAAAAAAAAAAATAATAAAAATAAAAATTCGTTCTTTCATACAAAATCTTTATTTCTATAACAGCTCTCTCTACCTGAAAAAAATTCGTTCTTTCATAATAGCTCTCTCTACACAAAGCGAGTTTTATGTGACAACTCTCTCTCTCTCTCTCTCTCTCTCTCTCTCTCTCTCTCTCTCTCTCCCCGACTTACATATGCTTTTTGCACAAATTCATTCTTTCATACAAAATCTTTCTTGATACAATGGATTTCACCTTTCAATCACCTTTCAATCTATAGCCCCCCCACCCCACCCCCGGGGATTTTATTGATTTTAGAAACTAGGGTTTATATTAAGAAAGTTATAAGAAATTAGCTATCGATGAACTGAAGATGTAGGAGATGTTGCTTTCAGTTCTATTTGAATAGACCCTCACAAAGTCACATCTGAATCATTCGTCGATCAGCTTTTACGATTATTGTTTGATGTATAACCAGGATTGTTCATGGAAACATGCTCATTGAAGAATTTTTGCTTTTCTCCACTTGAACAATTTTATCATGGTTATTGTTCAGATTGTACATGGAAAAAATTTGTGGAAACCTTCTTGCACATTTTGCATATTTTGTTCACGATTATTATTTTAGCTTAATTTTATCACTTGAAATTTCTATTTCACGTCATGGTCACTACTTCCTATGTACTGATCAACAGTGGCAATGGGCAATCTATGTGTATGTAAATTGATCTACGTGTGGTACATTTGGAGGTGGTGCTGATCGTTTAGAGGCGTTGTTTTGGTGGTCGTAAGTGACATCTGTGTTTTTTGGTGGTGGAGGTGGGGACGAATGGGTCGAATGAAGATCGGCTGTGATCAATTATTGGATAATTATGATCAATAAGTAATATGCGACTTAAAAAATATTTGATTTGTAACTAAATTTATAATTGTAACCTATAATTTATGTTTTTGTGATTGATAAATAAGTTGTAATCAATTATTAAGATAATTTGTAATCGTTAAAATAAGTTGTGACAAATTAATTTAATATTTTGTGATTGCGAAAAAAGTTGTGAATTATAAAATGTGTGATTTATGATCGAGAAATAACATGTAATCAATTAATTTGATAATTTGTGATCGATAAATAAGTTGTAACTTATAAAATTTGTGATTTGTGATCGACAAATAATGCGTGATAAAAATTTGATAATTTATGACCGATAAATATGTCGTGACCTATAAAATTTATGATTTATGGCTGCCATGTTATGTAACTGTGACTAATACATAAATATACCATAAAATTTATGATAATGTGATAATAATATTTTTAATTACCTATTTAATTAATAAAAAACTTTAATTATCTATTTAACATGACATGATTTTTGAAAGTAATATTTAACAAATTCCTTAATTTAAGGAGGAATCTTTTTAAAAATATCTTTCATTATCAAACATACATATATCATATATATAATATAATAAATGTTCTATTTATGACATGATTTTTATAACTTTAAAAAAATTTCTTAATTTTATCTTGATACTACACTATATATATATATTTTTTCCTTTTTATTAACCATCGAGGTTGGGCGGATAGCAAGGAATTTGGTAGGTACGCTCATTTTACTTTTTAACAGGGATAACTAGGATCGTCAATACTATAAAAGAATAATCCTTCCGTCTCATAAAAATTAACTTATTTTTAATTTTATACATTAAAAACATGTAATTATATAGTTGAAAATATAAATTTTTACTTATATTTATCCCAATATACTCACACAATAAATAATAATTTAAATAGGAGAATCATATTTTTGATAACAAGGCATATTAAATAAGAACACATTAGAAAATTAAGAAATCAACTATATTGTCAACAAAGAAAGTAGAGTATAATTTGGAATAAACGAAAAAGGAAAGCCAATCCATCTTTATGAGAAAGAGTGAATACTAGGGATCACTTTGATAAACCACTAATAAGTTGGTGAGTAATGGCACAATTTTTTCTAGTGTCAAACTTTTGAATGAAAAATTAAATCTGATCTAGGGCAAGTTCGAGAAAATCTGAATAGATAATTTAATTCATTCTTAATAATTAAAACTCTTAAATGAGCTGGTTTGACTGTTTTCTATATTTATAAAATTCACGACCTATTCCAAGTGCGGCCTAAAGAAAAAAATCTATGGAATTCCACAATTTTTTTCAACATAAGTCTAAAGGTCCATGGAGGTGTATATATATATATATAAGAAGGGGGGGTCCCTGAAAAAAGGTTATTTCAAGGATTTGAAGGTTGTTGTAGGGGGTTGTTAAAACAAATTATGAAAAATCCTACTCAGTACTCTTCTTAATTTAGATGTCTTTTTCTTTTGATAAAATAATATCCCTTTTTTTTTTTTTAAATCATGTCATCTGAGATATATGAACTTGGGCCTAACTCCATTCTTGTAAGGACACCACTAGCACTCCCTTAGCAAGAATTCTTAAAACAGTGATCCCTTTCCCTCTTCTATGCGTCTCCTAGCCTCTTCACTAGGCCTTTACGCTTTGAGAGGTCACTCAGGGCTTATTTTAAAAACTGTTTAAACTTTTAACTTGGAGTTAAGACATGCTCTTATCATATACTCAGCATGAAACATAAAGCTTTTTACAAAAATCATAAAACTTTTACAAAATGAAAATTTTATGAACAGAAATTGTTCTTACAAGATCTGGAACTAATATTAACTATTAGCACCATATCATAGAACTATAAAGCATACCTACCGGAATGATCCATCGGTAGTTTTTAAAACAACATATTTTTGTGGGATATTATTCTATCTAAGAATAAGAACAATTAAGAATTTCTCTTTCGGGAGAGAAAGAAAATTAGAATATATTTCAGAGAAACAAAAACTTGTATTGTATATATTTTCTTGTGTGTTTACAAATGAAAGAATGGTCTCCTTATATAGGAGAGAAAAGAGATAGGAAGCGTTTTTCAAAAGTAAGGAATTTTTGCTTTTTTCAAAATATCAAAAAGAACACAGTAAAAAGCTATGCTATCAAATCTTACTTTATCAAACAGTATGATTCTTTACAAATTTTTCAAAAAGAAAACAGTAAAGATTCTACTTTTCGTACAATAATTGTTGATTTTTTCTTGAAATCTTGGACAGAAGTCTTCAAGTGATTGGGTCTAATCTGAAAACTCTTGTCTATCACTATAACTTTTTGTCAAATGTCTGAATGAATCCTTATCTTGTTTCATAATTGTGTCTGCCAATGCTGTCTAAAGAGTCTCCTCCGTCAGTACATCCTTCTGGATTATCATCTTCTTCTGAATTATTGTCTTCAAAATTATCCAAATCTTTTTCTTGTTCAATTTTCTTTTTGCCTTTATTTTTCTTTTTAATCTGTATTTTCTTTTTCTTTGTAGTACTTTGTTTAACTTGTTGCTGTATTTCTTCAATCTTATCAATCATTTCTTTGATTCTTCTAATATCTGATTGAGAAATCTGTTCTGGATCTTGAGCTGATTGAAATGATTCTGGAAAATTAATTGGGCTTTTCTGTTTAAGATCCATTGGACTTATAAGTCTAGTAGCAGAATTTCCAGTCTGCTGTGTCTGGTCTTCAGAAATATTTTTATTTTCTGTAACAGGATTTTCAGCCTGTTGAGTCTGATTAAATTGAAAAGTAGGAGAATCAACAGTCCCCTGAGTCTGTTGAGCTTTTGGTAAGCCCAGAACCATAAACGGATTTGATAAGTCTTTACCAGCTTCCGTTTGAACTGGACTAGCCATAGAATTCTTGGGCTCTATAGTACCTGCTTGTGTCTGAACAATTGGATTTGAGATCTTTAAATTAAAGATTTCTTGTTCTAATTCAGAAATTTTCTTTTGTAAAATTAATTTTTCTTGTTGTAAAGACTGATTGGATTCATTTAAAATTTTAAAATTCTTAGTCATATATTCACAATGTTCACAAAATTTAGAAACATAATCTAAAGGCTGATCTGAAACATTTTTTAAAGAAGGGGCAACAAAATAATTAATTCCTAAAAATTTTCTACATTCTTCTAATGCTTCTGAAATTGAATAAAATCCTTTATAAAGAGGATTTGAAAATTTTTTTATGCAATCTGAGACTTCTAACCATGTATGATAAATTCCTGGAAGTCTCCCTTGTAAAACAACATAACAATTAAATTTTTTATGGTCTTGACTAAAATGTTCTGAAAGAGTATTTAAACATGCTAAAAAGTATTTTTGGTCTTTAGGATTCTTATTATAAGAAATCCATAGATTATCTAAAATACATTTTTCTGATTTTGTAACTGAAATATGGGATAATGTCTTAAAACTAATATTACTGTTTGGAAAACAAAGTAATTCTATATTACCAAATCTTAACTTATCATGAGTCTGTAATATATTTGTCTGAGAACTTGAACTGCCAGCATTTGGCAATCCTGGTCTGGGACCTCTTGGTCTTTGCATCTGCAAGAAATAATCAATCATATTCTTTATTTTTAATTATTCTACTTAAAATATCTGCTATCTGATTATCACTACCTTTAATATGTTCAAAATTAATTACTAATCCAGTATTAGTAATTCTATCTATAAAATTTAACCATCTTCTTCTATTACTTCTTTTATTTTCTAATTTCATTTTATTAACAAAACTTACTATTGCTTCACAATCTGTTCTTAAAGTAATTTCTTTTTTAGAAATAATGAATAATTCAAAAGAATCTAATGCATAATTAACTGCAAGTAATTCTAAATTTATGCTACTTATATTACCTTTTTCTTTATAATTTTCACTATTATATCTTACAATTTTTTCACTATCTTTATCTGCATATTTATTGGGTTTTGCAATTAAAATTGCTCCCCATCCTGTCCATTCTATTGAATCTGGGTGCATTTTTACTTGCCAAAAATCGAATTTTAAATCAAACTTACTAAAAATATTACAATCTTGAATCTTATTTATTAAAACTGTCTTATCTGGAATATATATATGACAAAGTAGTAGAACCAACACCAACAAAAAATTAACTCAAATCTAGTAATTTAGAGAAGAATCATTATTAATGGAAATAATTCAAGTCGAATATGATATTTTGATTAAGAGCACACGTGTCTAAAAAAATAAGAAAGCATTAAGAAAAAAGAATTTTTATCGATCAAAATTAGATATACGTTACTTCTTTTGTCTCTAGGTATGAATTACACTTCTGAAAAAGTAACTTAATCTTTAAAATAAAAATGTAAGTTATTCATATTTTTTTGTTTTATAAAAGCTTTACTTTTCCTCGACCTAGCCAAACGTGCTACGAGTTTTTGAGCAGAAGAAAAGGGAAAAAAAAAAGTTGTTTTGAGATCTGAATTCCCAAGTCTCAACTCTTAATACCTTAATTGGAGAATCATCGCAAATTAAGATCAATTTTAATTACTCAATATTTTTGTTTACTCAAAAGTCTTATCTTTTATGAGTTGCTGGAATTCCATGATTAACGCAATTTCTATTTTTCAAGCACTAAAGTCAAAATCATAAGACCCAACCCTCAACAAATCAATCAATGTTAATCTGTACTTTTGTTGACTCAAAAACTCTTTAAACTCGTTTATACAAAATGGAATTATATTATTCTTCTTTCTAAAATATCCCCATTGACTTCAGGTCTATGAGATGAAATCTTAACTTTTAACCACTAAGATCAACAGTGGATCACTTTGATACAATGCTAATAAGTTGTTAACTAAAGGCGCACATTTTTCTACTGTCAAACTTTAGAACGAAAAGATAAATTTGATATAGAGGAAGTTTGGGGAAAAGGTACTGTATTTTAGTAAGGAAAAGTGAAATGTCATAAACAACTTCACGCCTGCAAATAGTTGATTAACGAGCTTATATCATTCTTCCAAATACGCCAAATCAAATACACCAAATTTATCATCCAAAATTCCCAAATTAACATGGAACCATCCAAATTTCCTCGATTCATAGTACCTCATCCTTTCAAAATGAAAATCAAAACTATGATAACCCAAAGAATTCCAAAACATCCCAAAGATTTCTCATCTTCATATCTCAGTGTCTTTTACTCCAAATTTTGAGTAACAGTTCCAGTATCTTCTCTTTACAATTCAAAGATTATAGTATTTTTGAGTCAAATATAATACACGATGGAAGTCTAAGAATACCATCATTGACATGATAAAATTTAGTACGTATAAGTTGTCGAATGAGCAAAATGTAACATATTGCATTACACAATACAATTTCACAATCACTTTGATACAATGCTAATAAGTTGTTAACTAAAGGCGCACATTTTTCTAATGTCAAACTTTAGAACGAAAAGATAAATTTGATATAGAGGAAGTTTGGGGAAAAGATACTGTATTTTAGTAAGGAAAAGTGAAATGTCATAAACAACTTCACGCATACAAATAGTTGATTAACGAGCTTATATCATTCTTCCAAATACGCCAAATCAAATACACCAAATTTATCATCCAAAATTCCCAAATTAACATGGAACCATCCAAATTTCTTCGAATCATAGTACCTCATCCGTTCAAAATGAAAATCAAAACTATGATAACCCAAAGAATTCCAAAACATCCCAAAGATTTCTCATCTTCATATCTCAGTGTCTTTTACACCAAAATTTGAGTAACAATTCCAATATCTTCTCTTTACAATTCAAAGATTATAGTATTTTTGAGTCAAATATAATACACGATGGAAGTTTAAGAATACCATCATTGACATGATAAAATTTAGCATGTATAAGTTGTCGAATGAGCAAAATGTAACATATTGCATTAAACAATACAATTTCACAATCACTTTGATACAATGCTAATAAGTTGTTAACTAAAGGCGCACATAATTCTAATGTCAAACTTTAGAACGAAAAGATAAATTTGATATAGAGGAAGTTTGGGGAAAAGATACTATATTTTAGTAAGGAAAAGTGAAATGTCATAAACAACTTCATGCATACAAATAGTTGATTAACGAGCTTATATCATTCTTCCAAATACGCCAAATCAAATACACCAAATTTATCATCCAAAATTCCCAAATTAACATAGAACCATCCAAATTTCCTCGAATCATAGTACCTCATCCGTTCACAATGAAAATCAAAACTATGATAACCCAAAGAATTCCAAAACATCCCAAAGATTTCTCATCTTCATATCTCAGTGTCTTTTACACCAAATTTTGAGTGACAGTTCCAATATCTTCTCTTTACAATTCAAAGATTATAGTATTTTTGAGTCAAATATAATACACGATGGAAGTCTAAGAATACCATCATTGACATGATAAAATTTAGTATGTATAAGTTGTCAAATGAGCAAAATGTAATATATTGCATTACACAATACAATTTCACAAAACTTGACAAAATATACATAATTAATTTGACATAATATTGTAACAAAACATGATTGATGGATGTACAAAATGTTATATATGCAACCACAAATTATTCAAGATTCAAATAAGAACATATCATGATTCGTAACCTTCCATCTTTCATAAATTATATAATATTACTCTAGACATGCCATAATTGCTATACAATACAAAACATGATACGAAAATAAGCATTATATTATGTACGTAACAATAGTATACAAAAGTGTTAAGACATTACAAGTTATATAATAGCAACACGTCATCTTGGGATATATTGCCTTACATTTCGAAATAAAATTAAACATAAGACTATAATTGCCAAACATGAATTTTCATTATTTAGTAATATGAAGTGATCGGAAATAGAAATTTCTAAATAATAAAAATGGATTTTGGAATTATACCTCCAAATACTCATGGACATTATTTAATAATCCAATTGTTTCTATAATATAAATCCCTACATTTTAGGAGCTATTTAATGACTTGGAGATAAATACGTATCATGATTGCAATTGGTTACCTATATGCATATTTTAAAATAACTTAAATTATATTCGGAAATACTCGACATATTCCAAGTGGCCCAAAGAAAAATCTTGGAATTCCATAATTTTGTCAACATATGGATCAAGGTCAATTGCCGTAACCTCGCTAACAAGTGCTATTAACTATCGAAGATTCTATTGAGGAAAAATTCGTAATCACAATACTTCAAAAATACAATTTTAAATTTATCAAACTCGATAAAATCTTTCAAAAGCCAGCTCATAAATCATTTTTATATACCGATTGAATAATATATTTATGGATTCATATTAAATTAGTGTAACTTAAATTAAGGAATCTCAAATGGATAATTTATGATATTTTATCACACAATATCACTTCCAGAAATAGAGGAATCAGTTATAATTCGACGTCTATAATCTTCAAGACAGATTTTCAACCACAAATTGCGCCATAAACGATTTCTCTCAAAAATCTTAAATTTCAATGCCAATTTTTCTTAAATATAAGATTATTTGACCACAAATTCATCATCATCATCTCCATCGTGAAAAATTTTAAGTTTCCAATTGATATTGAATGACACTAATAATTGTCTATCAAAGCCAACAACGTGAAGGCTACTCATGAGTGCTCTATATCCATGTTGTGCTCTACGTCCATGTTGGCCCGTCGATCACCATGGACACTCTACGTTTTTGTTAGACCATCGACCTCATGAGCACTCTACGTCTATACTTCGATCCCCGTGAGACCATCTACCGCTATGCAGCCGATCCAACACTTAGCCATAAAATCATCAATGAATTGGATGAGGATCACATAGCGGCTGTCATGGACACAACCAACCGTCGGATAGTTGGAAGCTCCCCACTCAGAACATGGGGGTAGTGGAAGAGGCTACATGGGACATGTGGCACTATAACCGCCCAGCATTCACATGGCTCTAGTCCCCTATAAATACCATTAACGTGAAACAGGTATCTCTCTCGAAATTTTGACTATCTGAATATTCATTATATATTTTCTTCCCAAATCCTATACTAATTGCTGCACCAGAGGTACAATGGGGGAGGAAGCCCCAACCACATTTTGCAAGTAATATTTGTTCAACGAAGTAGCAGAAACATCTCCCAAGCACTACCAGGGAGCATGTAGGTTCTATTTCATACCTATGTCAGAAATAAAAAATGTGGAAACTACACAGAACCCTATCATTAAAATCTAGGGTTCAAAGATCAGGAGGGAAGTTTAAGATTTCAATAATTAGAATATTTTTACTAATTAACCCACCCAACCTATTTTCACACTAACCCTCATCCCTTTCCTCTTCACTCTCTCTCTCTACATCTTCCTTATTGTCGAATGAGAGGAGGCGGTTTGGCAAGGTTTTTCATAGCAAAGGTCGGCTCCATTGAGGATGTCGACGTATGACGTGGAAGATTTGCACGAGATGGCGCTGGCGTAGGCTCAGGAGCTGTTGAAGACGAAGGCTATCCATATTACCCGTTTGCCTCATCCATTCTCTCCCTTCATCAGATTTTAGGAGCAATTGCCTGGGACTAGTTGCACAACAGTAGTATCTCAAAACAGATCTAAGACCGGCGTGAAGTGGTGTTTTGTTGCCGCCCGCCCACTGTCCATTTCAAGAGCTAATTGCAGAAGCAGTAGTTGCAATGCAAATCTACGACCAACGCTTGAAATAGTGTTTTCTGTGGTGGTCGACGGTGAAGAAGAAACAGAGGCGTGTTGCAATGGTGGGAATCGTGGCCTTCGACTGATGATATTGGATCTGTAATTTTGGTTGTGTGTGGTGGTGGTGTGGTTGAGCGGAGGTGATGTCAGTGGCGGTGTTGGTGGTTAATATGGGTGGTGATGGTAGAGTCCGGTGTTAGATTTGGGGATTTTTTTGGTGTGGGTTGTGTTGGTCGTGGGTGTGGGTGTGGGTGCGGGTGTGGTGCAGTGCAGTGGTTGTGGCTATAGACAATGGTGGTCATGGCAATGGGTGTTGTGGTGATGTTGGTGGACATAATCTGTGGGGGTGGATGTGTTGATTTGTTTGGGATCGCAGTGGTGCTGTTGGAGGCGGTGTTTGTGGCAAGAGTTGGTGGTGGTCACAGATTAATTTGTTGATTGTGATCATTAAATTGATTAATCTGTGACCATTTAATAATATGTGACTAATGAAAAAGTTAAATTGTGACAAAAAAAATAATGTGTGACCTAAAAAATATTAATTTTGTGACTGTCAAATAAATTGTGACCTATAAAATTTGTGATCTATAATCGATAAATAAATTGTGAAGTATTAATTTTTGATCTGTGACCGATGAAAAAATCGTGACTTATAAAATTTTTGAATTGTGATCGAAAGATATTTCAAAATCGTGATTTGTGATTAAAAAATAATATGTGACCAATTAAATTGTGAAACTGTGATCAAATTATATAGATATGTGACCTTAATATAATTAATTAATTAAATATCTAATTAATTAATTAAATCATAAATAAATTTTATTAAATATCTAATTTTTGAAAGTTTAAACTTATGTTCTTATTTTTGAAATAGGCCATATTTATCCTCTTACTTTCGAAATTTTCCCATAAAAAATTCTTCATCATTCATTCGAAGTCGAAGCCCAAGCCCATTTCTTATGTACTGACAGAATTGCTACTCCAAAAAAGAAAAAAAAAGTCAAATTCATCTTGAATGTGGAACTTGCAAATTATTGAATTAGATTATGAAATTCATCAAGTTCAGTACTATTATATCCTGATTTTAATATTTTGTTTCATAGATGCAAATAATAGAAGCAGTTTTCTTCAAATTTTGGGTACACTACTTGATGATTTTTGTGTATAATATTTTTGTAATTGTTATTTTCAAGTTTGTCTTCATTGTGACTGTCTATGACCTGATGAATTTTAATTGTGATTATATGTGATTAAGTCATTGTTAATTTGTTCACATACGGTCATAATCGATCACAATTAACACATATATAATCAAAATCGATCACAATTAATACAAACTTGATCACAGAGAGTCACCACAAATAAATTTGCAAACACCATAGACCCACACCACAACACATACAATCACGATTAACACAGAGTTGGTCACAACCAATCATAATTAATACAAACTTGATCACAAAAGTCATCATAAATAAAATCGCATATCAGCACAACAACCCATTGCCATTGCAACCCAAAACAACAAGCCAGACCATTTCTGTTTGCATACCAAATGCCTGACCTCGATTTAGTTGAAGCCCGACCAGACAATGACGTTGCAATGTTCAAGATTTTATATTTCCTAACTGCCTATCTCTTTCCCCGTGACTACAAGAAGGTTATCGACCACTTCCTGTTTGTTCTTGTTGAGGACTTCAATGAAATGAATAGTTTTCCATGGGGCAAGCTACTATTCCAGATTACTCTGGGTGCATTGAGAAATGGATTCAGTAGGAGGACCCCACACTACAGGCTACGAGGAATGCTTTTAGTTTTCCAAGCATGGATATACAAGACTTTTCCCATTCTCGATGGCATCGTGGTTACAAAGATATCGAGGGTGCATCTCCTATTGTAAACTGGATGGTAGATGAGCAACCATCAGCTACCAAATTGGAAGGACCCGACTGCTTCTCCAATCCTAAGGTAAAGT
This sequence comes from Olea europaea var. sylvestris, assembly GCF_002742605.1. Lineage (NCBI taxonomy): Eukaryota > Viridiplantae > Streptophyta > Magnoliopsida > Lamiales > Oleaceae > Olea > Olea europaea. The sequence continues at coordinate 10,394,273 of NC_036237.1, forward strand.
TCCAGTAAGCGTCATGTAATCAATACCGAACTTTTGACTTTGCATTAATATAAACTACATATTGTATTGCAGATTGAGTTTTGTGACTTGGAACCGTTGGAAAGTGAAATGGCGATGCCATACATAAACGGAGTCCAGTACAACTAGCCAATCTAGCTAACGTCCTCATCCGAGAGTCGACGAAGAACCAAGCGTAGGACAGAGAGGTCTGTTGAAGATACCGGTAGTAGCGAAAAGTCTGTTCTATCAGTCCTACCGTTGATGGACAGTAGTATTGGACAAGCTCACTCTTCAGATGATGATAATGATCCAGTTGCTCCTCCTCCAAAATAGCAGGAGCCATCCGCTCGTAGAAAATCCTCGGTTGATAAAGGTTCAACAGCCACTCATCATTCTCAAGAAGAGCCACAATCTCATGGGGCACGTGTGCATTATATGTTGATGGTTGGTCACAGATATGTCGCAAGCAACATATAATAATCAGTTATTCATTTTTGTTAGACTTGTGAGGAGTTGCAAGTGCAAGTATCCGAACTCTAGATGGATAATAAAGTGTTGAAGACGGAGCTTGACGACATCAAGTCACAAATGTCATCCTTGAACGAAGGAAAGACTAACAAAATGGATGACATTGTACAAATGCAAGCCTGTATTAAAAGTGACCTGATAGATATTCGAATGAACATACAATTTCTATCTGAGTCGAAAGAAAAAGGAAGGGCAAAATGGACCCAAGTGATGATCTCCCTTGAACCACCATCATTTGATTTGGGGATTAAATTCACCCCACCCAATGTTTTGCATTCGGAGAAAATTCAGAAGAGGGTAGATTCCATCACATCTGATGTGGTGACGGCAACAAAGACCATTAAGAATGAGGTATTTACATGATCGAGTGATCTCAAATCACATGTATCTCCAAACCATGTTATATTATTCGGTCATAGATCACACACACTTCAGATCATGTCCTATTCATAGGTTACTTATCACAGACATTCCAAACCACATCCCTTTCATAGGTCACAGATTACACACAATACCAACACATGTTCTAATCATGGGTCACAGAGCACAGATACCTTCAAATCATGTCCTATTCATAGGTCACAAATCAAACACAGTTCCAAACCATGTCACATTCCCAGGTAATAGATCACAGATTTCTTCAGCCCATGTCCTATTCATAGGTCATAGATAACATACATTCCAAACCATATTATATTCATAGGTCACAGGCCACACACCCTTCCAAACTATTTTCCAATCATATGTCACATATCACAGATACACTCAAACCAGGTCACATATATAGGTGACAGACCACACGCGCTTACAAACTATGCCATAGGCAGCTTATGTGCCGTATTTTCAATTAATTTGTAACCTACTGCAATAATATATAGGGATCACCTACTGCTGAAACAACCTCAAAATTACCAGTTAAGCGGGTTTTAAGACCGGCGGCGTATTGCAGTCTCATTTTGTTGCCGAATAGGAGAGGGGGATATTATTCAAGTACGATGATAATGTTGTCGTTTTTGAGAATTACAAAGACAATGTTGATGAGGTTGACAAATCGGTCTTCATGGGTTGGTTCTAAAGGGGGTACAAACCAAAAAAAGTAAGTGCGTTTTGCATCTATCTGTGAAAAGTTACTCAATACACAGTTTCACAAAAGAATGTAACCTTCAGCGTCGGTCACAGAAAAAAGTTTAGCGAGGAAGACGACACCATCAAGCCTGCTTTTCTAATTGGTTCATTCCCAGTAGATCATAAGACCTGGTTTTACGAGCTTATAAATTCGGAGTCATCACTGAATGGTGTGGTGCGATTACATTTACACACTCAATTAAGTTACATTACTTTTTTTAGAATTCTAATTTCTTTTGTACTCGTTAAGAAGAGTATCAAAAATGATACAGACAGGTCACATTTCATATTGGAACTAGTTATAGAGTCATTCGTATCCAATCTATTGCATGCAATGCTTACATCTTTTCATCTCATTGAAACAGCACATGGATGCATGCTTCTACTTCATTCTCCAGGTAGCAAAACTTGGCAAAAAGGTGAAATACAGAGTCACCACCACAAACTCATGGTTCCAGATTAAAATAAAAGACATTTTCCCTACCTTCATGAAGGACCCAAATGTTCTGATGTCAGAGTCGAGCTTGGTTGAGGTTGTAACAGGACACAGCCTCCCTTTTAGCTCATCCTGGGCCAATGTTGACTATGTGTTCATGCCGATCATACCTACCAACAAGGCACATTGGATGTTTGGCCTGTTAGAATTCAAAATCCTTACCTTGACTGTGTTCAACTCAGCAGGTAAATCTTATCGTGACTAGAAGGTTTTGCAAGGTATTGGGCCATAGGTGAAGGTATTGCCTGCTTTAATGAATATCCTGGGAATTTCAAAGAAGGATCCTAATTATCACAAACCAGAAGCTAAAGAATTGAAGATGATCATCAACGACATACTCCCCTAGCAAACAAATAGGTAAGTCTGTGACCAAGATTTACTATGCGTATATCCTTTTGATGGATTCATTCATAAAAGTCTGTCATATGTTCTGCAGTCATGATTGCGGGATATTCTTGGTGTTATATGTGTCGTATCTTATCCGTGGTAGTAGATGTTCCATTCCTTAGAAGTTTGATGCTAGCAAGTTCAGAATGTATATTGTTACACTGCTCTGCAAACACCAGCAGGTTTACACAAAGAGAGTGAATCAGCCTATGATGGGGGAAGCGCTTATTATAGAATGAAAATTGGCTTTAGATTTGTTAGTGAAGATAAATATTTAGTTTGTAAATATTATGAATATTGCCTGTGTCTGATCAATAGAGGTTCATGTAATGAATAATAACTCGTAACCTTTGATTTACAATAAAGGATATTAACGTATTTACGTTCATAATTCATCCATCTTCGATTACATTTTAATGCTATTTTTCATACATATGGTGTAAATTTTACAGATTCTTTATTTCTTATAGCGTCACGTAGTCGGTGAAACATGTCATATGGTACAGCAGATAGGTCACAGTTAGTTTATCAACCTAGTCACAGATTTACATATCACGTCACACATATCTTTCATACGACATGTCGCATGTCACAGCACATGGGTTACAAATATTAGGATTCATGTTACCCATATGTGTCCACACTTTAGGTCACATATTCTCATTTCATATTACAGATTTACAAATCAGGTAACTTTTTCATACGACATGTCCCATATTACAGGTCAGAGCACACAAGTCACAGATCTGGTATGAGGTTACAAATATGGTCCAAATCTCAGAGAATTATTATTCTGACTCCAAAGTTGACAAACAATTAACTGTTAGCTGATCAATCTGAATGTATTCTTCAAAGAGACTATTTTCAATGAACATTATGCTTAAAAGAATATCACCTATTTATGAAATATTTGCATGTAATTCTATCAGTCATTTTAGCGCAATGGAGCCAAGCTGGAGCATCTCCTATGGTTGTGACATTGTTCTCCACAATGTTCGTATTTTGCCGTCGGTCTCTCTTCTCATGATGATCTCTTTCTTTCTCCGTAGGTCTTCCGCAACTCCTCTTCTGGTTAGGAGGCAACACTATTTCTCGTTGTACTTCTTCTGGTACTGTCCATTCCTCTTGATTTCCAACGAGATATATAGAATCTTGGTACGCATCTTTTGTGTAATAATAAGAACAGTAATCATATAGATACCTCTTGTGTTTGCAATTACAGCCAAATCGTGTAGACACAGTAACAAATCAACTTGTAGAATCTTGCAAGTGTTCGTTCATTGCTCAATATCAATGACAAACGTTGACCTTTCATTGTCGATAAAAAATACTGTCTAGTTTGAAGGAGATAATTGCGTACACGTAACAACAGTCAGGTCACATGTAGTTGTATACATATCACATATACTCCAACGTGTTGGTCACGCACGAATGACTCATATCCCTGAGTTCATTTACAGATTCAAGAAGCATGTTACACATGTGGTCCAGACCTCATTTCGCAGATAGACATGCATCAGATTATAGAGTTCACAGAGAGTCCACAGTTACATCACATACCACATCACATAGGTCATATATTTAGATATCAGGTTACACAAATTTGTTCCATTCACCGATAGCTATGAAATAGAATACGGAGCTTCAAACTTAGTTTACCAACCAGGTCACAGAATCACAAAACATGTCACATATCACATTTATCACATGACAGTTCAAGATACTGACACTTACGATAGGTCACATATACATATGAATGTTAAAATATAGAAAATTACCCTCAAGTTCCTCAAATCCATGCTCATTTTCCTAATCTCTTTCTCGTACTTGCTCGACAACTTTGTTAAAATATCATACGCATCATTCCTGTGTCTACAAAATCACAATTGTATGGTCTGCTGTAATGACCCTAGCAAGGATACAATAGGGCAATTTTTGGCTGCTTCATGACACATTGATCGATTTCACAATGTTTGATGTCATTGTAGATTATCTGTTTGTTGGCATATGTATTCGTGACAACTTTTCAGGTCCAACATCAGCCTGCAAACATAAATCAATTCAATTAACATCACATAAATACCATATGTGACCATTTATATGTATGTGAAATGAAATAAGACGTAGTACACTACTAGGTAAGAAATAATCTTCTCATTCATCGTAGGTAGAAGAGACATGTTACAAACATATTCTTCCAGCGTGTAAGCACGGACAACCGAATTGAATGCTTGTGTAATATTTTGGCATGACTTTTCATAACATGATTTTAGATTTTGTAGCAAATGATAAGAACGAATACCGTGACAGGCTCCCAGATACACATGTTCTATTGCATTCATTATACTGAGGTGACGATCCGACACAAAACACAGCCCTTCTCTATTTCCATACGCCTTCTTCAACTTATCGAAAAATCATCTCCAAGATTTGTCGTTCTCATTGTCTTCAATTCCAAAACCAAGAATGAATATGCTATTATTTGCATCTTGTGTACATGCTGTGAAAATGGTACCTTCATATTTACCATTCAAGTATGTACTGTCAACAACAATCACTGGTCTACAATGCTCCCATCCCCGTATTGATGCACCTAGTGCCATAAAGTAATAACTAAACTTACTGTGACTATCAACCTTTATTTCTATTATCGTACTAGGATTTTTCTGTCAGAGCATGTAGAAGAAGCATGGCAACTTACCGAATGACTAGGCTGGGTCATTCGTAATCATTTTCAAAGTTTGCTCGCGAGTTCTCCAAGCCTTTGAATAACTCAAATAAACCCCATAAGTATTCAACATGTCATTGCATATGTTCTTTCATGTATATATAGTACGGGACAATGTGTACTTGTACTTAATTGTAGATAACACAACCTTAGATAACACTTGCCTACGTGATCCCAATACTACATTTGATGCACATGTATGACTACCAATCTTTCGAATCTTAAATAGATTTGTTTTACCCCATATCAACGCTCTATTATCCAACGACATCCACCATTCGAACACCTCACAACATATTTTCCCATGTCAGATCGTTCAACCATAAACTCAAACATGTTCTGTATGGCAAACAACGATAGGTTCATTTTCAAAACATCCTTATCACGGAACACCGTTCCTTCTTCTACCTCTCTAGCATCCGCGATAGACACAACTGTGACTTCAGTGTCACAAATGTGACCCATTTTTTCATTTGACGCTTCTCATATGTCTGATGCAATGTCTTGCAATGTAAACATCTCACCACTGGAATGTGCATTGATTGGCACTATGATGGAACATCAACGATTCCATGTCCTTCAGCAGAATGTATGATAGCACATTATTGTCATTTTTTTTATCCTGATGAGAGGTAAATATTCCTTCAGTATGTACTTCAATGACACTGCTACCTTCGTAGGATCCAGAGCAAATTCTGTCATAACTATGTCCACAAGGATTAAATAACTATAGTTGCGAGCTACCAACGCCAATGAGGATTGCAATCCATATAGTAAACATACGTGCAAATACACCATTCTGCAAATTACAATTAATATCAACAATTTTATCGTAGGTGAAACATGTCACATGTCACACTGCACAACAAAGAGGTCACAAATTAGCAAACCAGGTTACATATTGTTATGGATAAGACAATCACAAGTCGGGTCATAGATTGGTATCATTTAAATTACAGAGTTGACATGGAGGTCACATATGCTCGAAAGGAATGACGAAATATTTGATTTTACATACTCGGCACATAGTGGGCGAAACATGTCACATGTCACATCAGATAGGTTACAATTTCACAAGTCAAGTCACAGTTTCACAAAGCAGGTCACGCATTACCAATTAGGGTTACAGAGCCACAAATCAGGTCACATATGACTTTTCCTACACTGTTACACAGAGGTCACATATGCTCGAAGTGAATAACGACATGTCTGATGCTAAATACATGGACATAGTGCTGAAACACTTCACGTTTCACAGTAGAGAGGTTACAGTTTCATAGATCAGGTCACATTTACACAAAGAGTTCACGCATGTGTCACAGGCGTTTCCTGCAATTCTACTAAATAACAATCTATGATGAGAAACCAGTTAACGATGATATGAGCAGCTATGACCCATATCTTAGATATTATACTAATTTTGTGTCGAACGACATTAGTCTCGTGATTGTTGATTTCAAGTTGTGACAACAGCAAAATGCGCTGTTACCTGTATTATATTAGCCAAGGACGATCAGCGTCTCCGTGGCCAGCAATAATTTCTCATCCCCTATAATGGTGATTTTAGGATCAATTCGTGTTGCGAAATTCATTCGGAATGTGACATTCGAATCGACGAACATAACATTCAGATTATTACTTGGATTGGCTTCTCCGGCAATTATTTCTTTTTTTATGAAATCGACACCGATCTCTGTGACTCGATAGAGGAATGAAATCGACCAATTTTTAGTAAAATCAATCGGCAACATCAATTTCGTTGCCGTGAATAACGAAATCTGATAGATTTTTTTGAATTTTGGTCATGAATTTTTAGCATTTGGAGTCCTATTATATAAGGTAAGAAAGCTTAATTGTAGAAAACGGATGTAACAGAATCTTGCTCTCTATATATACGTATATATATCGAAGATTTGAATTTTCAATCATTATGGGGGGTTTTTGATTTGGGGTATTCTATACCCCTGAGTTGTGATTTTTTTTTCCAGTAGTAGACAGATCAAATTCCGTGGAAGAATAATGTGGACCAGAAGAATAATTTTGATTGACTAGGGGCCGACAGAGGAGGAGGGAGAGGGGCGCTGGGCTGGTCTAAGCTAATTAACTTGTAAAAAATGGAAAATTTAGCCCAAATTATTCGTGAAATAAAGAAGAATAAAAATTTAGCCCAACCCAATAATTAATTTTAACACAATTAACTTCATTCCCAACCCAAGCCCAATGTTAAATTATTCAAATTTAGCTTCAAATTTAAATAGTTTATTTATAATCAAATTAGTTTATTATATTAGAAATAAATTTTATTGATTAAAGTAAAGATAAATAACTTATTGTAACATGTCTCATGTTTGACTAAGCTTTAAAGTAATTAATTTTTTCTAACGTGTTTTTTAGATATTGCTTATTTATACTTGTGAGTTAAAAATTTATTTATTTCAACCACGAAATGGATACTATTATCAAAATAAATAATATGCTCTATATTTTCTTTTATCAGTTAAAAATACATATGTTAGAACTTTATCATAAATGTTTAAAAATATATCTTGATTGATTTTGTCATTAGCGTCGAGTTCAACCTTTTAAAATAAATCTCAAGTAGCAAAGAGCATCTATGAAAAAAAATTCAATTTTCAGCCCACCCTAACATATCTTCCTGGCTCCTCCCCTGGGTCTAGATCAGACAAGCATACTGTGTAGTGACTGTAATGGATTGCATGAACGTGGTGTGTTGTAGATTTCAAGTTTAATATGGTTCGATTTTTCTGGCAATGAATCACAAAAAAGGTATCTGAACAGCCACAATTCTGGGGAACACTTCAATCTGAAAGGGTAGTTTCTGGTGATATCCCCACAAGAAGGCCTGCATTTAGTTGTTTTAGGCTCTGTAAACTTTTAAACAATATAGAAGAATTAACATGATGGAACCAGCAAATTAGTGGCTTTTTGTGCATAGTTACTGATCAGGGAATTCCGTGATTCTTGAATTGTTTGTCGAAGTTTATTAATGTATGTAGTCCATTACTCTGTACAGTGGAAGCTGCAAATAAAAGTCTCACGTCAGCTAGACATAGGGATGAACTTGTGTGTGGCACAAATGACAATATATTTCTTACTATGAACTCTCAAACTGAACCTTCCTTTCAGACGAAGACGCAGATTCAGTTAAGATGATGTATTACTTTGTTTGAAGGGGGATTATTGAGGAAGTGTGAACAAAACTGAGGATTTTCTTGAAATTATAAAGGCATTGAGCTATGTGTCCCAATAGGTTAACCTTTAATTAAGATGAATCCAAGTCCCGTTAGACTGCACTGAAACTGAGGAAAAAAAATTGATTATTCTTATGATATGTAGAACTTATTTTACTTATTTGTACAGATTATGCCCATCTATATAATTGATCATTTTACATTGTTGAGAGCTGGACTTGACCAGCTTAAAAACAATAGCCTGTTTCTCGGCACTGATTATGCTTTTATATAATTGATTGTTTTATATTGTATTCTTACTTATAATATGTGAATGATTCATTGACCATATCAATAACCATTATCACAAATCTGGCATATCCCTTCTTCAACTGCAAAGTTATTATTTTGAGTATCATTTTTCAAAGTCAAAACTTCAAAAGTCAGACAAACTGAGGCAGATGGGTTGCATAAGGCTAAAACACAACAATTTAATGATATTGGTCCAAACACGAAATAAATTGTATACTAAAGAAGATAAGAATGAATGAAAGATTCCCATTATAACAAAATATATATATTTATTCTTAGTATTTGAATGGATTTTTGAATTTGAGGGATTGTTCGTTAAAATTTTTTATAAAAGTTTTAGTAAAATTAATAAAAGTTGATGAAATATTTGGTTGAACAATTGATAAAAATTGTGGAATTTCATAAGATAAGTTGTTAAAATTAATATTCTTGTTGACATCAACTTTTCCAATTTTGCTCAAGTTAAAGAGGAGACATTAACCTATTTTCTGAGCAATATTAAGTAAGTGGAAATAAGAAAATGTAAAGGAACACATGCTGATTTATATTCGTTTGACTTAATATGAGAGTTACGTCCACTTACCATTCTAGGTTTCACTAAAAGTTGAAAGAAAATGTTTAGAGCAAATTACATAAATTACTCCTAAAGTTTATGACAACAGATACCTCCTTTAAAAAAAAATAAGAAACCTCGCCTCTTTTAATTTTTTTAAATCTTTTTGTACAGTGTTTTTCATCTTAATCATATTTATGACTTTTGATTTCTCATTAAAAGATGAATAAATTAAAATTGATCTAAAGATTTACAACAAAAAGGAATTAAAAAGAGCATATATAATATTATGATAATAATAATGTCTATAGTATTAAAAAAACAAAAAAATTGTGAAAATGTTACTAAATCTAGCAACATAAAATATTTAATGAATTTTTAATTAGATTTTATGGTGAAATATTTATTTATCTTGACTTGATAATGATTTTTAATCATTAAAAAAAAACACATTTTGTAACTTTTGAAATATTATAAAAATATTTATAATGGTATTTTTTAACTAACTTGATACCATTTAAATCAAAAGTATGAAAAAAAATATCTTAATAATAATAATAAGAAAGAAAGAAATTATAATTTGAATATAATACAATAACAATTTCAAATTAGTGTGGAAAGGTAAAATGAGAAATAAATACTTACTTTTTGCTAACGGAAAAATGTCCAAAAGTAAACCTCAAGGGAGGTTTACGTAATTTGCTCAAAAGTTTACAAAGAATATCTCACATTTATGTGAATCTATTTATATTAAAATGACTCACCTTATATTTATTAAATTATAAGTAACCAAATATAAATGTCAGATATTTCCACGTAATTAAAAAAAAAAAAAAAAAAAAGCACCAACAATTTAACGTGTCTAATTCCATAAAATATGAATGAAATACTTTTGGGACATGGAATGGATCTATATAGAATAATAATAATAATATTTGGCTTCCTTTTCTTCTTTGACAATATTGAGTATTATCGAGTCTTGTACCAAATATGTGATAACAAAAAGCTTATGTGAGGGATGAAAAAGTTGAATTTGGATCACTCAATCTGAAAAGGTATTAGTGATATTAACAAACTTCACAGAGTTTTTCTCAAAACATGAACAGATTCATGGTCTCCTTCATTTTCCTAGTACTTCATGTAATTTCAGGATTTGCCGTATCCCAAGATCATGAATGTCAGCCAACAAGGTGTGGAGATTCCGGTCCAACCATTAAGTTTCCTTTTCGACTCAGGGATCATCAACCAGAGCATTGTGGCTATCCCGGATTTGAATTGTCATGCACTAAAAGCAACGAAACTGAATTTGAGCTTCAATTTCCAGTGACAGCATCAACTAACATGTCATGCTTCCAATATTCGCGAAAGTATGGATCTGGAAAATTGATTATAGAGCACAACTTATATTTATAAATAACTTCATGGCAAATTACTGCCCTCCAGGGCAGCCTCCTAGTGTGAATTCATCGATTTCCCTTTTCAAGATAGCTGAAGTTTTCGGGGTTGAAGAGGGATACACATTGTTTAATTGCCCGTCTAACTTAACAGACAGTTATCCATACCCCATAAAATGTCTTAGTAGACAAAAATTTCAAGTCCTAGCTAGTTATTCGTCATATGGGATCAGCAGCTTGCCTCAGTATTCGTCGTGCTATAAGATGTATAATGTTTCATATGTTCCATACTCTGTATTCACAAGGGAGCACCAAAAATATAGCTTTCATATGTCTCTGCATTGGTCGAAAACATCTTGTGGAAATTGTGAAGCGAAAGGGAAGTATTGTCGGTTAAAGAACAATGGAACATAATCTGGAACGGAATGCTTCAGCTCTAAACAACAGGGACAAAGTACATTCTACATTCTAAGTGCATAGCTGGTATACGTACTTGACATTTTATTTTCTTTTTTCTTTTTTACTACTATTCACTACGCTCTAATCCACATTACCAAACATGCCATGCCATTAAAGTATTTTGTAGTTGCTCTAAATTCATCTTTTGTAATGTTCTTATTATTGAGGCCACTAAGTTCTTTAGTTCTCAATAATCATTTATAAGGAGTAAAATTAATAAGGAATATCTTGTTAATAACAATCTTCCTATTTTCACAGGTCTGTCAAGAAAACTAATCGTTGCAGGTATCGTAGTAGGCGTGCTTCTCATCTTGTTTCTTATAATCGCATTGTATATCATCCTAAGCTTGAAGAAAAGAAAGAAAGAAGATCAAAAAAAAAAATTGAAAGCTTTTGAGAGGATTACATGGCGCTTAGGACTACACGATTTTCTTAGGCATATATCAAGAAGATTACTGAAAATTTGAAGAAAAAACTAGGCCAGGGAGGCTATGGAATGGTGTATAAGGGGAAGCTTTCCAATCAGATACTTGTTGCCGTTAAGCTCCTCAAAAATTTTAAAGGAAATGGTGAGGAGTTCATTAATGAAGTTGGTACAATAGACAGAATTCACCATGTAAACGTGGTTCGTTTAGTTGGATATTGTGCTGATGGATATAGACGAGCTCTTGTTTATGAGTTTCTACCAAATGACTCGCTTGAAAAGTTCATATCATTGGGAAATCAGAGCCGTACACTTGGTTGGGATAAACTTCAGCAAATTGCCGGAGGCATAGCCAAAGGACTCGATTATCTTCACCAAGGCTGCAACCAACGTATGCTTCATTTCGACATTAAACCTCACAACATCTTGCTCGACCACAACTTCAATCCAAAGGTCTCAGATTTTGGATTGGCCAAGTTATGCTCAAAGGATCAGAGTATAGTTTCCATGACGGCTGATCGAGGGACAATAGGCTACATTGCACCAGAAGTCTTCTCGAGGAACTATGGGAATGTGTCATATAAAGCAGATGTTTATAGTTTTGGCATGTTATTGATTGATATAGTTGGAGGAAGGGAGAATTTCCGCGCTGCAGAACAGGACAGTAGTCAAGTATACTTTCCAGAATGGATGTATAGTCAACTGGAGAAAGGAGAAGAAATAGAAATCGGGATTGACACAGACGAAGACAGTAAAATATTTAAGAAGTTAACAATTGCGGGACTTTGGTGCATTCAGTGGAATCCAGCAGATCGGCCTTCAATGAAAACGGTGATTCAAATGCTAGAAGGAGAAAACGTTCCCATCATGCCACCAAATCCTTTTGCCTCCATGAAATCAACAAATTAAATGCAACTTCACATGAAATCCTATTTAGCAGTAGCTAAGTTAAATCAATATATCGTGTTAGTCTTTTCTATATTTTGAACAAAATTGGATTGGCTTTTATGTCAATTATTTGGCATTCATCTTAATTCTTAATACAAATGCCACAAAGAAATCGAAAATTTGTAGGAACCTCCTTGTTTGAAAATTTCGTCTTACCTCGATAATTTATGAACTCCATATGATACAAATGCCATCAGCAAACTCCATATAAACCCAAATAACAACTGATAGCATGTTCAGTATTATGCATTTTCTGAGGACACAATATTACTGGAAACACAAATTATAAATGTCATTGAGCAGTTCGAACAGTTTACTTGATTAAGTTTACATTACTTTCAACATCTCCCTTAAACTTGACCATCCCAAGCATAAATTTATGTTTGACAAACACATCATACTTAAGTGGCTTGGTAAAAATATCTGCTGCTTGATCATTTGTTATGCATGATAGTAGCTCCACTTCTTTCATCTTTATGTGTTCCTGGATAAAATGAAAACGTGTGTCTATATGTTTGCTTCTTTCATGATCGACTGGATTCTTTGCAAGTGTAATTGCTGATCGATTATCAATATAAATCTCATTGGAATTTTCTTAAGGGAATCCCAAATATGTCAGTATATTGCGCAACCAAATAGCATGACATATAGCTAAACTTGCAGCAACATACTTAGCTTTATAGCTAGATAAAGTACCAATTGGTTGCTTTTTGGATGACCATGTGAATGCAGTTTCTCCAATAAAAAATAAGAATCCAGTTGTACTTTTCCTTTCATCTATATCTCTTTCCCAATCACTATCTGAATAACTAGTGAGCTTAAAATCATTAGTAGATGTATAAAGTAAGCCTTCATTGATTACACCTTTAAAATAGCGAAGGATTCTTTTTGCTGCATTAAGATGTGATTGATCTGGTGTCTCCATGTATCTACTAATCAATCTTACGCCATATAGTATATCCGGTCTGGTGCATATTAGATATCTAAGGCTTCCAACCAAGCTCTTGAAATATGTAGGATCAACTTCACCATCTTCATTTTTGTGTAGTTGCAGTCCACTTTCAACTGGATTAGTAATAGGATTACACTTCTCCATTCCAAATTTCTTTAAAATAGCTGCTGCATAGGCATTTTGAGAAATAAAAATTCCATCTTCTTATTGCTTAACTTCAATCACAAGAAAGTGTACCATCAATCCAATATCAGTCATCTCAAATTCTTTCATCATATTTTCTTTGAAGGCTTCAAACATGGATGGATTGTTGCCTGTAAAAATAAATCATCAACATATAAACAGATAAATAGTATACCTCCATCTTGTTCTCATTTTACATATACTGCTTGTTCATACGGACATTGCATAAACCCATTCTTTTTAAAGTAATTGTCAATACGGGTATTCCACGCTCGGGGGGCTTGCTTGAGTCCATAAAGAGCTTTTATTCTTTCTTGGCTCTGATACCACTGATGGGTAGAAGTTGTGATAGAATATCACTTTTTCACTCAAATAAACAAATTTTCATAAATCTTACAACATATATTTCATACAATAGAGCTATTTTCTCTCAACAACTCTCTTATACAAATCTTACAATTTCTCTTCTACCCAATAGTTTAAATACATAACAATACATCTATTTATAGGAAAAAAACTAAGAAGAGTTCAAGTTGATCAAGTAAGTTTCCTTAACTTTAGTAGAAGAAGTCAATTGAGGTAAGTAACCTTATCCCATATCGTTTGATAGAAGGAGAGTTTAATATGCTCAAGTAACTTCTACTTTCTTTAGAAGAAGAGTTCAAAATGGTTACGTAACTTCTTTAAAAACTGTCGGCCAATGACGAGTTTTTCCTTCACCGTCTAAAATTCTTCTATCCAATAAAAATTTTTGCTTAATCAAGTTACATTTTGACCAAGTCATCATCTTGATATCTTTGAGCTTCATTTTATTTCTAGAGTTCACTTAGTCAAGTTTACATTACTTTCAACATGGCATTTGGTCTTATTAGCACAAGTAAACCAAAGCCCATTAGGATTTTTAAAAATCTTCGAGTGTGTGGAGATTGTCATGCAGCCATGAAATACATATCGATTGCAATAGGGAGAGAGATAGTGGTAAGGGATTCAAACAGGTTTCACCACATCAAAGATGGGTCATGTTCCTATAACGATTATTGATGAAAGCTTTTTGAATCTACTGCAATGATCGAAAATGCAACTTTGGTTATGGTTCTACATTCGTTAGAGCAAGCTGTTGCATTTCTCAGGTGGTTTTGTACACTTCACTATTTTACTAATAAGTATTGCAAAGGACATGAATATTATGAAGCCTGAGAGTCTTCATTTGAAGGAAGGCCTAGTGGATCATGCAGGTTCTGTTTCCAGTTTGAAATAAAAAGATTCTAAAGTGACTCCATCTTCCTTCTCACAAGAGCAATTTTTTTTTTCTTTTTTCTTTTTTTTTTTTGGCCCATGAAGATCCCATCAAAGCAAAATTTCTTATTCATAATAAATTTTATGCTCTTTCGTATGTTTATAAAAAGTGGAGAGTATATTTTGTTGTACTTAAAAGTTACTAGAAAAATTCAGGAGAGTATTTAATTGAGACTTTAATGACCTTTTTCAAGTGATTGACTATTATAAATTTATGGAAAAATTGCAGTCAAGGTGCCAAATTTTTCGTTTATTCGCAGACTTTGTTTAAACCTTTCATTTGTGCCACCAGAGGTACAAAACCTTTAAAAAATTCGCACTTGGCGTCCAAATTGGCAGAAACCGTTACTTTTTCCGTTAATTGACCAAAAATTAAAGGTCTGACCATTGTTGACTAATTTTCAAGGGTAAAAAGGTAATGTTGCAATAATTAAATACGAATATAAAAAATATAGAAAAGGGAAGACTATTCTTCTTTCCCAAATTCGTCGGCACCACCACTATTTTCAAGGTCTGTTTCTTCTTTCCCAAAAGGTAATGTTGCAATAATTTTTGAGGTCTGACCATTGTTACAAAAAAATGTTTTACCCCGAATAGCGTTCCTTTAATATTGACTTGCACCATCATTTGAGTTTAATCCCTATCAGTGTCAATGGCGATTTCCAAATCAGACTGTCGAAATCCAGCTAAAAAGGTCTGATTGTTTCCGAACTTAATCGAAAATCCATCTCCATCTCCATTCGCAACCACCGCCCCATCGATCGAAACCAGCAGCTCCTCATGTTGAAAACCAATTAAAATCTTCCACGAGTTCAGCTCATAAGCCCCTGCATTCAACACCGTTACCATCGCCTTGAACTACCACGCCTGCACGGATTGTTTGTGCCTGTTCTCAAGATTTGTGGAAGGACAGTGGTGGTGCCGATGGATTTGGTGGCGATGATGATCGGTGGATTTGAAGGTGGAAGGTGACGATGGTCCGATGGCTGGTATTTGGGGAAGAAGAAGAGTCTTTCCTTTTCTATTTTTTTTATATTTTTATTTAATTATTGTAACATTACCTTTTTGCCCTAGATAATTAGTCAACAACGGTCAGACCTTTAATTTTTGGTCAATTAATGGAAAAAGTACGGTTTCCGTTAATTTGGACTCCAAGTGCGAATTTTTTGAAGGTTTGGTACCTCCGGTGGCACAACTGAAAGATTTGGACAAAGTTTGCGAATAAACGAAAGGTTTGGCACCTTGGCTACAATTTTCGCTAAATTTATATAAAATGATCTAATGAGCACTAGTGCTAATTTTATACTAAACACCATGACGTGTCATATCAATTCATTGATAGATAATAAATTTAATTCAAATATTAAAATGCATCAAAACTTTGTCCACCAATGGATTGATATGACTCGTCATCGGTGCTCTTCTTGTACTAAGTACCGATGACGTTACATGTGAAAAAAAATAATGAAGAAATATTTAATATTCAGTATTATCAATGTCTTTAAAGAGTAAAAAACTAATTTATTTATGTACAATTTAATTACAGTTAGGCTTTTTATAAGTTTAACTAAAACTTGATCTCGTTCATTAAAAAAAAAGTGTTAAAAGAATTTTTTAAACAAAGAAATGATAAAAAATAGAAAAAATATAACTGGTAGAAAAGAGAGAAAAGTAATATTTTTTTAATCATTGTTCTAAGGTTCATAGAAGAAAATGGAAAAGAGAAATATAGAGAACAAAAAATACATTTAAAAAAAAAAAAAGTTTTCTTCCAAAAGCGTTAATTGAAAGATTTTTAAAAAGTTAATAACTATTTAATACACAAACATTTTTAGAGAGCTTTAAAAGATCTACATTAAATGCTTCTAAACTTCTAAAATCCTTATAGTTTTTTTAAAAATTCCAATTGGATACAACCCCTTAAGTTCAAATTTAGACTTGCATCTAAGGATTTAGTTTTTGCATATTTTCCACATTTATGTTAAATGATTTTTGTTATGCTCAATGAAAGGGCCACCCTTTGACTTTATTCACCCTATCTGTCCAATCGAGAGTGTCGAAGGGAACTTGGATTTGACAACTCACAGGTATTTTCTTTCCTCCTTTATATGTCTAAATTGCGCTAAACTACTAATAAGATGATTACCTATTTGTTTGCACATTCACTATGTATTAAGTGGCGTGGCAAAATTAGAAAAGAAGTATGAAGCAACTTAAAATTTATTTATAGGAAATGGAAAGATGTTATCAAAATTATAAAAATGTCCCGAAAGTTCCAAGTGAATAATTCTTGAATTTTAATATTCGAAGATCTATGTAACCATTCACTAGAATCTAGTCTTCAACAAATTCATAGAAACGCCATGCATTGCTAAGTTGTTCTACTGTTAAAATAGCGAACCCTGCCCTTAAAACATGCTACAACAAGAAACCAAGTTTTGTTCCCAATAAATTTGAAGATGGCTACAAGAATCTTCTTCGCCATTGCATTTGGTTCATTGCTAGGTCTTTAGCAAATACAATATGTCAATGTTAGTTTTGGTTTGCGCCTTTACACTTTTTTTAACACCTTTCTAAACTTACCTTTGCCATGCCCGTTCTTGCAGTTAAAATAATGACTTGGGGCATGGCTAGGTATCATAGTGGGATGGGGGTGTGTGCTCTTAACGACTTCTTATTCTAGCGCTAGGAAATTATCTTCAATCTACCAATATGTATTGCTTTCTTTATTGTTGCTAGATTGGCTTTAGGATTTACTTCTATTGGACTTAGAGTTCATCAAGGGTCTAAACCCCACCCCTCGACACGGTCTGAGAATAGCTTATTCTTATGAGAGAGAGCTTCTTTAGCCCATACAAACATACCCGGACATATAAGTAAATTGTCATTCCATCTCTTTGTTTGCATATATTTCATTTTCTTATCCTACTTTAGTATTGCTTATTTAACTTGTACAGAAGAAAAAAGCCACCAAACTTTAAGTAATATAGTTTGAAACCAATTGTGGAAATAATTTACAATGAACAACGGTATTTATTTTTTCATAATCATAATATCTTTTTCGAGTACATGCCCTGAAAATGAATGCAACGGAAGATTCCAATGCAAGAACAATTTGTTTTGGAATCATAATTCTCTTCATTTGTGTATGCTTGATAGATTCAAAAAGCCACATTCACCTTGCCATCTTTCGTCTAGAGGGAAGTGAAAGCTCTTCAAGATTTCTCAAGCCTACCAAAAGAATCCACTATTGTAGTTCCCTTTTGTTATTTCATGTTCCTTCTCATATTTTGGAAAGTGGACAGATGGTAATAGACAACAAATACATTTAATAGAAGTAGACGCCTGAATAATTCTTCAACTCAAGGTACCAAAGTGAGTTGAGTGAACAAAATACAAGCATGTAATATGTATTTATTTGCTGGTCAAACTTATCTGCAAGTAACTTTTTACTGTTACACAAAGTGGTGAACCTAAAATACACAAAAACAGTCAAGAAATTGTTAAATAAAAAATTAGACAAAATCACTCTATCTCTAGCATCTCAACAACTATAACCAAAGGTATCAAAGATGAAGATCCTTTTATATAGGGGCTCAGACTCATCAGAAAATAGGTTTGTACCCGCCTGTGTGACTTATACAAACCACCAAAACCCTAAGGCTTTCCTCTATCAAATCAAAGGAAGCCACAAGGTTACGAACAAACAACAACCCTTTCAATACACAAAGTATTTGATTTCACTCAGAAAATATCACTCAGAACTCACTTCTAATTAGAGATTGGAAGAACACGAAGAAGAAGGGTTAGAAAAGTCTCGGAGGAATATCTCATAGGCTGCTCCAAGAAGAAAGAGAAAAATGATGGTCAAACTCGTCCAAGGCAACCAAGGGGCTATATATATGTGTGTGTATAGATATATATATATATATATGTGTGTGTGTGTGTGTGTGTGTGTGTTTATATACATACATACATACATACATACATACATACATACATACATACATATATATATATATATATATACACACCTACAAAATTTAGCCATTGACCAAGATTTAGTCCAACGGTTAGGGGCTCCCAAGAAAATGAAAAGAGGACATGTTTTTGGCTACGTTAAAATGCCCCGCCACAGAAAACACGCTTTAATCTATTGGGTCGGGTAAGTTCAAGTCACGTTATTGGGTAAGAGTCTAGTATTATCAAAAAACAGATTTTCGGCTTTAGCCCATTTATCATCATTGTCCCTTGAAAGTTATTGGCATCACAGCCCAACAACCTCCACCTTGATGCCAATGAGATTTCTGGACACTTGTAGGTCTCCAGTTGACACCAAGTTGTACATGCAAAGAAAGTTAACCCGTAAAATATTCAAAAGTGCCAAACATGATTTAAACTTAGAAAGAGTCAATACCTTTGTTCCCATGTCTGATGGATTATACTGTGTAGAAATTTTTTCAAGAATAACAGATTAATTTGAGATGATATCCCTAATAAAATGTAACTTTACATCTATATGCTTAGTTCTTTCATGAAAAACAGGATTCTTACACAAATGTATTGCACTTTAGCTATCAGAATAAGCTATGACAGGTTCATTTAACATTTTAATTTCAGACAACAGTCCTTTAAGCCACAAGGCTTCTTTTATGGCCTCTGTTGCAGCCACATACTCAGCCTCTGTGGTTGATAAAGCAACTGTAGGCTACAACTAAGACTTCCAACTCAAACAAGTACCACAAAGTGTAAACATATAGGCTAGAGGTGGACTTTTTATTGTCCCTATTACCAGCAAAATCAGCATTTACAAAGCCTTTAAGCATTATACCTTCATTACTATTTTTAAACACTAATCCTAAGCTAGATGTATCTTTTAAGTACCTAATAAGCCACTTAAGTGCTTTCCAATGTTAAGGACCAGGATTAGCCATAAACCTGCCTAAAGTGCTATTGCATGAGCTACATCGGGTCTACAACAGACCATGATATACATAATAGACCCTACCGCGTTAGCATATGGAACCTTTTCCATGTAACTTGTATCCGATTCATAAATTGGACATTGCTCTTTACTTAGTTTGAAATGACTGGCTAAGGGCAAAGAAACAGATTTTGATTCATGCATGGAAACTTAGGTAAAACTTCTTCTATGTAAGCTGATTGCTTTAAAATCAATGTGGATTGTGATCTTTTTTCTAAGTATATCCATTCCCAGTATTCTTTTAGCATGCCCCAGAATTTTCATTTCAAATTCAGCTCCAAAAATTTCTTTAATATCATTTATCTGTTTTAAATCAGGCCCAATTAACAGCATGTCATCAACATAAAGTAATAGAAAAATGGATATTTTAGAATCAGATTTTTTAAGGCAATGATCATAAGAGTTTCTTTTCTTACAAAATCAACAGTCATGACAAAATTATCAAACTTTTTATACTATTGTCTTAGAGACTGTTTTAAACCATATAAAGATTTTTTAAATAAACACACATAGTCAAATTTAGATTTATTCACAAAACCTTCAGGTTGTGACATATAAATTATTTCATCTAAATTACCATGTAAGAAAGTTGTCATTACATCCATTTGTTCTAATTCTCAATTATGATGAGCAACTAATGCAAGTAAGACTCTAATAGTAGTGTACTTTACCACATGTGAAAATATCTCATTATAATCCACACCTTTTTTTTAGTAAACCCCTTAGCAACTAATCTTGTTTTAAATCTTACAGGCTCATGATCTGAACTGCCTTTTTTCACTTTGTAAATTCATTTACAATCAACTATGGATTTATTTTTTTGTCTAGGCACAAGATCCCAAGTTTTATTTTTCATTAAAGAGCTCATCTCTTCTCTCATGGCAGCTTCCCACTTACCAGATTGATTGCAACTCATAGCTTCAGTATAGGTCTTAGGTTCTTCATAGGCTAGGTCATTATAAAACATGACAGAATAGGATAGATAGTCTTCATATCTTGCAGGTTCTCTTATGTTCCTTCTAGACCTATCCCTAGTCAATTGACAATCACTAAGATCACTTTGTTGATTGGGATCACTAATTTTAGCTTGTTCATATTCCTGTACACCTGAATGTTCTAATTCAGTCTGAGTTTGAGGTAGTGTGGGTTCATTTTCTCCTATATTATTAGGAGCAGAATCCGTTTGATATCCCAACTCCACCTGAAATTGGTTTCATATGGGTTTACAGGGTCTACAGACTTTTATTTTTCAAAATAGGGTATCTCATCCTCATTGAAGGCAACATCTTTAATTATTATTTTATATCACCTATGACCACTAGCCCATAACCTATAGCCTTTAATTCCTTCAGGATAACCTATACACACATATTTATAACCCATTGGCTCCAATTTTCCCAAATTCTGGTGACAGTAAGTTGTACACCCAAAAACTCTAAGATGGGAATAGTCTGGCAATTTCCCATACCACTTTTCTTCAGTGTCTTACCTTCCAAAACACTTGAAGGTGCTCTATTCACTATATATGTGGTTGTTGCAACAACATTCCCCCATAACACCTTAGGAACTCCAGATCCCACCATCATACACCTGACCTTATCTAGCAAGGTCCGATTAACCTCTATGCTACCCCCATTTTGTTAGGGTGTGTATGGGACAATTTTGTGTCTTAGGATTCCACTTTGTTCACAAAGTTTATCAAATTCAAAGTTGCAAAATTCAAGTCCACTGTCAGTTCTTAAAACTTTAATTTTTGTAGACATTTGATTTTCAATAAGTACTTTCCTGCTCTTAAATTTTTTAAAAGTTTCATATTTGTGTTTTAACAAAAACACCCATACTTTCCTTGAAAAATCATCAATTATCGAAAGGAAATACTTATTTTTCCCTTGGGTAATTGGTGAAGCTGGTCCTCACAAATCAGAGTGGACATATTCCAATGGGGAAGTAGTTTTATGCTTTCCAGAATCAAAGTGGAGTCTGTGATGTTTACCAAAAGTGCAGTTTTCACAGAAAGAAATTTTTTATATTTGGTCATTTCCAAATGCCCCCTTTTTTATGTAGGATTGTGAGGCCTTTTTTACCAAGATGTGCAAGTCTTTTATGCCATTTTAGGATGGAATCAGATTCAGTACTGGAGACAGTAGCAGTATTTTCAAGTACTATTTCAGCTTTAACTACATAGATTTCATTTTTCTTTACACCCTTAAAGATGACAAGAGATCCATTGATCACTTTCATCAACCCATCTCCAATCCTACCACACATCCCTAGGTCATCTAATTTTCCCATAAAGATCAGATTCCTTTTGAGTTCAGGAACATATCTCATTCTTTCTAGGGTATACATGTATCCATTTTCAAATTTTAGGGACACATTTCCTAAACCTTCAACTTTACAGGCAATGTTATTTCCCATCACTATTTATCCACTTCCTAACTTCTTAAAATCTTGAAGCCATGACCTTTCATATATAATATGAAAGAGACAACCTGAGTCCAATGTCATGGACATATCTGTTATTAGCATAATCACCAACTCCTCATCAGGTTCTAAACCACAAGATATACATCAACTGTGTTTGGTTCAGTTGGTTCAACCACATTCCCTTCATCAATTTTCTTTTCTTTAAATTCAGTTTTCTTGTTGTGGCAATCTTTTTATATAGTGTCCAATTTTACCACAACCATAACATTTTCTATTATTTCTTAATTTTGATTTTGATTTTGATCTTGGCTTCTGAATTTCTTTTTGTTATTGTTTGCTGATTGATTTTGATTTAGATAAGTATTATTTTGCCTGTTTGGTTGTCTTCCTCTAATAAACATATTCTTTGACTCCTTGCCATGTCTTTCAATTTTAAGTTTCAATTCTTTACTTTTTAAAGAATTAACAACAACATCAGGTGTCAAAGTATCTTTGCCATACTTAATGGAAGTTTTGACATCCTTATATGCCTCCAGTCTAGCATTAAGTATATTCTTCAGAAATTTTATCCTCGGCATTGGTCATATCTTGTACCAATTTATTAAAGTTATCAAGATTATCATCTAAGTCTTTAGATGGATCAATCTTAAAGCTAAAGAACCTCCCTAGAAGGAAGAGTTTATTAGGTAATGACTTCACTAAGTATAGCTCCTCTAATTTCTCCCATAGGGCCTTAACATTTTCTAATTTCCCTAATTTTCTTAACACTTAGTCAGAGAGGTGTAGAATAATAGAGGTATAGGCCAAATCATTAGATTCAGTTCTTTTTTCTTGTGTCATTGTTTCAGGGTACTCTCTAGTTATAGCCTTAGAGACATTCTGTTGCACTAAAACCCCTCTCATTTTTTGTTGACATATAGGAAAATCTCTCTTCCCATTAAAGACCTCAAGTTCAAAACTAGTGGTGCTCATCTTGTTAATCAAACAATTCACACTTACTAATACTAATTTGATCACAACAGGTAAATAAGAAGCAAAGATTCTTGATATTATAGGCAAGACAACAAAGTATGTGTAAGTGCAGAGATAACAACTTAACATACACAATTTATTCAACACAACTTTTGAAGATCAACTATCCAGCCCTACCAAGATCCCGTGAGACTCAAGATCTCAGTTCGAGGCACGGGTTTGGGTAGAGGTTTTATGGATACAAAAAATGAGGCAGGTGTTATAATATACAAAAACATAAAGCAGTCCCAAATATACTGTAATACTCCAAGTACAATAAGATCATACAGCTTAATCCAAGTCACACGGAACCAGATTTAAGAACAATTATCCAGCAACGAATGATCAGTCAACTAAGACAAATAACAAGAAAAAATCAAGCAGTATATTAGGGTTCAGAAAATTAAACCACAGTGGTGGTCATTTCACTTGACCACCCACAAATTTCACCAAGACCAAAGGATGGATAGATCAAGCCAGAGTCAAGAAAGGGCTTTCACCAAGAAATGTCAGACTCGACACATAATAGCACTAGATCTAGGGTTTATGACCCCAAGAACTTCAGATTCATAAAGAAATTTTTAAAAATACGGCTCGGTCCACCCAAGATAGCCAATCGAAGGCTCTGATACCATTGTTACACAAAGTAATGAACCCAAAATACACAAAAACAGTCAACAAATTGTTAGATAAAGAATATGACAAAATCAGTCTATCTCCAGCAGCTCAAGAAACTCGAACCAAAGGAATCAAAGATGAAGATCCTTTCATATAGGGGCTCAGACTCGTCAGGTTTATACCCGTCTGTGTGACTTATACAGAAGAAGAACTCACTCTCATAAGTAGAGCTAAACAAAGATGGCACTTTATATCCCTTCTAAGGTCTTTTGGAAGATTATGAACCAGATTTTCTTCATCAACACCTCTAGTTTCCTGCCATTTATACTGTTCATATCACTGGATCCTCTCCTTTAGGCTTTTAGGAAGTAAACAATGAGGCATCCATTGCTCTACATCTCATCTTTTCACTCTAATTTTCTCTAATCTTAGAGTTGTGGACTACAAAAAAGTCTATCGCACCATTAGCGTATATAATTTGTTAGAACCTAGGATTGATAATGCAACCCCTTGGGACTTTTCAAACTCTTGATTGCAGAATTTTTGTGGCTTCAAAATTTAAACCATCTTAAGATAAAATATTTTAATGACCGGCTTTTTTTAAGCTTCCAATCAATTCCAGATACTTTATTTGCACAAACTTTTCATACAAAAAGAAAAATGTAACTGTAATAGTCCTTAGGTGTTAAAATCTGACAACCCTAATGATCATTTTGACTTGTCAAAATCCGTAATACACCATTCTCAAAGGAAGATTCAGTTAAAACTTTTTAGAAATATTCAATTAAAACTTAAACATTTTCATTTTATTTGTATCTGTAATAGTAAAATGACGCTAAATAATTTCTTAGTGCACCGCTTTGTTAAGCTGCACACAAGGATATTGTTCTCTAAAAAAAACTTGAATGAACATCAGATACAATGATGTAATTCATTTATCTGCATATTTCCAATAAGAAATGACAAAAGCACTAAGCCAGAGATGGAGATGAAAACTGCAAAGTAAATTTCCCAAACAAAGGTACTTGTTTTGAGGTTTTCGACCAAGGGAACTGCAACATCAGACGAGTAATATATAAATGCTAAATTAGACCCTCTAAATATAAAAAAGGCTTCAAGAACAAAAATCTTAAGCTCTTGAAATTGTTCATTATGATGGAGGTCATGCATTTCACGTCCCATTTTTCACAGGAATATTGTTGTCCACTATGAAAAGAAGAAGACGGAGATGAAATAGAAATTAAGGGAAAGGGGATTAAATGTTAGGAATGTGACTCAAATTAGGAGATTGGAGA
The DNA here is from genome assembly GCF_002742605.1 of Olea europaea var. sylvestris. Lineage (NCBI taxonomy): Eukaryota > Viridiplantae > Streptophyta > Magnoliopsida > Lamiales > Oleaceae > Olea > Olea europaea. The sequence continues at coordinate 10,419,584 of NC_036237.1, forward strand.
AGCGTAATTTGACTAGAGTTGGAAAGGAGGTCAAATTCCTAATTGTAACCTAATTTCTTACCTTTTGGGTCTCTACTTAGGGTTTGGTCGTATAGTATAAATACAAGACTCTTTTGGTAGTTTTTAGAGAGAGTAACATAGAAGTAGTTTTGCTATTCTGTACTGTGTTCTCCATATTGTTCAATAAATAAATATCGTTCATCTGCGTTTAATCTTTTTTTCCTCTTTTACAAATTAAATCTTTTGTTTCATCGTGTGATCTTGTTTACTTCAATATTTTTGTATATTCTCGTTTTTACAATCTGGTTTACAATCAACGTGTGTTATTGGAGCTTCCGTGCCCAATAAGGGGTATTAGAGCTTGGTTCCTTTTGTTGGTTGAGATTTTTCGAGGTGGCTAGGTTGAAGTATGATATTCCACAATTAGATCGCATTACAAGGTTTTCTTTGTGGCAAGTAAAGATGATGGATGTTCTGGCGCAGTTGGATTTAGATGATGTGTTGCTGGATTTTGAGAAGATGCTAGCGGATGGACAACGGAGGAGAAACAACGAAAGGATCGAAAGGCACTTTCATTGATTCATTTTCATCTATCCAACAATATTCTGCAGGATATCTTGAAGGAGAAAATGACGGCTGCTTTGTGGTTGAGGTTGTAACAGTTGAGTATGATTAAGAGTCTTACAAGTAAACTGACTCTTAAGCAGAAGCTGTATTCACATTGCATGACGAAAGGAGAGTCGTTGGAAGACCATGTTGCCGTGTTCAAGAAAATAGTGCAGATCTAAAGACGTTGGAGGTTAAGTACGATGAAGAGGATCTTGCCTTGATCCTGTTGTATTCGCTGTCTGAGTCTTATACGTCATTTTGGGATACTATCTTATATAGTCGAGATACTTGACTATAGGAGATGTCTATGATGCTTTGCACTCAAATGAGAAGATGAAGCATTTTGTTGGAGCTGTATCAAGGGATGGAGAAGCTCTTGTATCTCAAGGTGGTCGAAGAAGAGGCCATCTCGAGAGTCAAATTTAGTAATGTGACCTGTTATTACTGCAAAAGAAAGTGAGGTATTCGGAAGGATTGCGATATGTTGCAAGCTAAAGGTGATTTAGCTGCAAATTATGGGGCGCAACCTTTGAATTCAGACGAAACCAATGTGGTTAAGAATTGTTCAGATGGCGAAGAAGTGATGTTAACCATGGTATCTGATGTAAAGTCTAGGCCTGACAAGAAGTGGATTCTTGATTCTACATGTTCGCATCATATGTGTTCTAATCAGAATTTCTTTCAGATATGTGAGGCTATTCAGTCAGGTGGAGTTTTAATGGGAAACAATGAGTCTTACCTTATTGTTGGGATCGATCGAGTCAGATTGAATCTGCGGGATGAAACATTTAGAACAATTGATCAGGTTCGACATATTCCTAACCTGAAAAGGAATCTCATTTCAATAAGTACCTTGGATGCAAAAGGGTATAAATTCTCTAGAGAATGTGGAGTCTTGAAGATTCGAAAAAGAATCCGAGTTGTATAGGAAGGACGAAAGATATCCCAATTGTACATTTTCCAGGAGAGTGCAGAACCTGTTAGGAGACATTTGGACAAGTTTAGTACCTTGGTGGAAATTCAGTTTGGTACAGTACCTCTTTGGTTGGACTCTGAGTCGGTTCAAAACACTGCTAGGGAAAGCGTTGGTGATCTTGCTTTGCCACCAATTTCAACAAGTACACTGTGTTCAGGTGCTGGGGTAGGACTCATCGAGCATAGGTACCGTGGTGTCAGTAATGTCTGAGATGCTTCTGGGGATGTTGAAGGCGATAATTCCAGCAATGGGCCTTCTGATCAAGTATCTAGTTTGGTTCTTACTACAGGGTGTGCTTTGGCCCTATGTGATCAAAGTTAATTCCTTGATGAAATTAGGAACCCGAATATTAGGTTTGGGCGTCGGTTGTGGATGCCAAGTAGAGGACGAGTGTTTAAATGGAGTGGTTACTGTGTTGAGGAGATTCGGCTAGTACATTTCGTTGCAGACGGATTTGAAATCTAGGACTTTCGTTTGTTGCACCAGAATTTAAGTCAAGGTGGAGATTGTTAGGAATGTGACTCAAATTAGGAGATCGAAGAAGCATAATTTGACTAGAGTTGGAAAGGAGATCAAATTCCTAATCGTAACCTAATTTCTTACCTTTTGGGACTCTACATCGGATTTGGCCGTGTAATATAAATACGAGACTCTTGTGGTCGTTTTGTAGAGAGAGTAACATAGAAGCAATTTTGCTATTCTATGTTGTATTCTCCATATACTCTTAATAGCACCATACCCACCCTATTAAGGATAGGCCTACATGTTGCTTGCTTGAAAAACAATCTTAATCCAAATAAAATAAAAGAATACAAAATCCCAAGGTCCCAAGTGAAATATGAAAATGGCGTCTAATCAAGATTGAAGATTGCCCAACATCAAAATGAAAATAGCAGGGCATGTAATTCATTAAAAGGTGCATTTGAAGCTTTGTCACAAAACTTACATGACTTGCAAGCATGTAAAGAAAAAGATTGAAGGCAACTACGATTCTTCCATAATTCAAACTCCAGAGTAACTTAAAATAAAATCACAACTCACCATTCTTTGAAAATACGAGTAAGAAAAGTTGATTGCAAGTAAAAAAAAAGAAAAAAAAAACACAACAAAAATCCAAAACAAACAAAACTGTAAAAGGAAAGAACAAAAAAATGTTAAACTTTCCAAAATAATTGAAAAGATTAAAAATTTAAAGATCTAAAAAGACCATTAAAAAACTTCGATTTATTCCAAACCCCAAAAATGTAAAAGATAAATGCAATTATAACAGCATAACACAAATTCAAAGCAAACAAAATCACAAAAAAAGTAAAAATAATATAAACTTACTCCACAAATTCCAAACACTTTCTGCAAAGTCAAAATCACTTTATATATCCGTGAAGGAGAAATTTCGCGGAGATTTTTGGTTTTACAGAGGAAATTTTTCGAACTTTTTTCTTTTTGAAATAAATATATGCCTACTTGTCACAAGCAAGTTTGTGTTTGGCCAAAAACAATGAGAAGCTAAAGAATATTGACCTGTCCTTGCTACTTCGACCAGCTGCTGATATTCGTCCAGAAGTTACACAGTATTTGTGTTTAGAAACAAGATCATGGTTTGGACATTATTGGATTTAAACAACAAGCGAAAAGTGATTTTATTATTAAAGGATTTCTTTTACAAACCAAGCACGCATCAATCTTAATTTATAATAAAGAAAGCACTCTATACCTATTCTACTTCTCTCTCTGTCTCCCACTTCACACTTCCCGCACACAAATTTCTTACAACATACACACAATATATAGGCAAAATATTGCAGTAGCTTTGTCTTCTAGATAATTCCAGCATGATGAGATATTCCAAATTATTCTTCCTATGGCGATGGACAACAGAATTCTCCATATTATTACGTTACTTCAAGAAATGGGAAGGAGCTTCTAGAATTTCCTAAATAAGGCGTTGCTATATCTTCAATTTTCCCCTCAGCACCGACTTTTCATTTTGACTCTTTTCTTTTTCATCATGTCCAACTTTTCCCTAAAAAATTTTGAAGTATTCAGCATATCCATGCTCTTTTCTTCATTGATTTTTAGATTGGTATGCTTGGTACTTGAATTCTCATGTCCACCTGATTTTTTTATTTGTGATTGCAAATTTGTACGTACCTCAAACGCTTTTTGTTGACTTGGCTTAATTTCATCCGATGTTATTTGATGTAAACATGTTTGCCAAGGACATCGTATTGCGACAATAAACTTTTCATCATTTGATTCTTGTACCTCTATTGTTTCCAGTAAATCTAGTAGATCTACTTTGTTTGATGTCTGCTTCATCCCTTGCGGTATCTCTAAAGAATATACTTCTTTTGAATTTAGCTGTTCCACCCTCTTCAGTGTCCGTGTTTCAAACATTTCTTCTAATTTAGGTAGTTCCTCCCTCTACAGAGTCCACCCTAAAGATTCTTCATGAAATACGATGTCATCTTCTAAGTCATCGATCCAATCATCTTCTCCTGAATCATCAATCCAATCATTTTCTCCTGAGTTATCAGTCCAATCATCTTCACAATCCATTTGCTCAGGCAAGACTACCACTAATGTTGATTCATCCTTTAAATTAGTATTAAATTTCCTTCCTCCAGCCTGCTCAATTTGTTGTTGTGGTTGCCTCAGCATCCTATTCTTCTTCACTAGTATATTTATCTTCGTTGTCTGCTACATTACCTTCTACGGGCCCCTTTTTAAACCAATTGTCTCTAGCTTAATGACTTCGTTTTCCAGATACAAAACACGAGTCATTAGATCGTTGATATCTTTTACCTCTCTTATCGCAATTTTGTTGAGCTCTCCTTGTCTGGTAACTTCCTTCAATCCATCCTTTAAATTTACCTTCTTTTAATTTTTTTAAATTTTGTTGACAAAGTTGGCCACTTCTTTTGTAGCTAAATAATGCTTCTTCATCTTCTTTCTTTATCGACACTCCTAACAATTATTTGGTTAACGCTTATTGATCGGACAACAAATTCTCAAAATTGACCAATGAAGGTTGTTTTGGCCAACCTTGAATTGCAGCAATAAAACTTCGAAATTTGGGTCTCAGACCATATATGATTATTCTCCTCATTATGGACTCCGAAATCTTACTTGAAGCATCTAACTCAAAAATTTCACAATAGAGATGTTTAACTTTATTAAAGTATTGACTTAGCGTTATGATTTTTCTTTGAGAATAATGAGGCTAAAGTGTCACATGCTTCCTTTGGTGTGATCTTGTCTCTTATGTGTTCCAATAATTCTTCTTCAATTGTTGTTTTTATTACAAATAAAGTTTTATATGCTTTGATTCTTCACTTCTTTAGAGATCCGGCTTCCTCTGACGGCGTCACATCATTTCTGCCAACTATGTCCCACAAGTCTTGCCCTTAGAGATATGACTCCATACAAGTTCGCCAAGTAGTGTAATTATGATTGTTGACCTTCTTTACACCGCCTACTACTTGTAGGTCATCCATCGTGACTTGATTTACCTCCTCGTAATCAAACAACCTTTACAAAAACTTCACAAACTCCTTTTGTGCATGAACTTAAGAAGCTCAAAAATCCTTCCCAAATCGCTTAGCTCTGATACCAAATTGTTGGATTTAAACAACAAACAAAAAGTGATTTTATTATTGAAGGATTTCTTTTACGAATCAAGCACACACCACTCTTAATTTATATTAAAGAAAGCACTCTCTATCCACTCTACTTCTCTCTTTGTCTCCCATTTCACACTTCCTGCACACAAATTTCATGCAGCATACAGGCAAAATATGGCAATAGCTTTGTCTTCTAGATAATTCCAGCATTATGAGTTATTCCAGATTACTCTTCCTATGGTGGTGGACAACAGAATTCTCCAGATTATTACGTGCTTCAAGAAATGGGAAGGAGCTTCTAGAATTTTCTAAATAAGGCGGTTCTGTTTCTTCAGGAGATGGCCTTGGATAACAAACTAATATCTTTGTCCAAACCTGCTTCAGAGAAAAGTCTCCGTATGTACATTGAGTCACCAATCTGCAATATAAATCGGGCCGTTGGAACCATGCTAAGCCATGAAGTCAGTAAGAGCTACCACTTGTCGGGACTTCCTCACGATAAAAAATGATTTTTTAGTGAAAGTTGGAAATAAGCAAGTAATTACTATCATAATAAGTAACCTTTTACTTATAACTAAGAGAAGAATAAGTTATCCAAGCTTGTTTGGAAAGAATAATACTTTAAAAAGTAATTTTTACTTTTGCGCTTTGCCAAACATGCTACTTAATTATTCCAAATTCTGTACGTCTTAGCTAAAAATGGTATTTTTTTTCTTTTGTGGTTATCTTATGTCATCACCTATGTGGTGCATGGTATATTTATTTATATAAGAATACGAGTTGACTTCTTGTATTTGATGCCTATTATTTAAAATGGAGATTCTGAATTTTGGACGTTTAATACAATTTTACCAAGATAATGAAAATAAAAATATGAAATTTGTCCGTACTCCCCCTCCCAATTAAACTTTCTTGACATCATTCGCCCCTAGGGCATATCTCCCAGTGGCAAAGGGGAGGGCGGATAGGGCTCAGCGCAGCAGTGTGCAGAGTTCGATTCCCCGCAAGGTGGAATTGGCTTTGTTGCAAGCGGGAGTTACCATATGGGTTAACAGCCTTGGCCTATCCATGTGCTCTCCACCCTGGCTCCTGAGAGGCACATCCTGCGATTTACCTCCTCCACGATGGCCCAGGGCAGGGTCGGTGGGGGCCCTTAAGGTTGGGGTTCAACCTTTTCTTGACATCATTCATTAATTTTCCATCTGTTGAATGTTGGCAGTGGCCCCGTATATTCCGCGTAGATTATGGGCATCAAGAAGCTGCATCGAAGTTTGACAAGGATCCTAGGTCTTATGAGGTTATGACAAAGCAGTTTGTTGGAGACGAGCATGTTGTAAATAATTGGAGGAATGGAGAAGAAACAAAAAGAGTAACATAAAAATTGCAGCAATAAGATGAAGAAATTATAAAATTGTCAATAACAATTTTGAAGGCTTAAACACTGGATCTCTATCCTCAAATGTCATTTGCCACCTCTTCAGTGTATATAAGATGCTTAGAGTATTCTGGCAAATGATTTGAAGGATTGTAAAAAGCCTTGATGCAAAAAATATTAAAGTATAAAGTACTTTCTGCCAAAACTTGAAGAACACAAAAGAAGAAATTTTGAATATGAATAGGAATAGAATTTTAATTGTTTGTGGAATAATTTTTGGATCTCAAGTGTTTTCTATATCTCTTTGCCTTAAACATGGCTCCATTATTTATAGACTCGTCCATAAACATGAAATGGCGCCAAAAATAAAAAAATAAATAACAGGAATCCAAGAAGACTTCATTTTAGGTATCGACTCCACAAAAATGGCAAAAAATAAAAAATTGATTGATTACTTCATTTTATCCAATAAACCAGCAAAATCAGCGATCTTAATCTGCTAAACTTATCAAATTGTATCCTTTGGCTTGTCTCCTGGAAGAAAAGTTTGCGATTTTCCATTTTTTTTTTTTTTTTTACTTTTAATGAAGAGTTGATTGCTTTGGTGTTTCAAAGATTACCACAATATGAATGTCTAACTTGATAAATTTGTTTGTTACATCTCTTATAGTGTTCGTTACTTGTGAACCAATTGTTAGGAGGTTCTATTATTTTTCTCTAAAGGATTAAGAGGACATTGAAATGTCACGTCTACTAAAAAATTAAACAAAACTTGATATTTTCGTCTTAATGTTTTACATTTCAAAATCTGGATTTGTTTCCCATACTACATTTTTTGCATACAAAGGTTGCAATGAAGTTGTGAAACAATCTTTATCTTGAGCTAACTATTTGAAGAGTCTCATTATTTTCTGTTTGATTTAGGGAATATGATAAGAGTGAAGTATCATATGGTACATTAGGATCAAAAGGTTGCATTATTTGTTACATTATATATCACACTGCAATGCAAAATTTTAGACCTAATTATGGACACATTTTGTTCATTTTTGTTTGTGTGCATCTAATAGTTTAATTTAGGCTTATTAGCATAAAACGTCCCTACGTTTGACGTTTAGCATACAAAACATCCATACATTTCCCTTTTTCATTTTTCTTTTTTATTTTTTTTATTTTTTTTATTTTTTTTATTTTTTATTTTTTTTGGCATTTTCAACCGTAGGGGGCCTCATATTACTTGTGATGGGGCACCAAATCTCTTGAGCATCTCCATTTTTTGCCATTCATTCTCTTGCACCTTTTCAGATGACCAGTCACTGTACTTAAACACGGATACCAAGAAACATTTGTTTAAAATCCACATCTAATTACCAAAAGTGTAAAAAGAACAAATCATCAAAGAAAAAAGAAGGGCCGATTTATAGAAATTGAAGGGTTTGGTGTGCAAGATAGGGAAGATCAGCAGGCATAGGCATAGAGGCCATCACGTGGTTATAGATCATGGCTTGTTTTTAAAGCTCCTTCCTTGGAGAAGATGTAAAAGGATACACCTTATTTGCAGCCAATACATTCCCAACTGGGCTCACACAACAAAGCAAAATTAACTTTTGATTTACACAACAAGAACAAAGAAAGAGTGGTTTAATTACCTGAGGATTTGACGACACTGGCTGTGGCGGAGCTATCGGTGTCGCAAGGAGAAAAGATGTTAAAAAGCTGCAAATTTCTTGCAACCACTGAACCGTTGCCTTCACAATGCTTACAATTGGACACACCACCATTGACACTATTCTTCATATCCCTTGAAGACAAACTTTCTTCCAAAACTAGAAAATTACCAAGAAGCTAATAGAATTTGAAGTACCCAAAAGTACTATTTCTAGCTCGTGGTAAGGATAGGGGTGGCATAGGGAGAAGAGGAAAGAAGAAGATAAAATTTTTTTTTTAAAAAAATTTAATTTAATTTATTCGAAATTTATTTGTACTTTTTTTAAAAAAGTTTTGAGAGCATGATTGTAATTTGTTTTTTATTTTTTTTTATTTTACAATATTAAATTAAGAAATTGGATTAAAATTGATGAAAATGACATTTTCCATAATAAAATGGAAAATAGAGATGAAAATGCAAAAAATTGAAACGTGAGGACATTTTGCACATTAAAGGCCAAACGAGATCATTTTGTGCTAATAGACTGTTTAGTTAACAAGGGCAAGTAATGTCTTGAATTCTTGTCCAAATGGTTTCCTTATTTTTTTGTATCTTTAGGATTAAGAAGCGAGTCACAGGGCAGGTTCTCTTTGCTCTTTCATGTAAATTTTAGTCGTTGGCATTGCTACCTAACCCTTGTTTGAGCCCCATTTAGGGAGAAAGAATGTATTTTGAATAATAGATTTATAGAGAATGTGTGCTTAAAAATTAAGAATTTTTTTTGAATTTAAATGTAATATTATTTTATTAAAGAATGAACTTTAAAAAAAAAAAAAAGAATTTTTAGAAGAATGGGGCTCAAACAAGGGAATAGGATACTCTGAATTTCTCAAATACATGGAAAACAAGCATTTGACTAAAATTTTACTTAAATAATTTTAAAAATAAAATTTTTAAACTTAAAAAAATCAAATAATAAAAAAATAAAAAATAACAAAAATTCTAAAAAATTTCCAAAAACTATAGAATAAAAATTCTGAAAAAATGAAACTATAAAAGATTTTAGAAACATAAAAAATTGTTCAAGCTCTCAATGATTATTTACATAAGTATATTAATATTAAAAGAATATTTAAATGAACGCAAATAAAAATATTATCAATTCATGCCATTAATTTTTATTTTTTTTCCTATATTTTGAACCTAATTTATTATTTGTTTTCACTCAACCTTTGTAGTGAGAAAAAATTGTAGGATTTACCAACTTTAAAATGTATATATTATTCGAAAATTTATTAAAATAAAATATTTCTATTTTTACTGCTTAATTAAATATAACGAAATAAAATGTTATAAAATAATTTTTCAAAATTTCAAACCAGACGTGTTTTCTAGTTTGTTATTTTGAGAAATAATTTTTCAAAATGATAAATCAAGCACTTTTGTAGCAATCTTAAAACAGACCATTAAAACATAAAATTAAAAATGAATTCAAGTCAAAATAGAAAGCTGAAGTACAAACCAAACGGGCTCTTACATTCCTGCTAACTTTGGGGTTGGGGCAAAGGCCTTCCATTAAGAGGTTTAAGTGTAAGCATTGTGTAAGATATTTTACACATTGTCACATTTTTGTTTGGCAAATTTGCGTTGTTAGTAAATTCTTTCTAAGCCTCGTCGCTCAAGAAGATTAATATAATTACTCAACTATATAATGCTTTGTTGTCTTTATTATTCTATATCCAATTCAAGTTTGGTTTAAACTTGTTTTTGTAGTTGGACTAGGAGTGTGATCTCTCTCTCTCTCACACACACACACATTCGGACAGCTATAGCTTATTTTTCGTCTAATTATTTTATAATTGAGTTCTTGCTTGCTAACTTTTGTTCTATTAAAACATATGTAAATAAAATGACCAGTTCTGGCAATTATGCCTAAAAAATTTTAACTCGTAAGTTCTTTAATATTATCAATTTTTGACTTGGATTTTGGTGTTAAATGGTAAAGATTTCACATTAGCATTATGGATTAGATCTAATATTCGAATGAATGAAAGAATAATGTCGATTTTTAAGTAAATATATCGTGGGATTCATGCGGCTTCACTTCAATTATGATAGGACTTTTTCTTTCTAAACGCTTCTTTTCCCCTACAATTAGTAATATTGGAATAAAAAAAAATCATTAGTTACAAACTCAAGGTCCAGCCTAGCCCGATGCTAAAACACAAAGGTGTTTACGGGTCAAATCATTTTTTTTAGTTAAAATTACACAAAGTGCTAATATTTTGCTAAAAATAAATAAAAAAACACGGACTTTGGAGGGGAATTGGTCATCATGTTTAACTAAAAGTCAATGCTAATTGATGCAGAATGAAAAACTATGATCCCATCATTTTTAAATAATTGCAATGAACTTATGAGCTCGAGGTCCAGCCCAGCCATATGCCTTGACGCAACAGTGTTTATGAGACAAATCCATTTTTCAGTTAATTTTACACTAAGAGGTATATTTTATTAGCAATAAATAAAAAATACAGACTTAAGTCACCGATTAGGGTAAACCTCAGGCTAAAGAAAATAAATGAAAGATTTTCCCGTCCGAAGACAAGAAATGAAATCTTGAAACAAAGAACTAGGACTTGTATAGAGAGTGGGTTTGATTCTTTCAATTTAAAGAGCTAAATCTACTCTCTAAATTAAAATGTTAATTTAACGAGTCTTTTGGAATATAATTTTAAAAGTTGACTTTTTAAAATAGATAACATCTCATATTTAAAAAGTCTATTAAACATGATCTTAGAAACATAAAAAGCCACATTGGATGGGGTCGGGGGTAACATGTGCACAAATGTTTAAAAGTGAGGGTGGGTGATTGCAGAGTGTGTATAATATGATTTTAAATTAGCCCCTATTTGTTTTTCATTATTTCTTCATTAAACTGAAAAATATGATTGTTATCCATCACATTAAGTCACCACATTTGAATTTTTATCTCGTGTGGAGCCGATAACATCTATATTTTTCATCTCATTCTTCCATAAATGAGAAACAAGCGAGGCTAAAAAATAATTATAACTTGGTTTTTGAAAGATAACAATTTGTACCCAAATTTCAAATTTAAAATTAAATGTATGGGTTAAAGTAATTTTTCGCATTTTTTTTTAACATGCCCAAAATCATAGAATCCACAACAAATCAACTAAAATAAAATAATTTAGACAAGAATCCATACCTGACGAAATTAATACAAGTTGTAATTGACATTTAATGTGTGGCTATCCTAATTCTTCATGAGAAATATAACTTACTTGGCATGTATTGATATTAAAACCCCATTTGGTACCCATTTTTTTCAAAATGTATTTTTATCTCTCTTCTTTTTAACCACACAATCTTTATTAAAATAATATTACACGTAAATCAAAAACTTTTTCTTATTTTTCAACCATGTATTTTCCATCAATTTACTGTTCAAAAATCATTTTTACATAAAAATGTCTCTCAAACATCCTCTAATTTTAATAATGAACACTAAGTATGCTCAATTTTTCTATTTTTTTGGTGGAGATCACACTAAGGGTCTGTTTGATTGCAAATCTGGAAAATGCAAACTAATTCCATGTAACTTGGAAAAGAAAAACAATCAAAATCATAGGAATTCGATTTTTATGGAATTGACCAAAAACAAGCTTTAAGTGATTGTATTTTGGAATTCGAATTTCATTTTCATTTTTGTATCAAACAGCCAAAATAGAAAAAGAATTCCTCAAATATGACATTTTCTATCGAATTCATTTCAATCAAACGGACCCTAATTGCTAATTACTGAATTTAGTATTATATCATTTTAATTTGACAATATTATAATCGACATATTTTATTATCTTACGTTATTTCAAACTAACTCTAAAACAATCGACATATTTGATTATGCTATGCAATTTTAAATTGACTAGACAATAATTGTCAAGTTAGTGTTCAATAAAAATAGTCAAACTATTATCCCAAGCTTTCACTTCGAAGTTCATATCCGCTTCATCTCCATGGATCCAGAAGCCTTGATTGCATAATCTTTGATCCTCGTACTAAACTCATGTAGTTGTCCAATCCCATGCTGTCCATATCAATTTAAATTTTATTCCTTAACTTTATGCTTGCTCTTAGACACACTTCGTTAATCGATTGACTCCACACACCAAGGCTTCCATAGTGTTGCAACTCAAGACTAATTTTCACTTGACGGGTTTTGACACGGTTTATAGGATCCCCGTCTCTTTATTCCAATTCCCAAACAAGCACTTAGCAAAATTTGCATAAGCAACCCCTAAATTTCAATATCATGCAACTTTGCCAGTATTTTTGTTGGTTTTAGAAAATGTGCCCCTGAATTTTTTGTATTAGCAAAAGGGTCCCAGGATATTCTGTAATCTGCAATTCTGCCCCGCATCGTGTTTCACACCCTTTATGAAATTCCACGATTAATGTATTTTTTCTGTTCAATTACTAAAGTCAAAATCATAGAATTTGCCTCTCATCAATAAATCAATTAATGTGGACCCCAAAACAATTAATCCCCACCTTTGTTGACTCAAAAAGGCTTTAAACCCATGTATACAAAATTCCATGGGCCCAAAGAAAAGTCAACGGAATTATATAAGTTTGTCCATGCACAACTAAAACTCCAAGGGGGTTTCTTTCCTAGGATGACCGGTGCTATTAATTCTGAAAGATTTTGTTGGATACATCCAAATTATATTAAAATGTTATGTAGACAAAAATTGATAATAACACAAGTTGTGATTTGACACATTAGGTCTGATTTTCCAAGCATGAAAAGTTCAATATAGGCAACTTAATTATAATTAAATAAGTAATACAAATATATTTTATAGTTCCAAATTAGATTTTTTTTTGGTTGAAATTAAAGAATGACGAGACAATAATTGTCAAGTTAGTGTTCAATAAAAATAGTCACAAACTATTATCCCATGCTTTCACTTCGAAGTTCATATCCACTTCATCTCCATGGATCCAGAAGCCTCGATCGCGTAATCTTTGATCCTCGTACTAAACTCATGTAGTTGTCCAATCCCATGCTATCCATATCAATTCAAATTTTATTCCTTAACTTTATGTTTTCCCATAGACACACTTCGTTAATCGATTGACTCCACACACCAAGGCTTCCATAGTGTTGCAGCTCAAGACTAATTTTCACTTGATAGGTTTTGACTTTGTTTATAGGATCCCAGGCTCTTTATTCCAATTCCCAAACAAGCAGTTAGCAAAATTTGCATAAGCAACCCCTAAATTTCAATATTATGCATCTTTGCTAGTATTTTTGTTCGTTTTGGAAAATGTGCCCCTGAATTTTCTGTCTTAGCAAAAAGGTCCCAGGATATTCTCTAGTCTGCAATTCTGCCCCGAATCGCGGTTCACATCCTTTATGAAATTCCACGATTAATGTATTTTTTCTGTTCAATTACTAAAGTCAAAATCATAGAATTTGCCTCTCATCAATAAATCAATTAATGTGGACCCCAAAACAATTAATCCCCACCTTTGTTGACTCAAAAAGGCTTTAAACCCATGTATACAAAATTCCATGGGCCCAAAGAAAAGTCAACGGAATTATATAAGTTTGTCCATGCACAACTAAAACTCCAAGGGGGTTTCTTTCCTAGGATGACCGGTGCTATTAATTCTGAAAGATTTTGTTGGATACATCCAAATTATATTAAAATGTTATGTAGACAAAAATTGATAATAACACAAGTTGTGATTTGACACATTAGGTCTGATTTTCCAAGCATGAAAAGTTCAATATAGGCAACTTAATTATAATTAAATAAGTAATACAAATATATTTTATAGTTCCAAATTAGATTTTTTTTTGGTTGAAATTAAAGAATGACTAGACAATAATTGTCAAGGTAGTGTTCAATAAAAATAGTCACAAACTAGTATCCCATGCTTTCACTTCGAAGTTCATATCCGCTTCATCTCCATGGATCCAGAAGCCTCGATCGCGTAATCTTTGATCCTCGTACTAAACTCATGTAGTTGTCCAATCCCATGCTATCCATATCAATTCAAATTTTATTCCTTAACTTTATGTTTTCCCATAGACACACTTCGTTAATCGATTGACTCCACACACCAAGGCTTCCATAGTGTTGCAGCTCAAGACAAATTTTCACTAGATAGGTTTTGACACGGTTTATAGGATCCCCGGCTCTTCATTCCAATTCCCAAACAAGCACTTAGCAAAATTTGCATAAGCAACCCCTAAATTTCAATATCATGCATCTCTGCCAGTATTTTGTTGGTTTTAGAAAATGTGACCCTAAATTTTCTGTCTTAGCAAAAAGGTCCCAGGATATTCTCTACTCTGCAATTCTGCCCTGAATCGCAGTTCACATCCTTTATGAAATTCCATGATTAATGTATTTTTTCTTTTCAATTACTAAAGTGAAAATCATAGAATTTGCCTCTCATCAATAAATCAATTAATGTGGGCCCCAAAAAAATTAATCCCTACCTTTGTTGACTCAAAAAGGCTTTAAACCCAAGTATACAAAATTCCAGTGGCCCAAAGAAAAATCAACGAAATTATATAATTTTGTCCATGCACAGCGAAAACTCCAAGGGGGTTTCTTTCCGGGGATGATCGGTGCTATTAATTCTCAAAGATTTTGTTGGATACATCCAAATTATGTCAAAATGTTATGTAGACAAAAGTTGATAATAACACAAGTTGTGATTTGACACATTAAATGTGGTTTTCCAAGCATAAAAAGTTCAATATAGGCAACTTAATTATAATTAAATAAGTAATACAAATATATTTTATTGTTCCAAATTAGATTTTTTTTTTGGTTGAAATTAAAGAATAACTAGACAATAATTGTCAAGGTAGTGTTCAATAAAAATAGTCACAAACTAGTATCCCATGCTTTCACTTCGAAGTTCATATCCGCTTCATCTCCATGGATCCAGAAGCCTCGATCGCGTAATCTTTGATCCTCGTACTAAACTCATGTAGTTGTCCAATCCCATGCTATCCATATCAATTCAAATTTTATTCCTTAACTTTATGTTTTCCCATAGACACACTTCGTTAATCGATTGACTCCACACACCAAGGCTTCCACAGTGTTGCAGCTCAAGACAAATTTTCACTAGATAGGTTTTGACACGGTTTATAGGATCCCCGGCTCTTCATTCCAATTCCCAAACAAGCACTTAGCAAAATTTGCATAAGCAACCCCTAAATTTCAATATCATGCATCTCTGCCAGTATTTTTGTTGGTTTTAGAAAATGTGACCCTGAATTTTCTGTCTTAGCAAAAAGGTCCCAGGATATTCTCTACTCTGCAATTCTGCCCTGAATCGCAGTTCACATCCTTTATGAAATTCCATGATTAATGTATTTTTTCTTTTCAATTACTAAAGTGAAAATCATAGAATTTGCCTCTCATCAATAAATCAATTAATGTGGGCCCCAAAAAAATTAATCCCTACCTTTGTTGACTGAAAAAGGCTTTAAACCCAAGTATACAAAATTCCAGTGGCCCAAAGAAAAATCAACGAAATTATATAATTTTGTCCATGCACAGCGAAAACTCCAAGGGGGTTTCTTTCCGAGGGTGATCGGTGCTATTAATTCTCAAAGATTTTGTTGGATACATCCAAATTATATCAAAATGTTATGTAGACAAAAGTTGATAATAACACAAGTTGTGATTTGACACATTAACTGTGGTTTTCCAAGCATAAAAAGTTCAATATAGGCAACTTAATTATAATTAAATAAGTAATACAAATATATTTTATTGTTCCAAATTAGATTTTTTTTTTTGGTTGAAATTAAAGAATAACTAGACAATAATTGTCAAGGTAGTGTTCAATAAAAATAGTCACAAACTAGTATCCCATGCTTTCACTTCGAAGTTCATATCCGCTTCATCTCCATGGATCCAGAAGCCTCGATCGCGTAATCTTTGATCCTCGTACTAAACTCATGTAGTTGTCCAATCCCATGCTATCCATATCAATTCAAATTTTATTCCTTAACTTTATGTTTTCCCATAGACACACTTCGTTAATCGATTGACTCCACACACCAAGGCTTCCACAGTGTTGCAGCTCAAGACAAATTTTCACTAGATAGGTTTTGACACGGTTTATAGGATCCCCGGCTCTTCATTCCAATTCCCAAACAAGCACTTAGCAAAATTTGCATAAGCAACCCCTAAATTTCAATATCATGCATCTCTGCCAGTATTTTTGTTGGTTTTAGAAAATGTGACCCTGAATTTTCTGTATTAGCAAAAAGGTCCCAGGATATTCTCTACTCTGCAATTCTGCCCCGAATCGCGGTTCACATCCTTTATGAAATTCCATGATTAATGTATTTTTTCTTTTCAATTACTAAAGTGAAAATCATAGAATTTGCCTCTCATCAATAAATCAATTAATGTGGGCCCCAAAAAAATTAATCCCTACCTTTGTTGACTCAAAAAGGCTTTAAACCCAAGTATACAAAATTCCAGTGGCCCAAAGAAAAATCAACGAAATTATATAATTTTGTCCATGCACAGCGAAAACTCCAAGGGGGTTTCTTTCCGAGGGTGATCGGTGCTATTAATTCTCAAAGATTTTGTTGGATACATCCAAATTATATCAAAATGTTATGTAGACAAAAGTTGATAATAACACAAGTTGTGATTTGACACATTAACTGTGGTTTTCCAAGCATAAAAAGTTCAATATAGGCAACTTAATTATAATTAAATAAGTAATACAAATATATTTTATTGTTCCAAATTAGATTTTTTTTTTTGGTTGAAATTAAAGAATAACTAGACAATAATTGTCAAGGTAGTGTTCAATAAAAATAGTCACAAACTAGTATCCCATGCTTTCACTTCGAAGTTCATATCCGCTTCATCTCCATGGATCCAGAAGCCTCGATCGCGTAATCTTTGATCCTCGTACTAAACTCATGTAGTTGTCCAATCCCATGCTATCCATATCAATTCAAATTTTATTCCTTAACTTTATGTTTTCCCATAGACACACTTCGTTAATCGATTGACTCCACACACCAAGGCTTCCACAGTGTTGCAGCTCAAGACAAATTTTCACTAGATAGGTTTTGACACGGTTTATAGGATCCCCGGCTCTTCATTCCAATTCCCAAACAAGCACTTAGCAAAATTTGCATAAGCAACCCCTAAATTTCAATATCATGCATCTCTGCCAGTATTTTTGTTGGTTTTAGAAAATGTGACCCTGAATTTTCTGTATTAGCAAAAGGGTCCCAAGATATTCTCTAATCTGCAATTCTGCCCCGCATCGCGTTTCAGATCCTTTATGAAATTCCATGAGTAATGTATTTTTTCTTTTCAATTACTAAAGTCAAATTCATAGAATTTGCCTCTCATCAATAAATCAATTAATGTGGACCCCAAAAAAATTAATCCCTACCTTTGTCGACTCGAAAAGGCTTGAAATCCATGTATACAAAATTCCAGTGGCCCAAAGAAAAATCAACGGAATTATATAATTTTGTCCAGGCGCAGCGAAAACTCCAATGGGGTTTCTTTCCGAGGATGATCGGTGCTATTAATTCTCAAAGATTTTGTTGGATACATCCAAATTATATCAAAATGTTATGTAGACAAAAGTTGATAATAACACAAGTTGTGATTTGACACATTAAATGTGGTTTTCCAAGCATAAAAAGTTCAATATAGGCAACTTAATTATAATTAAATAAGTAATACAAATATATTTTATTGTTCCAAATTAGATTTTTTTTTTTGGTTGAAATTAAAGAATGACGAGACAATAATTGTCAAGTTAGTGTTCAATAAAAATAGTCACAAACTATTATCCCATGCTTTCACTTCGAAGTTCATATCCACTTCATCTCCATGGATCCAGAAGCCTCGATCGTGTAATCTTTGATCCACGTACTAAACTCATGTAGCTGTCCAATCCCATGCTGTCCATATCAATTTAAATTTTATTCCTTAACTTTATGTTTTCCCATGGACACCCTTCGTTAATTGATTGACTCCACACACCAAGGCTTCCATAGTGTTGCAGCTCAAGACTAATTTTCACTTGATAGGTTTTGACACGGTTTATAGGATCCCCAGCTCTTCATTCCAATTCCCAGACAAGTACTTAACAAAATTTGCATAAGTAACCCCTAAATGGGTCCCAGGATATTCTCTAGTCTGCAATTCTGCCCTGCATCGCGTTTCACATCCTTTATGAAATTCCATGATTGATGTATTTTCTCTTTTCAATTACTAAAGTCAAAATCATAGAATTTGCCTCTCATCAATAAATCAATTAATGTGGACCCCAAAAAAATTAATCCCTACCTTTGTTGACTGAAAAAGGCTTTAAACCCAAGTATACAAAATTCCAATGGCCCAAAGAAAAATCAACGGAATTATTTAAGAAAATGAAAGTTATTTTTTTAAAGGATATTTTATTTATAGTATTAATATTCTTCAATAACATTTGATTTGAGATGCGTTTCAATAAATTTTCCAATTAAAATAATTTATTTTCTTTCAAGAATACCCTTGTTGACTTCAAGTCTAAGAGGTGAAGTCTTAACTTTAAACCACTTTAATATTGAGAGTTATCCTAAATTAAAATCAATTTTAATTCGATGAATGTTGGTTGATCATATATTTCATCATACTTCTATAATTCAGAGCATCCTTTTCATACATATTTTTTGGATTCATTACATGGAAAGAAACAAGTTGATCATTGTAGCAAAATTGAGGGGCCTTGACCGGTAACAAGCTCTAAAATATTTTTATTAATTTCTTCTCGACTCTAAAGTATGACCTTCACAAGTTTACATCCCATATGGAGATTTATGATTAAAGTCAACTACTGAAGTCGAAATCATATAACTTGGGATGTTAAGGCTCAGCTCGTCCACTATCAGGCTCGACTGGATCCACCATAAGAACTAACTCATGCTCGTCCCTTGGTGGGGTGAGCCACAAAAGGGTGTAAAGGCTAGAGTTTTCCACCATCAAGCTCGACTAGGTTCACTAGACAACCTAACTCGTGCTTGCTTTTGAACGAATCAAGCACAAGTTAGCTCGTTAAAAAAAGGTAGTTTGTTAAATAATGTGACATAACGTTTGCATGATACCATGAGACCAAAGGGATAGACATAATTCAAGCCAAACAGTCACTGGAAGGACAGATAACCACTTCGGTCTAATTAAAGAATACGTCTCAGTCAAAACACATAGTGCAACTCTTACTAGGCCTAGAATGAATAATCTTGTAGAAGATGAACGGAAGTAGAGCTAAATGACTCTCTAGGCAAATCAAGGGATGATTAGTTAATCTTCGTGTCCTCATATAACGAGTTGAATAGAGGCACAAGACATCATATCTCAAAGCAAGCATAACATAAAGGTACCTTCCTTGGTATTTCCAATATGACGTGACATTTCAAACACTACGCACTTGGGGCATTTCCAACCACAAACCAAATTGGTGTAAAAGTACAAATTTGGTGCTAAAATCGACTCCAACCATGCGCCAAAACTTTACACCTGGTGGCTGGTGCAACGTTGATATGTAGTGACATGTCGAAGACCGTGCACTTAGGACATTTCCAATCACGCAACAATTTGGTGCAAAAATCCACTCCAACCATACACCAAAAGTTCACACCTATGCAATGAATAGTGTAGCACTATTCATTTGGTACCCTTTATTTTATAATACAACAAATTTAATTTCTATTATATCTTTCTATTATTAATTGATTTAACTTTATTTATATTCTGTTTAATTTGATTATTATTTTTAATTAACATTTATAGTAAACTGCAATTTTTTTTTAAATTGTGGTTTTAAATGTAATAGTTTTTTATTTTAGTTAATTATATATAATTTTTAATTTAACAATATTAGTAGTAATATAATTTGTAATTAATAACTTCTGAAATAAATTAATTGTCGAGAATAAATGAATAAGGAAATACTATTCATTTGGTGTAATATTTGATGTAATGATTGTAAATGACTCTACAAGATGGTGTGAAAGTTGCATCAACTTGATGCTACTGGTTGGAGATGACATTAGAGAAAATCTCAAGGTGACTATAGCTTGTCGAACACCTTGCTCAACTACACATTTTCTCAAATACCATGGAACAGATCCTTTCAATATTTCAGAGTGATACTTTGTCCACATTATGTGTGCACTTTTCTAACACAATAAATTCCAACTCTGAGATGAGAAATCAACACTTTTTTCCACTAGACACCAAAGTCAACTTCAACATTGGAGTGTGATCGATCGATCATCTCCTATCATGGCAAGCATGGCAAGCACCGAGCAAACATGCAAGTGATCTTTTTATAGAGTCAAAGCACGTTTTAGGTTATCAGAATGGATATAAATCTTCCAACAAATTTCGACATCCAAGTGTTATCAAATATGAATGCGATCTTAATTCTGCATTACATATACAGATTTATCAATTCAACTAATAGATTGATCAATAAAAACTTAGTAATCCATAATTATTCGATGCAATTGAACTTTGATACAAGTCATAATAATTATCATATCATCCTAAATTTCAATGAGCACGCAGACTTCGTTTGCTAATCAAAACTAGCAGACAACAGTGGAAACTCCATGTCATTTATGTCTATATCACTGTCCGGCATTTCTTCTGGAGAGAGGAATGGCTTTGGAGGCAATTGCAACAACTCGACATCTCCTTCAAGCATCTCTATAACATTATTCATGGAAGGACGATCGTCAGGTTTCATCTGTATGCACCACAAGGCTACAATTGTCATTTTCTTCACCATTATTCTTTCATCCAGAGAAGCATCCCCCAAATCAATTTCCATTCCTTTGCTGAATGTGTCATGAATCCAACAAGGGAAATAAATTTGGCTTATATTTTCTGCAGCCGGATTCAAATTTCTTCTTTTACTTGCCATTTCCATCAACAACATTCCAAAACTATAAACATCTGATTTGTATGAAACTCTTCCGATATTTCTGTAGAACATTTCTGGAGCCATGTATCCCATTGTACCTCTTGCAGCAGTTAGAGACACCATATTTTCATCCGCTGGATACAATTTTGCTAACCCAAAGTCGGAAATTTTAGGAATGAAATTAAGGTTTAGAAGAATGTTGTGAGGCTTTATATCAAAATGTAGAATTTGCATGTCACAACCTCGATGCAAATAATCAATCCCTTTGGCCACCCCAAGAGCAATCTCGAAGATTTTACCATAGCTCAAGAAAACTGGAACTTCTCGAGGGAAAATGTACTTTTCAAGCGAACCATTTGGCATAAACTCATATATCAAAGCACGTTTTGAACCTTCAACACAGAAGCCAATGAGTCGAACAACGTTAACATGGTGAATTCTCCCAATGGTAGCCACTTCACTGATGAATTCCTGTCCGCTAGCTTTGGTTTTTCCCATCAATTTTATTGCAACAAAAGGGCCACTTCTAAGCTGACCTTTAAATACAGTGCCGTAGCCACCTTCTCCCAACTTGTCCTTAAAATTCTTAGTCATATTCTTCAAATCTCTGTACGAATATCTTATTGGCATGAAGTTGTTCTGGATTTGTAGGAATTCTTCAATGTCGTCATACATTGAGAGGTGCCGCCTTCGAATTTTATATGCCAACAATGTGAACAGGAAGAGAATCCCACAAGGAAATCTTGCTGCAAGAAATCCTGAAGAGGAAAAGCAAGATTAAAAACACGACATGAAAACTTTTTTTTCCAAACAAGGGTATTTTGACTAAAAAGGTTCTAGTTTGTAGAATGAGATAATTCAGCAACATTGCCACACTACAAATATTCCCTCAATTTGTCATCCCTAGTTAATTGAGTCAAAAAATAGTTTTCCAGAATCCATATTGGTAAAGGGTCCTAGCTTACTACATAAAATATATAGAACAAGTTTCCAGTAAGATCGAAGATTTCATATCTTACCTAGGATATATTCCAGCTCCGTATGATACGCTGTTCAAATCAACAAAAGAAGAAACAGTTGAGAGACAAGATGTTAGGTGTTTCAAGAAAATGCCGCTTATATATGAAGCTAGCCAGGGAAAAGAAAGAGAACACGGACCTATCCAGATGTATTGTATGTCTGCAAACTCAAAACAAAAACAGGATCAGCAAAACGAAACTCAGAATCAAATATTCTTATGAATATATACTTAACACAAAGGGAAAAAAGTACTCTTAACACTAAAATGTTAACGAAAAAAAGGTATGACAACTAATTGGGACATAATAATAACATTTTTCTCAAAAATGCCAACCGTCAACTCTTGACGGGCTTGCTGTCTTTTTGGATGGAACTGTCAATAGTTCATTTAATACCAAAATTTGCCTTCAGTTCAAATAAGCAAAAGAAAAAGATATAAAAATTTACTCATGATTTTTTTGCTTTTTGTGATATCATGTTGAATAGCCTATTCTAGATAACAGAACACTCACCGGCCCAGAACTGCAACCACAAATGAGATGAACCTGCAAAATTAAAATAAAAGCAAGGTCAAAAAAACAAAAAGTCAGATATTGTAAACAATTTTTTTTTATCAATATAGTTTATTCTGTCTCTAGGAAGTGGGAATCAATTATTTTCACTGTTTAAGTATATACTTGATAAATAGAAAAATAAGCATCTCTATATGGTTATTTTGTTACACAGCAAAAATAAGTAAGAAACTAGCTAGATTAGTAATCCACATACAATTGTGCGATGGTATATGGAACTCATAGGGGTCCCAATATCGGCAGGAGCGATAAAAGCATCCGATGGTACCGTTTTCAATATAACAATGTCCATTTTTTGCTCGACATTCGCTGCAATAGACTCCGTACCACGTACGGTCAAATCCGTAAGCTAGCCCATCTTGAATGTCTGAACAGGAGGCATTATTAACTCCTATGTGAAATTCATTTGAAATCCACGCCATCCACTCAATCCTGCAGGAATCATCTAAATCTGCAACACGGACGTCGTTTCCGAATACAAAATAGGAATATTTCTGCAGAGAAATATTTTTACTGCAAATGCATGTATCAACATAAAAAGGAGACTCTGCAGGAGCTTCGCACTGGATATATACTATCATAGTATTCAATTCTGTAAGATCATCAGATACCAAGTCGTATGGTGTAAATCTGTAATCGTGACTCAATGGCACTCTGTTTTTTGGAAATGAATCGCAACTGTTTTTCTCCATACCAGGATCAAGTAATCGAATCGAGAAGTTATTGTAAGAAATTGATTGCACGAAGAATCTGCCGAAGCTTAGATAGAGAATAGTGCGATCGTTCTCACAAGCAAGTTCGTAGCTCGAATTGCCACAATTTTCGGGGTCGCCTCTAAGTCGAAACGGGTTGCTAATGTTTGTGATACTGCTGCAAGAAGAAGGGGGACAGTCGGCTTCGCAATAAGTAGCACAGTGTAAAAGAATTACAAAGACCATAGAAATTGCAAAGAGTAGCCTGATGTTTCTCATTGATAGAGATGCTCTCAACGACGCTGATTTTAATTTCCACAGGGTTTGTGTTCTATAAATTGATAAGAAGCAAGTATGAATTATTTGGCGTGGAGGAACAAAGAAAGGGGGATGAAAATGCATATCATGTAAATGGAAAATACACTCCAATGGACGGAAACCAAAAAAGATACGAGTCAAGTCAACTGTACACTGGCTCGTTAGTCTATGATTGGATTGTTTTTTATTCCTGAAAAATTACTAATACAGAAAAATGTAAAACAAAACAAAGGTTTCAGAATTTCATAAGTGGTAGTCATGGACGCTCTTTTCTCTATAAAAGAAAAAAAAAATATGTATATATATATATATATAGACTAACAGGGGTTATGCTAAATTTCAAATAAATAAAAGCTTATCTCATCAGAAAACGAAAAATGAAATGAAATTTAAAAACAAAGAGATACAATTAATGTAGTCTCTTAAACCAGATTATATCAACATTCATCGCACAAACTATAGTCTTAATTGTCATTCAAATGCAAGTCAATGCTCAATGTAGAATGAAAAATTATTAGACCATGATCTTACTAGAATGTTCATATTTATTCATCTCCACGTGATCTTAATGCATCAGTAGCGTAGTCTCTTGTCCTCAAACTAAACTCGTAACTTGAAGTCGTTGACAAGAGGGCCTCCTATTCTATCGACGCAATACAGATGTTGAATTCACCACTACTTGACCACATATATAGCAAGATCGGCAGCATTTAAGTCATTTTGAGCCCAACTACACCTTCTTGCTCAAATTTTGATCCACCATCTTGGTTGGATGGACGGGGAGGGATTTTTACTCTTACCAATTTTTAACGGTATAACAGTCAGAAATCAGCTGGGCCAATAGTGCTACAAAAGTTTAACTAGGGATCACTTTGATATAATGGTAATAAGTTGGTGGCTAATGGTGCAATTGTTTCTAGTGTCAAACTTATCAATACAAAATAATTTCATTCATTCTGAAATAACTTTTGTTGACTCAAAAAGTCTTTAAACCTTTGTATACGAAATCTTAGTGGCCCAAAGAAAAATTAATGGACTTATATAATTTTGTTCATGCACAGCCAAACCTACATGGGGTTGCTATTAATTATCAAAGATTTCGTTGGATATGTCCAAATTAATTATATTAAAAAATTATTTAGATAAAAAAATGGTAACAACACAAGTTGTGCTTTGACATTATTTTAACAGCATGTATCCAAGCTTAAAAAGTTCAGTAACTCTAATTATTCAAAATTTGGAAATGTGTCTTATGTTGACACTAAAAAATGACTATTTTAAAAAATTAACTTTCTTTTACTTTAAAAGTAGTTGTACAAAAATACCTTAAAATTTACTTTATTGCTTTTCTAGGCTTAACCGAACACGCTCTAAGTCGTGCTGGACAAATTTTCACACTCAAAGTAGAACTCGAATTTTCTTGATTTTGATATATATAATGTGGCGTAATGTTTGTGTGACACTATGAAACTCAATAGATATGACACAATCGGATTTAAACAATTATTTGAAGTGCAGATGACTACTTAGATTTAATTATTAAAAAGATTGTATTTGTGAGCACAAAATATGTCACTTAGGCTTTGTTTGACAGTCATCTTTTGGGAAGAATGAGTTTTAGAGTAGAATTTTTTGGAGAGCATGTAATTAAAATATAGGAAAAAGTTTTGAGTTTACATGAAGAATATTTTATTGTAAGAATATGTGGTAGAAAATGAGTATAAGATAAATTTTTTTTTGAAAGAATGATTATTAAAATCACATAGTGCAACTCTTTCTATACCACTTGAAGGTATGATGTTGTAGAAGATGAAGGTTAGTAGAGCTAAATGACTAGCTAAGCAAATCGAGGGGATGAAAATGCATATCAGGTAAATGAAAACACGGAGTAAAATCCATTCCATATCTCCAGTGGACGGAGACCAATAGAAATACAAGTCAACTCATAAATTTGCTTAATAGTCTATGATTTGATTGCTTTTTTTCTTCTTGAAAAATTATTAATACTACTGGGAAATGTGAACGAAAACAAAAGGCCCAGAAATTCATAAGCAGTATCAAGTGTTCTTCCTCAACATGGCACCTCAACTCATTTACCTCATCTTTCTATCACTCTTTGCAGTACTTGGATCAATTGCTCAAAATGAATGCCAAGTCGAAAACTGCACGCAGTATGGCCCTGCCATCCGGTTCCCCTTCAGCCTTAAAGACCGCCACCAACAGCACAGTGGCTACCCTGGCTTTGAACTTCACTGCACTCAAAACAATGACACGGTATTGGAATTTCCTTTACTGGCGAAGGCATCAATCAAGGACTCTAACCTTCCATTTTCGGTTCAGTTTTCCATTAAAGAAATCGATTATGAAAATCAGTTTATCGAGATATCTCAAGTCTCTGGCTGCTTTCCAGGATTGCTTCCAATTCTAAATTTATCCGCATCTCCATTCCAATTCCTAGATGATTCTAGTTATAACTTCACTTTATTCAACTGTTCCAAAATCAAGCGAGATAATCTTGATTATATGATCCCCGTACCCTGCCTCAGCAGTAAGGATTATGACGTTTGTAGAGTTTGGTCCGATGATTTCTTATATGAATTGCCCATACAATCCTGCAGCAAGATGTTTGACGTTCAATCCATACCTGAGGAAGTATTTTACAATCTGTCCTCTTTTCAATTGGAATGGTCCAGACCATCTTGTGGACATTGCGAATCCAATGGCGAACATTGTAGATTGAAGAATGACAGTTCAATCTTGTATGATACTGAA
>NC_036237.1:10448695-10450751 GCF_002742605.1 Olea europaea var. sylvestris
AATTTCTTTTAGAAATTTTTACTTGTTTTATGATTTTTAGAATATTACTTGTAGATTTAGAAAAAATATTCTATAGTTTTACATTTTATAAAGAAATAGAAGAGATTTTTGAATACGGTGTAGAATTAGTTTCTTTAGAAAAAGATAAATCTATAGATTATTTATTTGCTATATTACAAGTAACTAAAAATTTACATTTAGAATTAAAAGAACAGATTTTATATAGATCTTTAATTTCAGAATTTAGAGAAGAATATTTTATAAATAGTTTTGATCAGATATTTATATCAGATTTAAAAGTAAGGATTGAATTAGATAATATAGATAATAATTATTTATCTATCAGACAAATTTTTCATTAGATTCTTTTTATTATTCAGATTAGATTTTTAAACTGGATCTTTTAATAAAAGAGGTTAATAAATTAATTGGAGAAGTAAGTTCTTTAGGAAAAAGAATCTTTAATATTGAAAAAGATATTAATAAAATTTGTGAAAATTTAGATTTTATTAAAGAACAAAATATAACAATTTTAAATAAAATTTCTAGAGTAGAAGATAAAGAAAAATTTCCAGATCTGAAGACTACAGAAGCAATAGAAAATATAAATAAAAAATTAAATAATATACATAATAAACCAAATCAAGATATTGAGAATATAATAAATAATTTAGATAAATTAAGTTTAAAAAACACAGGTAAAGAAAAAATAACTAGAAAATTATCTACAACATTTTATAAAGTATGAATAATTTTCCTGGTAGATCACGGACTATTAGTGAAGTAGGATCATCTTCAGAACCGTATGATAGAGGTAGACATAGTACTTCTAATATAAGTACAAATATTATAGAAAGAATATTACATAGACAATTTCTGTCATATTATCAATTTCTTCTATATTAATTCCTACTCTAATATTTTTAAAATTATCATAATATAAATATTCTGTTTCTCCTATTTGTTTATTTAAAAACAAATGATCTTCTAATTTTAAAATTTCTGTAGGAGATAAATTCATTTCTAATTCTTTAGGATAATAAATTCTATCTTCAATTTCTATTTCTACTGCATTAAGAAATTCTTCTGGTTTTTGTTCTTCTTCATTATTATTATATTCTGTTTCAGAATCATTATTTCTATTTATGTGATTATAATTACCAAACCTTAAACTAGTTCTTCCATGTAAATCTTTATATGTTATAGCTTCTTGAGGAGCTAAAATTGGTTCTTGATTTTCTAAGAATTTTTCTAAATCCCATTCTGTCTGGTCTTCAGAAAAATTTTTATTTTCTGTAACAAGATTTTCAGCCTGTTGAGTCTGATTAAATTGAAAAGTAGGGGAATCAACAGTCCCCTGAGTCTGTTGAGCTTTTGGTAAGCCCAGAACCATAAACGGATTTGATAAGTCTTTACCAGCTTCCGTTTGAGCTGGACTAGCTATAGAATTCTTGGGCTCTATAGTACTTGCTTGTGTCTGGACAATTGGATTTGAAATTTTTAAATTGATAATTTCTTGTTCTAATTCAGAAATTTTCTTTTGTAAAACTAATTTTTCTTGTTGTAAAGACTGATAATCTAATATAATGTCCTATTATTGTATTCTTCCATACTTCTATAATATTATTCCAAGTCTGAGGATCATGTGCTGTAATATTTAATAACTGTGGTTTATGTGGTGTTTGAAAATCTATTTTAGGTTCTAAAGGTCTAACTTTTCCTCTAACTATATAATTTCTTTCTTTATCATTATAACTTGTATAAGGTGTTCTATGTTTAGAATTTGTAGAAATGGAAAAAATTTATAATCTTTTAGTAACAGAACAAGATATAGAAAATATGATAAGTAAATTAGAAAAATTAGAAATTTTAGGAGAAAATATATTAAAATATTGGGAAAAAGATAAAATTTTATGTGAATTAAAAATAAAAAATCCAGAATATATAATAAAAACAAAAAATATTGAAGCAACAAATCAAGATCAGGAAGATTTTAGGATGCATATAAAAGATTTATTAAAATTAAGAGTAATTAGAAAATCAGAAAGTCCACATA
>NC_036237.1:10453066-10465991 GCF_002742605.1 Olea europaea var. sylvestris
TATATATATATATATGTATATGTATATGTATATGTATATGTATATGTATATGTATCTGTATGTATATATGTATGTATGTATGTATGTATGTATCTATAGATTCACTCTCTCAATAAATACCGTTAAAATTAGATAGAGAAGTGAAGGAAGAAAAGAAAAAGGTTAAACTTTCCTTCAAACTCTTAAATTTCAGAAGACTTGCATTAGAATAATGTGAACAACGTTTTGGGGAGTTGACAAATGCTTGGAATTTGCTAAAAGCTTAATCCACGTGATTGAATATGCGTTACCTCTTATGGAATTTCAAACTTGAAATATTTTTATCCTCTTTCAATTGATCGTATTTCTTCAATGTTGGAGTAACTCCAATGAAGCTAAAAACATAAAATTCTAAAGAGAATTAGGAGTCAAGACTCATATTTATGTTTTATTGTGTGTTGTGAAACACATTACTCATTATAAAATATAATTTTTGTCAGTGAAATTGTGATGTACATAACAACAAAAGAAAATAATATAATAGAATACAAACATTTAAGTGTGAGTTATTTATGTCATTTTAACTATGATTATTTTAGTAAATAAAAAAATTATTGAAAATTGTGGCATATCAAATAAAAATAGTGATGGCAATATAATCATTCTTAATTGATTGGATCCTCCGTAATTGTAATATATCCTAGAGATATCTATGACGATAACTTGATTTAAAAGTTCTAAATTGTTACATAAGGTCACATTTATATAATTTAAATCATTTTTTTTTCCAATTTGAGAAACTTCCCATGCATTTTGAAGCATAGACTTCCACAAAAAAATATCTAGACTTATGACACTGTAATATCATTTTCATAAATCTGCTCCTTTTTCGAGTCTAGAAATATATGTATTCTGTATAGATACATTTCATTTCATGAAAGCAAGGTGCCACGGAAACCATTTATAGGTATTTTCACGATAACCTGAGTAGGGGAACAAAGTTACACTCAAAATTACTCATATATTTATCGTATTTCTTAGTAGTTCCATACCATTTTTTCAGATGCTTCGAGGATCAGAAGGAGCTTAACCTCCATTTGTTGTAGATTAGAATTTGTAATTCCTTACATAAGGATTTAGCAATTCGATTCTAACAAAGGGGAACATATTGGCAGTAAGAGGGGGAAGGGTTAAGGATTTACCCAAATTTTTTGTAAATTTTGATAAAAATTAATGAAATAGTTATTGAAAAATTGTGAATCTCATGAAACCTGTGGTTAAAATTAAGACTTGAAATTAAAATCAAATTTTCATGTACACCAAATCCTTTAGCAGAAAAAAATCTTTAAAATGCACCAACATACATCCAAAGGCATAGAATGATTTTCTCTCTGTTCCTATATTCTCATTGCAGATATCCCTTTTGTCTTTACTCGAGCTCTGGTTTATGAGTTTCTGCCTAATGATTCACTTCAAAAGTTTATATCTTCTGAAAAACAAAGGAGTAAGCTCGGGTGGGAGAAGTTGCACCGGATTGCAGTGGACATAGCCAAAGGAGTTGAGTATCTTCATCAAGGGTGCGAGCAAAGAATCCTTCATTTTGATATTAAACCAAACAACATATTGCTGACAACTTCAATCCAAAGATATCGGATTTCGGTTTAGCAAAATTGTGTTCCAAGGAGCAAAGTATTGTGTCCATGACTGCAGCAAGGGGTACAATAGGTTATATTGCACCGGAGGTTTTCTCGAGAAACTTTGGGAATGTTTCTTATAAATCAAATGTTTATAGTTTTGGGATGTTGCTTCTTGAGATGGTTGGAGGATTGAAAAAAAATGATGTTGGTGGGCAAGACAAAAGTCAAGTTTATTTTCCAGAATGGATTTACAATAAATTGGAGCACGGAGAAGAAATAGCTATCCAAATTGAGAAAGAGAGCGACAATAAGATTGTTAGAAAACTAACTATTGTGGGACTTTGGTGCATTCAGTGGTATCCGGTCGAGCGACCCTCCATGAAAGTTGTAATTCAAATGCTTGAATCGGAAGAAACTCCCTCCATGCCCCGTAACCCATTCACTTCCACGAATGGAACGCAGAATGCAGCAACTGCACGTGGTAGAATATTCAGCAGCGAACTTGAAATCATTTCAGAATCTGAGTAACGAAGTGAGAGCATTAAATACTGAAACTCTTTGACTGCTTCATAAATTTAAGATTTGGTTTTACAAGTAGAAGTATATTACCCTCTCTGTGGCCAATACTACATAATAAACATGTACTAATTGTTTAAGATCTCAGCATCATAGGTAGAAGAATGATCATCTTCCTTTATGTTGGCTCTATTATGGATTAAAAACTAAAATATTTTGTCTTAGTTTTCATTTTTACTTTTGTTTTCATGAATTTAATATGTTATCAGATGGGATGTTCTAATTCAAATTGACAAAGTTAACCACTATCAAAATCACACATACAAAAAGCATTTTAACTATGTCGTTTTATGCATGTATTTCACAACTCCAACGTATTGCGGGCATAAAACTACAGCAGATGACATGAATGAGTCAAACAAATCCTGGACTAGACACCTTTTTTTGAAGAGAAATAATTAGTTAATTACCCTTGCATAAAAATGCAAATTAAAGAGACATTCAGTCTTAAAATCTAATTTAAATCCCAATAGTCAAACTTCAACTGACATATTTTGAGTAAATTTCGATAGCAAGATATTTAGCACATGTCCGATTTATCAAAAAAGTTGATAAATTTCTATGTTAAAGTTAATAATTAATTTAACCATACATTTCATAGTACCTACAATTTTTATTAAATTTTTAACCATACATTTCATCGACTTTTAGCTAAATCAGAAAGGGGCTTGATAAATAAAGGTCATAAATTGAATTGATAATGTGATTAATAATTGCAAAATAATTAAACCATTTCAACACAGTTACGAGCCCAAGGTCCAACCCAGCCCGATGTCACGACATAAACGGGTTTATGACATAAATCTGTTTTTAGTTAAAACCACATTAGGTGCCGTATTGTTGTTAGCTATAAAGTACATACTTAAAGAAGGGGATTGGAAAAGACCTTCTAAAGAAAATAAATGAAAACTTGACTTGCGAAGTGATATAAAACTAGAAACAAAGAGCTAGAACTCATGTGGTCTTTAGCTAGATTTGGGCATCATGCATCGCATAAGATATCTGGTCCTTTTGTCGTTCGGTCCGAAGTTATTGTTCCATTAAATTGCGACAAACTATTATCCCATGCTTTCGCTGGAATTTTAATATGCTTCATCTCCATATGGATCAAAAATCTCAACAGCATAAATTTTATCTTCTTACTAAACTAATAAAAAGAACTAGTTGCCTAGAGGTCTTTGTGTTCGACCTACTCGATGTACATAGTGGATTCACCATTACATTAATTGTGCAGTCATCCGATCCTATGTAACCCATGTTATTTTAAATTTTTTTTCCTTAAATTTTATGTTTTTCCTTGGACACCCACTTCCTTGATCGGCTAACCCAATGCACCAAGTCTTCCATAGTGTATTGCAGCCTTGGACTAATTTTCACTTGATAGCACTTGAAATGGTTTAGGATCCCTGGCTCTTCATTCTTGAAAATTTGCATAAGAAACACTTGGATTAGAATATTATGCATCTCTGCCCCTGTATTTTCCGGTTTTAGAAAACATGCCCAGAATTTTCTATAATAGTAAAAGGGTCCCTGAATATTCTGAAATCTGTGATTCTGCCCCCAGAAATTTTAGTTGTTGCAAATTAGTCCCTAAGTTTTCTATTTTCTGTTAATTAGTCCCTGCCAATTGCCACCATGTCATGCAGCCTCTAGCTGCAAAAACCTGGCTAAAGCTGAGCTAGGTAAGCAGCTCGAACAGGAAAATTCGAGCTTGGCTAGTCCTATTTCCACCCCTACATAGAATTTCTAAACAATACATTGATCATTATGTGACCTAAAATATTAATCCTCGCATTTGGAGAGGGTTGCTAGGTAACTAAATTTCATCTCAAAAGGTTAATTCATTATGCAAAACAATTCAATTTCTTATAGTTACATTATCTACTCCGTATCTAGTTACTGTTAGATTTTGTCTGCAGATTCTAAGGGATTAACAATACCCTAACAAATGGAGTACCACATTATCTCAGATCCTTAAATGATAATTTATGTGTCACTCTTCCCTAAAATAGAAAGGATTACAATCTCCATCAAGGGACAACTTTCCGATGTGTCACAAACCATTATGTTGGTACAACATCTGTGTTGAGAGCAAACTGATGTTTTTCCTATTGCAATCCTACTTGAGTCTGACCCCCCACATTCAATTGAAGTTTGGGATTCGTCTTGTAAGTCTACATGGCTAAATATTTTGGCCTCAACTCTAATACTAGTAGGATATTAGGGCTATGTCCCAAAAGATTAATCGATTAGGTACAGCATTCCAATTCTCAGAGTTGCATTATCTACAATATCTTTAACAATATGGAATTCTTGTTATTACTTTTCCAATAGATGAGTGGGTGGGAAAAGAAAATTGGTATGGGCGGTGGCGCTCAAATTTTTAGTGATTTTATAAGGCCAATAAATATGACTCAATTCAAATCAAATGAAAACTTGAATATGAGATGGATACTTGGGTCTAATTAAAAAAGATGTATTTGTGAGCACCAGATATGTCACTCACTCAAAACACATACTGCAATCCCGAATCCTTAGGCACAATCTTGTAGAAGAGTTGGAAAAGGTACTCATTCTCTACATATGGGCCTATGCAATTTACAAATGTTATTTCAATGGGGTCGATGTATTCAATATAAATAGTAGACAGATCAAATTTCGTGGAAGAATACTGTGGACCAGAAGAAATCAGACAGGCGTACTGTGTAGTGACTGTAATGGATTGCGTGAACGTGGCATGTTGTAGATTTCAAGTTTAATATGGTTCGATTTTTCTGGCAATCAATCACAAGAAAATTATCTGAACAGCCACAATTCTCGTGAGCACTTTTCAATCCGAAAGGGTATTTTTCTGGTGATATGGTTAGTTGTTTTGGGCTCTGTAAACTTTTAAACAATATAGAAGAAGAATTAACATGATGGAACTGGCAAATGAGAGGCTGTTTGTGGGCATAGCTACCGATTAGGGAATTCTGTGATTCTTGAATTGTGTGTCCAAGTTTGTTAATGTATCTAGTCCATTACTCTATTGTGTGTGGCACAATGACAAGATACTTCTTACTATGAACTCTCAAACCGAAGTTTCCTGTTTAGACGAAGATGCAGATTCGATTGAGATGATGTATTACTTCGTTTGAAGGGGAATTAGTGTGAAAAAAACTAAGGATTTTCTTGAAATTATAAAGG
This sequence comes from Olea europaea var. sylvestris, assembly GCF_002742605.1. Classification (NCBI taxonomy): domain Eukaryota; kingdom Viridiplantae; phylum Streptophyta; class Magnoliopsida; order Lamiales; family Oleaceae; genus Olea; species Olea europaea. The sequence continues at coordinate 10,458,445 of NC_036237.1, forward strand.
AATTGAGCTATTTGTCCCGATATGTTGACCTTTAAGATGAACTCAAGTCCCGTTAGACTGCATAAAAAATAAGGAGGAAAAAAATGATGAAAGGAAAAAAAATTGATTACTCTTATGATATGTAGAACTTATTTTACTTAATTGCACAGGGTATGCCTATCTATATAATTGATCATTTTACATTGTTGAGAGTTGGACACTTGTCCAGCTTAAGAACAAAAGCTTGTTTCTCGGCACTGATTATGCTTTTATATAATTGATTGTTTTATATTGTATTCTTACTTATAATATGTGAATGATTCATTCACCATATCAATAACCATTATTGCAAATATGGCATATCGCCCCTTCAACTGCAAAGTTATTATTTTGAGTATCATTTTTCAAAGTCAAAACTTCAAAAGTCAGATAAACTGAGACAGATGAGTTGTATAAGGTTTTAATACAACAATTTAATGATATTGGTCCAAACACGAAATGAATTGTATAATAAAGAAGATAAATGACGGAAAGATTCCCATTATAACAAAATATATAGATTTATTCTTTGTATTTGAATGGATTTTTGAATTTGAGGGATTGTTCGACAAAAATTTTTATAAAAGTTTTTGTAAATTTAATAAAAGTTGATGAAATATTTGGTTGAACAATTGATAAAAATTGTGGAACTTCATAAAATAAGTGGTTAAAATTAATATTCAATTTGACATCAACTTTTCCAGTTTTGCTCGAGTTAAGAAGGAGATATTAACCTATTTTCTGGGCAATAATATAAGAAAATGTAAAGGAACACATGCTGATTTATATTTGTTTGACTTAATATGAGAGTTACGTCCACTTATCATTCTAGGTTTCACTAAAAGTTGAAAGAAAATGTTTAGAGCAAATTACATAAATTACTCCTAAAGTTTATGACAACAGATACCTCCTTTAAAAAAATAATCAGAAACCTCCACTCTTTTAATTTTTTCAAATCTTTTTGTACAGAGTTTTTCATCTTAATCATATTTATGACTTTTGATTTCTCATTAAAAGATGAATAAATTAAAATTGATCTAAAGATTTACAACAAAAAGGAATTAAAAAGAGAATATATAATATTATGATAATATTAATGTCTATAGTATTAAAAAACAAAAATGTGTGAAAATGTTACTAAATCAAGCAATATAAAATATTTAATGAATTTTCAATTAGATTTGTGAAATATTTATTTATCTTGACTTGATAATTATTTTTAATCGTATTAAAAAAATTAAAACTAAAAAAAAACATTTTGTAACTTTTGAAATTTTATAAAAATATATATTTAACTAACTTGATATCATTTAAATCAAAAGAATGAAAAAAATATCTTAATAATAATAATAAGAAAGAAAGAAAGAAATTATAATTTGAATATAATAAAATAAAATTTTCAAATTAGTATAGAAAGGTAAAATGAGAAATAAATATTTACTTTTCGCTAAGTGAAAATATATCCAAAAGTAAACCTCAAGGGAGGTTTATGCAACTTGCTCAAAAGTTTACAAAGAATATCTCACGTTTATGTGAATCTATTTATATAAAAACGACTCACCTAATATTTGTTAAATTATAAGTAACCAAATATAAATGTCCGATATATCCACATAATAAAAAAAAAAAAAAAGGCACCAACAATCTAACGTGTCTAATTCCATAAAGTATGAATGAAATACTTTTGGGACATGGAATGGATCTATATAGAATAATGATAATAATTTTTGGCTTCCTTTTCTTCTTTGACAATATTGAGTATTATCAAATCCTTTTACCAAAGATGTGATAGCAAAAATGCTTATGTGAGGGATGAAAAAGTTGACATTGACTTGAATTTGGATCACTCAATCTGAAAAGGTATTAGTGATATTAACAAACTTCACAGAGTTTTTCTCAAAACATGAACAGATTCATAGTCTCCTTCATTTTCCTAGTACTTCACGTAATTTCAGGATTTGCTGTATCCCAAGATCATGAATGTCAGCCAACAAGGTGTGGAGATTCCGGTCCAACCATTAAGTTTCCTTTTCGACTCAGGGATCATCAACCAGAGCATTGTGGCTATCCAGGATTTGAATTGTCATGCACTGAAAGCAACGACACTGAATTTGAGCTTCAATTTCCAGTGACAGCATCAACTAACAATGTCATGCTTCCAATATTCGCGAAAGTATGGATCTGGAAAATCGATTATAGAGCACAACTTATATATATAAATGACTTCATGGCAAATTACTGCCCTCCAGGGCAGCCTCCTAGTGTGAATTCATCGATTTCCCTTTTCAAGATAGCTGAAGTTTTCGGGGTTGAAGAGGGATACACATTGTTTAATTGCTCGTCTAACTTAACAGCCAGTTATCCATACCCCATAAAATGTCTTAGTAGACAAAAATATCAAGTCCTAGCTATTTATTCGTCATATGGGATTAGCAGCTTGCCTCAGTATTCGTCGTGCTTTAAGATGTATAATGTTTCATATGTTCCATACTCTGTATTCACAGGGGAGCACCAAAAATATAGCTTTCATATGTCTCTGCATTGGTCGAAACCATCTTGTGGAAATTGTGAAGCGAAAGGGAAGTATTGTCGGTTAAAGAACAATGGAACAGAATCTGGAATGGAATGCTTCAGCTCTAAACAACAGGGACAAGGTACATTCTACATTCTAAGTGCATAGTTGGTATACGTACTTGACATTTTATTTTCTTTTTTCTTTTTTACTACTATTCACTACGCTCTAATCCACATTACCAAACATGTCATGCCATTAAAGTATTCTGTAGTTGCTCTAAATTCATCTTTTGTAATGTTCTTATTATTGAGGCCACTAAGTTCTTTAGTTCTCAATAATCATTTATAAGAAGTAAATTTAATGAGGAATATCTTGTTAATAACAATCTTCCTATTTTCACAGGTGTTTCAAGAAAACTAATTGTTGCAGGTATCGTAGTGGGCGTGCTTCTCATCTTGTTTCTTATAATCGGATTGTATATCGTCTTAAGCTTGAAGAAAAGAAAGAAAGACCATCAGAAAAAAATTGAAAGCTTTTTAGAGGATTACATGGCGCTTAGGACTACAAGATTTTCTTATGCAGATATCAAGAAGATCACTGAAAATTTCAAGAAAAAACTAGGCCAGGGAGGCTATGGAATGGTGTATAAGGGGAAGCTTTCCAATCAGATACTTGTTACCGTTAAGGTCCTAAAATTTTTTGAAGGAAATGGTGAGGAGTTCATTAATGAAGTTGGTACAATAGGCAGAATTCACCATGTAAATGTGGTTCGTTTAGTTGGATATTGTGCTGATGGATATAGACGAGCTCTTGTTTATGAGTTTCTACCAAATGACTCGCTTGAAAAGTTCATAACATTGGGAAATCAGAGCCGTACACTTGGCTGGGATAAACTTCAGCAAATTGCCATGGGCATAGCCAAAGGACTCGATTATCTTCACCAAGGCTGCAACCAACGGATACTTCATTTCGACATTAAACCTCACAACATCTTGCTCGACCACAACTTCAATCCAAAGGTCTCAGATTTTGGCTTGGCAAAGTTATGCTCAAAGGATCAAAGTATAGTTTCCATGACGGCTGCTCGAGGGACAATAGGCTACATTGCACCAGAAGTCTTCTCGAGGAACTATGGGAATGTGTCATATAAAGCAGATGTTTATAGTTTTGGCATGTTATTGATTGATATAGTTGGAGGAAGGAAGAATTTCCGCGCTGCAGAACAGGACAGTAGTCAAGTGTACTTTCCAGAATGGATGTACAGTCAACTGGAGAAAGGAGAAGAAATAGAAATCGGGATTGACAAAGACGAAGACAGTAAAATATTTAAGAAGCTAACAATTGCAGGACTTTGGTGCATTCAGTGGAATCCAGCAGATCGGCCTTCAATGAAAATGGTGATTCAAATGCTAGAAGGAGAAAACGTTCCCATCATGCCACCAAATCCTTTTGCCTCCATGAAATCAACAAATTAAATGCAACTTCACATGAAATCCTAATTAGCAGTAGCTAAGTTAAATCAATATATTGTGTTAGTCTTTTCTATATTTTGAACAAAATTGGATTGGCTTTTTTGTCAATTATTTGGCATTCATTTTAATTCTTAATATACTCCTTGGAAAGTAATAAGTCTCTTATTTTAATACAAATGCCACAAAGAAATCGAAAATATGTACGCACCTCCTTGTTTGATAATTTTGTCTTCCCTTGATAATTTATGAACTCCATATGATACAAAAATTTAAAAGCAATTTTGATTTCTTTGTTGTAATCGATTTTAATGTTCCAATTTGAATTGACTATTAACGTAATTTCACGACCTTTGTCAAGGTGACTTGCAGAATCGATAATAAGAGTAGTTCAAACACCAGTATGTGTCGTGTCCAAGAATAAAGGTTGATATCGTTCAAAGTTCGCAGTTGAGGAACAAAGTAACAACAGTGGCGAATTCATATCGGGCTAATATGGTCAGAGTCCATTCTGAGCAAGCAATTGAGATACAAAAGTATGAAGCTTTTAATCATCTTATTTGGAAAATTATATTATCATCACAAAATTTATTAAGAGCTCCACAAACTTTAACAATTTTCTTATTTCCTTAAATAGCCTTAAGTGAAATCACATAATTAGTGTTTTAAATTAAAAGAAATCACATCACATTATAGTCCCACCACAAACATAAAACTTTACCTTTGGCGCTAGAGTGAAACCCATCTGGACACCGAGAGGGGCTACTTCAGGCCGTCCACATTGACCATATAAAGGTTCAGACTTCCATGATTGCTAAAACCCTAACTATTAAATGAGAAATTGAATGACAATCAGATTATAGAAAGTAGTTTCACTATCTTTCATTGAAGAAAAGTTACCCGAAAATTATGCCTCCATTCAAAGCTTTCTCCTTCATCGGGAGTAGTGTCCTTCATCAGGACTATTAAGATTGTTGTTTTATCAATACTGGAAGATATGGACACCAGACATTTAATTTTTTTCATTCTTAGTTTTATTGTATTGAGATTTTTTGGTTTTTTAATCTTAGTTTTTGTTTGATTAAGGGTATAATTATAAATTTATTGTGGTGTATTTATTGAAATTATATTTTAATCGTGACGTGATTATAATGCGGTAATTACCCCTCTTATTTTTTATTGTGCTTGGCATACATATTTTTTATGGGAATAAAAAATTCTTCAAATGGGTATGTTCCCTTCATAAGCCCGTTCCCATTCAGCAAGCCCCACCTGCCCACCATATATAATCGAGGACTGGTGTATGAGATAAGGTATCAACCAGAGATAGCCGTTAAAGACGTCATGATAAGTCTCTCTCTTCCTTCCCCCGCTTCTTCACTTATACTCAAATCCAACCATCCTTCCCCCCAAAGAATCACCAGCAATCTCCCTCGCAAAACCCTTAATTTTGAAACTCTCAAGGACACTTTGATCAGTCAAGCAAATGTGGGCCACATCAAGGAAGCAATCTCGATCCTCGATTTCATGTCTAAGAATAGCTTCACACCAGACCTCACTGTCTACTCTGTACTACTCAAGTCCTGCATTCGGACCCGGAATTTTGATCTGGGTCGAGTTGTGCATTCCAGACTTGTGGAGTCCAAACTTGAGTGTGATTCAATTGCATTGAATTCGCTGATCAGCCTGTACGCGAAATGTGGGGAGTGGGAAAGGGCTGAGGAAATTTTTGAAAGTATGGAGGGAGATAAGAGAGATTTGGTTTCGTGGAGCGCGATGATTTCGTGCTATGTGCGCAGTGGTTTGAATTTACAGGCGATTATGACGTTCTTTGAAATGGTGAAATTTGGGGAGTACCCGAACGAATTTTGCTTTTCGGCAGTGATTCAAGCTTGTTCCAATAAAGAATATGCGTGGGTTGGGGTGGTAATTTTAGGTTTTGTGTTGAAAACTGGGTATTTTGAAGCTGATGTTTGTGTTGGGTGTGCGTTGATTGATTTATTTGCGAAGGGGTTCAATGATTTGGAGTTAGCAAAAAATGTGTTTGATGAAATGCCAGAGAAAAATTCTGTTTCGTGGACATTGATGATTACGAGATGTTCCCAATTGGGGTTACCGGAGAATGCAATTGAGTTGTTTAGGGATATGGTATTGGCTGGGTTTACACCTGACCGGTTTACATTTAGTAGTGTTTTATCAGCTTGTTCTGAATTGGGGTGGTTGTTTCTTGGGCAGCAACTGCAGTGTTGGGTCATCAAGAATGGGTTATGTTCTGATGTTTGTGTTGGGTGTAGTTTGGTGGACATGTATGCAAAGTGCTCCGTGAATTCCTCAATGGATGATTCAAGGAAAGTTTTTGATCGAATGCCAGAACACAATGTCATGTCTTGGACAGCAATCATCACAGGGTATGTGCAAAATGGAAGCTTTGAGAAGGAAGCTATTGAGTTGTATTGTAGGATGATGATAGAAAGTAGAGTGAAGCCGAATCAGTTTACATTTGCTAGTGTTTTGAAGGCATGTGGGAATCTTTTTAATGCGGATTTGGGTGAACAGATATACAATCATGTAGTGAAATTGGGTCTTGCATCAGTTAATCTTGTTGGCAATTCTTTGATTAGCATGTATGCTAAGACTGATAGGATGGAAGATGCACGAAAAGCTTTTGAATTTTTATTTGAGAGGAATTTGATTTCTTATAATGCACTTATTGATGGTTATGCTAGGAATTCGGAATCTAACGAAGCTTTTGAGCTTTATACTCATATTGATGGTTCAAGAATTGGTCTTGATGCTTTTACATTTGCAAGTCTCTTGAGCGGAGCTGCAAGTGTTGGAGCAGTTGGTAAGGGAGAGCGAATACACGTTCAATTGCTGAAATCCGGGTTTGAGTCTAACCAATGTGTTGCTAATGCTTTGATTTCTATGTATACCAGGTGTGGTAACATAGAAGCTGCATTTCAAGTTTTCGAACAAATGGAAGATCGGAATGTGATATCATGGACTTCCATAATCACAGGCTTTGCTAAACACGGATTCGCCAAAAGATCTTTGGAATTATTCAAGCAAATGCTTGATTTTGGCGCAAAACCGAATGAGGTCACTTATATTGCTGTTTTGTCAGCTTGTAGCCATGCAGGTCTAATTGATGAGGGATGGAGATACTTCCATCTGATGTACAAAGAACATAGGATACATCCGAGAATGGAACATTATGCATGCAAGGTTGATTTGTTAGGTCGCTCGGGATTTCTAGAAAAGGCCATACAATTCATCGAGTCAATGCCTTTTATGGCTGACACTCTGGTTTGGCGCACATTGCTTAGTGCTTGTCGAGTCCATGGCAATGCAGAACTTGGCAAAGATGCAGCAGAGATGATTCTTGAGCAGGATCCAAATGATCCAGCAGCTTATATTTTATTATCAAACTTGTATGCTTCAAGTGGTCAGTGGGGGAAGGTGGCAAAAATCAGAAAATGTATGAAAGAAAGAAATTTGGTTAAGGAGGCAGGGTGCAGCTGGATGGAAGCAGAAAATAAGGTACA
>NC_036237.1:10471259-10617379 GCF_002742605.1 Olea europaea var. sylvestris
CCCTTTTTGAAACTATAAGGACGGATGTTGGGGAATTTAAAATCAGGCTGTTGCGGAAGCTCTCTTGAAAGATTTTCAAATCGATGATTTTCGGACTCAGTCCAACGTATATTTCTCTACCAACAACCAATCAAATCGGCTCCAAACCACAACCAATCTAGTTCACCTCGATTGCTATTCAATCTTACCACGCAGGACAAGAAAAAATGATGATTTGTAGCCACAATGGCTAGGAGAAAACGCCACAAAGGCTAGGAGAAGTCACCACAAAGGTATATTATGAAGGAACCACCAATTGCACACGATAAACAAGCGTTTTGGACATTTCTAGAGACTATTTTTCACACACCAAAGGGGGCAACCGGGATTCCAATTTTTATCACACAAAACCTCACAAAAGATTGCAAGAAAGTGGTTAAGGTTATAGCCATATATATACTATAGGGTTAGGCTTTAAGTTTGACCATTAAAAAGGTAAACGGGTCAAGATTCAAACCATTCAAGAATGAATACAATTGGGTCAGGTGTAGCTCATGGACTTGGTTATTGGACTTATTTCATTCATCGATCTATGCCTATAAAATAATATTAACCTGCGTTAACATCATTGCCCGGGATTTATTGGGTATCAAAATTCCAACATAGGCATATTAACATGAATCATTATGCAAAATCAACATATGAGCACGAGGAATCAAATACAAGCATACCTCAAATTTTACAATCCCCACCAGAAATAGTAGAAGAACTTCTGCGAAAAATTTGTTAATTCCACAACTCGAGACTAAATAGCATCCAGGAATATCCCAAAATCAAAAAGTGTCTTATTTGCATTCTCTATGGGACAAGCTTCATTCAAAAAAATTTTATATACAGTATGATCGCCCTCACAATACAATAAAGCATGTCTACAGGCAAATTGATTCCCACAAGCATTCTGCCAGCAGGTAGTTTCACATTCTATTGAAAAGAAGTACCAAAAGGCTCCAAGTACCTAAACGAGTGGCAAAAGCATAATGATAAAGAAATATTGACAATATGAACCATCTCTTCAAGCAGATTGACTCCCATAAGCTTTTTCCAGCAAGTAGTTTCACAACTTTTAGGAAAATAAGTTTAAAAAAAAAAAAGACACCAAATACCTATAAGAGGGGCAAAAAAATCAAGTGATCAAAGAGATCAATAAGAGGTACGTACTAAATGTACAACTGTTTCAATTTTACCATTGAGATTTTTAATTATAGAATTACTGATGCAGGGTGAATAAATCAATAATAAGAATAACAACAAAAGATGAGGGGAGGGAGAAACACAGAGACAGGGGGCAGAAGAAGAGGGGAAAGAACGAGAGCTGTAGCCAATTTTATTCAATCAATTCATTAACTGCCAATTGCAATGTAAAAATAGGTTTAACTACTGAAAATACTGAAAACCTAAAAAAACCTGAAAGATAGGGCCAAGCCCATTACACAAGTCCGTAAAATAAAATAATCCAAGTCCAACTAAGAAATAAAAATCCAACTAAAATAATGAAATGTCGTCCAACTAAAATAATGAATCTGGGATGTCCTCATCAATTACACTCCCAGTCAGCTATCTAGGAAGAACAGTGCAGCAAGAATGTCAATCACTATCTTGCCAGACAACAAGCTTCACACACCAACCCAATGTTTTCCCCTTCCTAAGATTCATTCGTAGATCCCATATTTTTCCACCCTCAAGATTCACCCTTAGACTCACACCCTGTCCCACCCCTAAGATTCTCCACATGATCCAATCTTGTCCCCTCTTGTCAGCCAAAATTAAAGCATCCACCCCCTGTTTGAAGCTAAATACACATAATTAATACAGCCATTACAAGCACATGTCATATTAGATAATATTTATACATGTGACAGAAGAACTAAAAGTTCGGGAGAGGGAAACGACCCTAAACTATCAAACTTAACCTTGTAAACCATTTCCCTCTGTGGTGATGTGGTAAACTTACATAATTCGCACAGGTTCACAACAAGTTTAGCTTATCCATGTACCACGTCCAAAACCTGAGGCGACCATCCATGCTTGGTCCATTCTCCATTTAGTGCTTGTTTGGCACCTACTTAAATTAAATTATAATTTAAGCTGATAAACATACTTTTTATCCACGCATCTCGAGGAAATCACAATCATTACCCATTTATTATCCAAACATTTTCGTTGGACACACAATCTAGAAGCACTTAAAGCACTACCAAATATACTTAGTAGCACCATACCCACCCTATTAAGGGCAGGCCTACATGTTGCTTGCTTGAAAAATCAATTGTGAAAAACAATCTTAATCCAAACAAAATAAAGGAATACAAAATCCCAAGGTCCCAAGTCAAATATGAAAATAGTATCTAGTCAAGCTTGAAGGTTGCCCAACATCAAAATGAAAATAGCATGGCATGTAATTCAGTAAAAAAGTGCATTTGAAACTTTATCACAAAACTTACATGACTTGCAAGCGTGTAAAGAAAAAGACTGAAGGCAACTCCAACCCATGCTATTTAGATGAGTATGCCAGAAGTCCTAGTGACTTCTTTATACAAAGGATAGACACAAAGAACCCTTGGTACATACTGGAAGAATACCACAAATTTTAACAAATTCTTCGTATCCAACGATCTCAAACCTTTCAATTTAGGAATGATAATCCAAATAACCACCTGGGAAAATTACAAAATTGATCAGTAAGGCAACATTCACAGTGTGAATTAATTTCAACTAATCAGATGTGCAGTACAAAATTTCTATAGTAATCTACAAGGTAAGCATCTTGCTCTTGGAAGAAACAGAACAGATGGAGTTACAGATGCAATAGCTTATAACCTTAATAAAAATTCTTACAGTAAAAAGATCCTCATCAGCTGAAGATCAATGACAAACACCATTTTCCTTGTTGAGGTATAAAATTTCGCTCATAAAAATATTCAATACTGAAGGTCCACGACCGGAAATATCCAATTATAAATCCACGTGTATGCAAGTGAGTTCTCACACTTAAAAAGGGTAAAAAACAAGTTTCATTCATTCCAACATCGCAAGACTTAAGTTCCATGCAGAATAAACTTTGTATAACCCTTCTTGCAATGGAAATTACGAATTCAGATACCACTATGCTGAAGGAAAAGCCTCTGTTACCTGTGGCAGCGAAAGCACTGCAAGAATATCAACTAGGAAGTAAGAGGACAGATATCTCTTTGCTATTTTCCAAGAATCTTTGACTAGAACACCTCTTCCAAATACTCGCGAAGAAAGGGCGATAAAACCAGTATGGAACTGAAAGATAATATGAATAAGGTAAATGATATCAGTGAAGGATCGCAAAACACATGCTATGTCCTCCAATTTCCGATCCAAATAAAGGCATTTATTATCATTTTCAATCACAGGAATGTAATAGAAGAAGGGATCCAAGGAGACAGCAATGACACGCGCCGGTACAAATATTTTATTCCACTTCTGAAGAAATGATCCTTGCAGATCAAGAATTTTCTTTCGAGATCCCACATCTTTGGCCCAAAACCTATTCAACGAGAATGATTTCAGTGCTTCTGTAAATCTTTTAGTTCTTTTAGAACCACTTTCGAACCCTCTGTGGAATTTGTCTACAACGAAGTACAACGTTGATATAAGTGTGGCTGGTTGTGCTCCATCTTAGGTAGGAGATTTTCCGCCTGAGCATTTTACCGATTTCCAATCTTGAAACCTGAAAATAAATTAAGAATCTGGACATAATAGTGCATCAGAAGTAAAGTGTTACGTCAAAGTGTTGCAGAGCAGCAGAACTAATAAGAACCAAATGCATAGAAAAATTTCAAAACCTGGTTGGAGGGCAATAATTTTCCATTAGATAGACAAGATACAGTAAATTTAGCAAAGGAGCTCATGCATAAAAATGCTTGTTCAAATCATTTTTTTTAAAAAAGAACCTCCTAGAATATCACAAAATTTCCACCAATTACCCAATAGTGATTGATCATTCTCCAAAATATTAAGAAACAATACCCGTGTCAAAGACAAGAGGGAAGGTCTGGGTTTCCAAAACGTTACAAGTGAGAAATTTCTTATGCATGAACCTTGTGAAACCCTTGCTGCCTCAAATTGACTCGATGAAATGCAAGTCGTAAGGGCCATGGAGAACTGACCTCACAAACTTCTCTTGCTGAAAATTCATCACTTCAGCTCACATGAGAAACAAGTGAAGAGATATCAACTACTGAACTATTGACAAAACAAGGAATTCATGAAAAATCTTCTTTTGATTGAGTTGGTCGAGATAAAGCCCAGGAGGGTAATCATTAAAACCGACTGATTATGTTGTCTCTATAACTGAATCATAACTTGTAAATGTAAATAAGCCACTTTTTCAGTCAGCAGTTAAACATGTAAGGGAAATTGTACTTATCAGATGCAAGTCAAGTAAGAAATTATGGCAAAAAGGGGATACCATAACAAAACTCTAAAAATAGACGGCATCTTAAACATAACTTCCGAAGGACCGGATTAAAACTGAGGCATATCCATTTCAACTCGTGTCTCTTATTTCAAGAACTGATGATATTAAATTACAACCAAACAAGACCAAAGTCTGAATTAAACAATTCTCAAAATGAGAATAAAATCTTAATGACAAAAATGAAGGAAATTACAATCAAGAAATGCCTTAAAATGATATTATTGTCAAGTTACAACCAAACAAAACCAGAAATTCCAAATTTCAAGTTGTTGAATGAAACTATAAATAGACTTCAACGAACACATTTCTCCATACCTTACAGAAAAAGTAACTAAAAAACAATTGAAAAGTTTTCCAAATTAATTAAAAATTGCAAATCCAACCATAAAACTACGATTCTTCAAAAATTCAAACTCCAGATCAACTTAAAATAAAATCACAACTCACCATTCTTTGAAAATGCGAGTAAGAAAAGTCGATTGCAGGTAAAAATAATAATAATAATAGTAATAATCCAAAACAAACAAGACTGTAAAAGTAAAGAACAAAAAAAAATGTTAAAACTTTCCAAAATAATTAAAACGATAAAAAATTTAACAATATAAAAAGTGTCGAGATCGATGGACCAATAATGCGGAATTGAGATTTAATGAATACAACTTGTTGTAATTGAAGTAATTAACAAGATCACGAAAAGCCACGAACAAGATTAAAGTAAAGAAATAAAAGAAATGGCAGAGGAATGATGTTATTTTATTCGATCAATGAAAGGAGAGAATTACAGCACTAATGGCTTTAAACAATACTGAAAGAGGAGCGCTGTATTTATAGTATAAAATCTAGCCCTAAAAGAGTCCCAAAAGAAGTAAGAAATCTAATGCAATTTAGACTCCTATTTGAGTCACACTTCTAACAATCTCCACTTTGACTCAAATTCCGGTGCAACGAACGAAGCTCCAAAATTTCTCCACCTTGAGAAATAATCCGTCTGCATCAGAATGAACTGACCAATCTCCTCAACACAATAACAAAACTCTCCACGATAACACGTTCCCCCGCCCGGCGTCCACAAGCGACACCCGAACCCAAATCCGGGTTCCCAAAATTTCTCTTGGAATTAACAATCACTGCACAGGGTCGAAGCACACCCTGTAGCAGAAATCACACCAAATGCACAATCAGAAGGTCCCTTGCCAATATTGTCACCTTCAATAATTTCTAAAGCATTACAGACATCTCCAAAACTGTACCTATGCTCCATGAGTCCATTGGCATTACAAGAACATAGTGTACCCGCTAAAATTGATGGCAAAGCGGAATCACCAACACTCCCTTGAGCAAAGTTCTTAATAAACCCAGAGCCAAATCCGAGAGGTACTGTACCAAATTGAATGTCCACCACGGTACTGAACTTGTCCAAATATCTCTGAACTGGTTCTGCACTCCCCTGCAAGATGTACAACTGGGATTTCCTCCGTCCCTCCAATACAACCCGAACACCTCTTCGAACCTTCAAGACTCCACCTCTACTTGAAAATTTGTACCCTTTTTCATCCAAAGTACTCAGTGATATGAGATTCTTTATCAAGTCTGGAACATGGCAAACCTGATCAAGTGTCCTCACTGTTCCATCCTGTAGCCTCAATCTGACCCGACCGATTCCTGCAACCTGACAAGATTGGTTATTTCTCACGACAACTCCACCTTGCTTCACCATCTCATATGTTTGAAATAAAGCCATATTCGGACACATATGATACGAACAAGCAGGATCCACTCCTCAAGTTTGGATTCCCCGTCAGATACAGCCAACATCACATCTCCATCATCACAAAAATTTTCAGCAATATTAGTCTCGTTCGAATTACTTGATTGCCCCACATGATTTGCATATAATTCACCTTTACCTTGCAACTTATCGCAATCTTTCTTGATGTGTCCTTTCCTCTTGCAGTAATAACAATACACATTACTGTACTTCACCTTTGATCTACCACTCCGTCGATCACCATGAGTAACAAGAGCATCCTGACTCCTAGATGCAGGATCTCCAACCAACAACTCCATCTTCTCTTTTGAGAACAGGGCGTCGTATACCTCCTCAATGGATAACGTGTCACGACTATACAGAATAGTATCACGAAATGAGGAAAAAGAATTGGGTAGCGAACACAACAAGACCAAGGCTAGATCCTCTTCATCATATTTTACTTCCAACGTCTCCAAATCTGCAACGATTTCCTTGAACACAGCAAGGTGGTCCTGCAGTGACCCTCCTTCCGCCATGCGATAAGAATACAACCTCTGCTTTAAAGTCAGTTTGCTCGTCAAACTCTTTGTCATGCACAACCGCTCCAACTTGAGCTACAAAACAGCTGCTGTCTTCTCCTTCAAAATATCTTGCAGAAAATTGTTGGATAAATGAAGTTGGATTTGCGCTAAAGCCTTCCGATCCTTCTGTTGTTTCTCCTCCATAGACAAGCTTGCTGGCATCCTATCAAAACCCAGCAAAGCATCATCAAGATCCATCTGCATCAACACAGCTCTTACCTTTACTTGTCACAACGAAAATCTTGTATTACAATCCAATAGCGGAATTTCATACTTCAACGAATTCATCTCTGAAAAATCTCAATCTAACCACGAAGAACTTACAAATTGCAACACCCAAAACTAAAAACTACCGAACGTGTAAATGGCAAAATAATTCAGAACCACAATTTTGCCCAAAACTGAAATTGGACACCACCACAAGGTCTGTCTCGTCGTCCAGAGAAAACTGCCTGAAGACACCATTGCTGAAAACCGCCGCACGTGCCGCCACTCTCCTCGCTGAAGTTCCACCGTCGGCGACTAGCCGGAAACGCGCCGACGACCTGTGACCCTTTCTGGACCGTCTCTGCCTGCTGAGTCCACTGGTGGTGTTCGTTTCTCCAAACTCTTTTTGGTTTAACTAGAAAACGCAAAAATAGATCCGGCAGAAAGTCAAAAAATTGAACAAATTTGTTTTCTGATTTTCTGGTAATTTTTAGACGATTTTCCGATCAGTTTCAAGCCAAAAATCCACCAATAACCCCGTTCTGATATCACTTGTTGAGACCGATTGACCAATAATGTAGGAATTGAGATTTAATGAATTCAACTTGTTGTAATTGAAGTAATTAACAAGATCACAAAAAGCCACGAACAAGATTAAAGTAAAGAAATCAAAGAACTGACAGAGGAACGATATTATTTTATTCAATCAATGAAAGGAGAGAATTACAGCAATAATGGCTTTAAACAATACTGAAAGAGGAGCCCTGTATTTATAGTATAAAATTTAGCCCTAAAAAAGTCCCAGAAAAGGTAAAAAAATCTAATGTAATTTAGACTCCTATTTAAGCCACACTTTCTAACAAAAAGACCATTAAAAAACTTTGGTTTCTTCCAAACCCCAAAAATATAAAAGATAAATCATAAATGCAATTATAACAGCATAACACAAATTCAAAGCAAACAAAATCGCAAAAAAACAAAGAACAATATAAACTCACTCCACAAATTCCAAACACTATCTGCATCTGTAGAACTACAAATGTAACGACAAACTATAGCAAAAAGGTTAAACTGAGAATCACATGATTCGCTATAAAGGTCTCTTTACAAAGTCAAAATGACTTTATACATCCGTGACGGAGAAATTTCGCGAAGATTTTTGGCTTTACAGAGCAATTTTTTCGAAGTTTTCTCTTTTTGCAATGAATATATGCCTACTTGTCACAAGCAAGTTTGTGTTTGGATATTTTGAACAGATAAATAATGAGTCCACTTACTACAGTTGGGTCCCGACTCCGGCCTTTGGACTTTGTCTCCGGTTTTTCGACACTCCGGAGCTTGCAATTCTCAACTAACAGCGCGCCACCTATACTTACTTTAAATTATGTAAAATTTTAATTTAGAAAAAATAAATAAATAAGTATATTTAATTATTAAAAACTAATAGTGCTTTATTTGTTAGAGCATTTTTTATAGTGCTTTAAATTAGATCTAAATTGTGATTTAGATTTTCAAATTGGTCAAAAATCTTTTCAATGAAAAGACGGAAACGAAATACAAATTGCATTTTTCGACGAAAAATATAAAAAAAATTGTAATTTACATCTTTTTTTTTTTCCATAAGCAAAATTCACCAACCTACTTGCACTCAATTTCTTTTTTAGATCCTCTCATTGAAGCAGAATTTGACTATAGAATGGGGATGCAAAAACGATTTTGGAGATGACATTTATACCCAATTTTACAATGTGCACTTACATTTTAAATTTAGATTGATATTATTATTTTATTTTTTACTTCCTCAAGCAAGTAGTACTAAAATCAAAAAGATTAAGGGTTCGTTTGATTTTCATTCTTTGATCGCAAAAATGAAAAATATAATCATTATTCATTACATCAAACCACTATATTTGACTTTTTATCTCTTCTGTAGGTTCCGTAACAACTATATTTTTTATTCATACTCCTTAAAAAAATGATAATCAAACGGGCTTTAAAAGATAATGTTAATTATTGCATTCTTTAACTATGTAACGTGTACCAAATGCACCAATAGTTAGGACATATTCAACTCTATTTAATTTTTTTTTTTTAAATGAGGGGGAGCTAAAAATATATAAAAAATAAAAATAAAAAGTTAATTTTATGCACCAACAGTTAGGACATATTCAACTCTATTTAATTTAGGGGAAAAAAATAGAGGGTGAGCTAAAAATACATAAAAAAATAAAAAATAAAAAAATAATTTTATTATTAAAAGAAGTTCATCATTACTTCTGCCAACTTATAATTTTAGGGGGCAAAAACATGAAACTCAAACAAAGACTTAGCCCCTGTTTGAGTCCACTTTTTAAAATTCATTTGTTCATGAACTTATTTGCGACAACACATTCTTTAAATTAAATATTTTGCACTTAAATTAAAAAAATTTCATACTTTCAAACTAAATATTCTCTAATAAAAAAGGTCATTTTTTTTATAAAATTTCTTCTCAAAAAAGGGCTCAGACATGAGCTTATTCTTAAGTATAGTTATCCATTCTCTTGTGCACTAGCCTATCAACATTTTATTATAAAATTTTCAATTTCACGACCCTTTAGGGAGAAGAAGGTCATGAAATAGTAGAAAAACGATAGTTCAGAAAATTTAATAAAAGTGGCAGTTGTTTCTTGTAACCACTATCAATTTAAAAACCATTTTTTTTTTTTTGTATAATCGAGATAGGATATTATTTTTTCAATTAACATAATTTGTATAGAAAGAACTTATCATAATAAATTAATAATGTAACTTGTTCTTTTTATATGCTATAGAGATTACAATATTCTTGATCTCTAATCCATGTATCAATCGTCAATTTGTGTCGGCAAAAAAAAATTCTACTTCTAATCCCTGATTTTACATTTTTTAATTAAATATTTTGTAAGTGTTTTAGACTAATTATAATGTATTTATGCCCTTGTTTAGTTCCCATTATTTAAAAAAAAATACTAAATAATCATTTTTAACCACGTATTCATACAATAAAATATTCTGCACATAAATTCAAAATTTTTCTCTATTTTTTAACCATATATTCTTTTAAAAATACTATTCAAAACTCTTCTTACTTTTAAATAATAGGCACTAAACAGGGGGCTAAATTCAATTATTTTTTCCTGGAAATTTAAGCTCCAAGTCTTGAAAAGAATCGGACTGGAATTGATGTAAACGTAGGGAGCGGGAGACTTTTGCCAGTAAAGTCAAGTGATTGAGACTGCAAAGCAAATAAGCCCTACTTGACTTACTATTGATGGAAGACTTTTCCCCCACTTGAACTGCCTTACACACTTCATATTTCTTTGCGAAACATGAATAAGAGGTGTTGATAATAAAAATTTAAAAGAAAAAAATTCCAAATAGCATATTAGTATTATAAAATAAAATACATTTTTGACATATAATTTCTTCCCTCGCATGTCGGGAAAAGACACGCGACAAAACATGTTCAATACAAGCATCAATATTTTGTAAATATCGAATCTTGACTTTCATTTTATTGCAATTTCAACTTCTACGTGATTAAAAAGACACAAAATTTAAAATTTTTCTTCAAATAAGCATTTATAAATTCAAAATGAACTCAGCTTCAAAAATATTTCAAGTGATTAATTTCTTACGGGAATATCAAATAATTTATAGTGTACATTTGCACCGCTATTTTCATATTGTTTTACAGAAATGAACATCTTTTAACTTTGGTCTCATTTATCTAGTTTCACTGATATCTTCATTCATATAGCCCCGGTTTTAGCCAAGTTGACAAAAAAATTATTTTTTTTCTTTAAAATCATTTTCAATCACACATTCTTTCAACAAAATAATTTTGCACATAAAAAAAAAAAAATTATTTTCTGAACACACATTTTTCAAAGATATCACTATTAAAAAAAAAATTCAAAAAATTGGCCTGAAACATAACCATATTATTGTATCAATGTACGAAAAATCATATTTACGTTATACATATTATGTTTAGACAATAACAGAGATTCATTCGATTCAAAAAATTTCCCTTCCTTTTCTTCTCACTAGTTAGCAAATAATCTTTAGTAATGGACCTTGTTACCCATCATAACTCATAGTAAAGACTTTTACCTATATAATATCTAGAATATCCCACTTAAGATTTACACAGTAAATAGCACTTAAATGAAATAGTGGAAGACTAGGTCTTCATGAATATGAAAAATATGGGTGGCAATGGGTTGAGTTGGTTTGAACATCCGATTTTTGTTCGATCTTATAGACGAGTTGAGCTGATGAGCCCGTCTGTAGCCATCTCGTTTTTGAAAAAATTAATAAAATAAGTCCAAAAACGAGTAGACTATATAAAAGAGTGAGATCGACTCATCTCATCTCAAATGAGCTCAAACCACCCATGGATGTAGTCAGATGGCTTGTTTGTATAAGTGTTATACCCTATATCCAATCAACCTTGGACAAAAATACCTTTAATATATAATTAATGTGATTTAATGACAGATTTATTATTTAATTAATAGACAATTAAATTAAATAATAAAATCCGTAAATTCAAATCTTCATAATTTGTTAATATCAAGGAGTTGTGATTGTAAGATACAAATTACATATGATTGAATCTTAAATTGTGCATGTTCGTAAGTAATAACGATATACGGATATCGTTATTACGGATAGACCATCACGTATGACATTTCTTACTTGTAAAATAAGTAGTTGATCTCAAAAGCTAAAATGTGGTGACACTTGAATGAACACGTGGATGTTTTGTTCTAAAACAAAACATTGGAGACTCACCTAGAGATTCCACATGGATAACTATCTGAGTATCAGTAGTTAATCTCTAACGTTCAATAGTGGGATTGGTCTTTTGACTTGAGATCATTAGAGTATCTTATATGAGGACAGTCATGCTTTAACGGTGTTGGATGTTGCTCTGCCAAGAGCCGCTAATACGACATCATTTGGTTATGTCAAGAATCGTATGAAGATTGTGAATGAGCCATAGAGGATTCGTCACTCTTAAATAGTAAAAGATTATGATCTGCATTTCATTCAATTAAGTCGATAACAAAATCCTTGGTCAAGATATACTCAGAAGTTGAAAATGAATTTTTGACTTCTATTGACTTAATAGTGGAGTGAAAGATATGATCGATAATCGAGATTAACACATTTCTATATTTCGTAATTGATCGGATCATATTGACGAATGGATTATAGTTTTACGGTAAACGAACGAATTTGATTTTATCATACCACTTGACATTTTTCATCACATATATTGCTCTGACGCATTGCTAGATGTCAATTTGAGACGACGAATTCGAATTAGTGATAAATTGAAATGGTGTTTTAATTTATCAATTTTGATTGGATTCAAATAATATTTCACATCGTTAGGTATCGTGATCGGGAACCTGACGGGTCGCACACAAAAGGAGAACTGGAAGATTGTGATTTATCAATTAATTAATTGGATTGCGTATGTATAGGCCCGAATTAATTAATTCACGAATCAGATTTAATTAAATGGGTTAATTAAATGTTGGACCTGATCAGGTCAAGTCCATTCGAGCTTATATAAATATGATTAGAGTTTTCAAAATTGTAGAGATTTTTCATTATTCTTACTAGCACAAGAAAAATCATAATACTAAAATCTTGTTCTCTATGTGGATCACCGTTGGAGGCTGGACAATTGGACAACTATAGGTAGCGAATCAAGATCGTTACAACAAAGAAAAAGCAAAGGGGTTTGCAGATCTAGAAAAATGTATGACTTTTATCAAAATTTAAATCTAAACACAAAGATGAATTCTGATGGGAATTAAAAATTGTTTTATTTTTCCGCTGCGCATGCTAAGTAGATTCCCAACAATTTGCCATCTGTAAAACATGCTTTCATGCTTTTAACCGAATTTAAGTTCTGAAACTTACTTGAAAATCTCAAAAATGAGGTTGAATTACTTGCCTATTGATTTCTTGACTCCAACACCGCCTTGTACCCATTTCTTAGTCAAAAACTCGATCACCAAGGAAGAAGTTTGTTGTTCACAATCCAAGAACCCAATTTAAGATGTTATCTTCCAAAAATCAAGCATTTTTCCTCATGTATTATTCTTCCACCTCTTAACCCGAATTTTTCTTATTTTTTTGCTTTTTTTCAAAATAATATGAATAATTGAAGTTTAAGGGAGTTATGGGTGGTGGAGAGATTAACTTTCAAATTCAATTTTCAACCCCTTCCTCCAAAATCCACTTCCATACAAACCGGATCGTGTCGTGTCAAACCCACATGAGCGACCCATTTTCTTCAAACATCTCCCACTCACACATGATGGGCTTGACCTGATTCTAATCAATTATATTAATCTCAGCATCTCCAAGTTCATACAGGTAAATGGATCGTGCGACCACTGAGTTAATTTAAGAGCACACAATACTATACACCTGTAAGGGATATATAGCAGCTCTGAAAGAGGAATTATATTTCTCGCTATACCCCAGACATATTTTGTAACACTAGTTCAAGTATTTCTGACCCCTCAATTTATTTTAGAACATACTCAACTTTCTTATTTATATTGTATTCACAATTGTGTCACAAAACTCAAATAATCAACACAATTGTCCAGCCGATGAATACAAGCTGAGGTGTTAGTTAAATAGTCTTCCTTTCCTACTTGAATCCCTTCATTTTAAATCAGCTGCTTTCCTAGACATGTCCCATTAAATCGAATCAACCATAGTTATTGACAACATGCTAAAATAGCAACACTGAAATAAAATTATGAGAAACAGTCAAAAGTTATAAGAGTATATATAAGTGAGGTCAAATGTGCCTCAGAGACTCACACAACGAAGAAGCAGGGATCAATTCTTTCATTTCTCATTGGTCATTAAAGCACACGTGGAACAAAACATGTGTTACGATATTTTCTCCCTTTCTTAGGGTGTATGTCAAATCTCACAAATCAAATACATCGTACAGATCATAGTTTAGATATTCCTCGATATCTAACCTGAGTTCTCCTCATATTTATTCCTCTATATAATCTCAAATCGAGAACTCGATCTGGCTGTAAAAATAGGTCTAATGGATAAAAAAAAATTCATACCAATTACTTGTTGTAATCTCATCTTGATATCACATCAAGGCGACTGGATCATGTACATAATATGATCACTATGTCTCATCTCAGCACACCTCAAAGTGTCTGAGGCGATTGTTCGCGTGAATGAACCAATCTCAACCTGTTTGACATACTTTATGTGTGCATATGCAATTGTAATCTAAAAATCACAATAAAAGATTACTCTTAACATGTGAACTCAAAACATTGTTCATCAATGGACATATATGAAAAAGTTTGCATAGTATACAATTCAAATTCTACGCAATCCCAGAGATTTAACATGTCATAAAAATATCTCTAGGGATGGGTTTTGTCAGTGGATCAGCTACCATTTGGTGCGTAGAAATATACTGCAAACTTACTTCCTTCTTGCCTATAATGTCTCTTACAAAATTATATTTTGTATCAATGTGTTTGGTTCTACTGTGATACTTGGGATCCTTAGTATATGCAATAGCAGCCTGACTATTGCAGTAGATCAATATAGGTCCTACATCACCACTAACGACTCTTAGATGCTGTAAGAATCTCCTTAACCAAACAGCTTCTTGTACTGCCGAAACACATGCTATGAATTCTGCTTCCATTGTGGACAAGAAAATACGTGTATGTTTCTTGCTACTCCAAGAGACAGCGCCATTATTAAGCAAGAATACATATCCCGAAGTTGATTTTTGATCATATAAGTCTCCACCCCAATCAGCATCTGTGTATCTTTTTAAGCACAAATCATTTCCTTGATAGCATAGTAAGTAATTAGCAGTACCTTTCGGTATCTCAATATCCTTTTAATAGCTTTCCAATGTTCTCTTCCAGGATTAGATTGATACCTGTTGACCAGACCTACGGCATAACAAACGTTGGGACGAGTACACATCATAGCATACATCAAGCTCCCAACCACACTGGAATATGGAACTCTAGATATTTCTTCTTTTTCCTCGAGAGTTTTAGGACACATGCGAAGGCTTAGAGTTTCACCTTTTAATACAGGAATGTGAATGGGATTGTAATTCTCCATTTTGAAACATTCAAGAATTTTCTTTATATATGGCTCTTGTGACAGAACAAGAAGCCTCTTTGAACGATCTCTATGGATTTTAATACCTAATATGTAATCGATTCACCTATGTCCTTCATTTCAAAATTTGAGGACAACAATTTCTTAATGATTTTAATATACTCCTTATCATTCCCAGCCAATAAGATATCATCTACGTAAAGAGATAAAATTTCAAATTTCTCGTTGAACCTTTTCAAATAAATACAGTTTTCTTCATCCATCATGACAAAGTTCTACGAGATAACCGCTCTGTCAAATCTCAAGTACCACTATCTAGAAGACTGCTTTAGGCCATAGATTGATCTATTCAATTTACAAACTTTATCCTCTTGACTTGTTTTAATGAAACCTAGTGGTTGTTGCATGTAGATTTCTTCATCCAATTCTCCATTGAGAAATGCAGTCATTACGTCCATTTGATGTAATTCTAAATCTAAACGTGCTACGATAACTAAGAGTAGGCGAATTGAAGTAAATCTCACTACTGGCGAAAAGGTCTATTCATAATCTATACCCTCCTGTCGAGTATAACCTTTTGCCACCAAGCGAGCCTTATATCTCTCTATAGTCCCATCAGCTCTTTGCTTTATGTTAAGAACCTGTTTGTTCCCAATGACTTTTCGACCAGATGGAAGATCAAACAAGTCCCAGACCTGATTTGATTTCATAGACTCCATCTCTTCTTCTATTGAATTCTTCCATTTTTCCTTTGCAAGACATGATAGAGCTTCTTGTACTGAACTTGGTACTTCACTATCTTCAGGAGATACTAGGAAAACTTGCCATTTAATCTCGAAATGATATTTAGGCATAATTTTTCTAGTACTCTTACGAAGTGAAAGCTCCAATGTGACCCTGTCACTTAGAGTTGGAGATAAATTACTCCCACTTGGATCGATAGGTGAAAGTGTTTCCTCTTGCACCTCAGTTGATCCATCAAGTACAACTCTATCATCTAATTCATATAAAGGTTCTCCCTTTTTAATTTCTCCCCTACTAGGAAAATCACTCTCAAGAAATGTTACATCGTGTGACTCTATCTCAGTTATAGTCCCATCTTGATTTTCACATATAAACACATATCCTTTAGACTGGTTTGAGTATCTTATAAAGATACACTTCTTACCTCGAGCACCCAATTTTCCAAAATTACTTGAGGAATCATGGATATAGGCAGCTGATCCCTAGGATCTAAGAGAATTTAAATCAGGGGATCTACCTGTCCAAAAATGATATGGTGTAGTAGGTATTGATTTAGAAGGAACTATATTCAGAATGTAGGTCTCAATTAACAAAGCGTCTCCCCAATAGGAAATAGGTAAGTTAGCCTACACCATCATGGACCTCACCATTTCTAGCAACGTTCTATTCCTCCTCTCAGCAATACCATTTTGTTGAGGTATATTGAGAATAGTTAATTGCCTAATGATTCCTTTATCATCACATAGGTTTTTGAACTCTTCGGATAGATATTAAACCCTCGATCAGTTCTCAAGGCTTTCATCTTTCTATCTATTTGATTTTCTACCACATTTAAATATCGTCTAAAGTATTTCAATGCCTTCGACGTATGAGAAATCAAATAGACATTACTATACCACGTAAAATCATCTATAAAAGTAATGAAATAAGAGGCTCCATGTCTTGCCCTCACATTCATCGGGCCACATATATCTGAATGGACTAATGGAAGTTCGACTCTTAAAGCTTTACCGAATGGTTTTCGTGTTGTTTTTCCGATTAGGCAATGTTCACAAGTAGGTAACGAAACCTTAGAGATTGAACCTAGCAAGCCTTATTTTTCAAACCTATTCATTCTCTCTTGTCCAATATATCCTAATCTAGGATGTCATACAGATATATCAACATTCAAATATTTAGAAGAATAAGATACATTCATAGAATAACAACAATCAACATAATAATTATAAGTGTTTAGATCACAATCCAACACTACAAAGCCACATTCTACATGTCCAAATCCATAAAATACATCACGATTGTTTATACGAACAGAATTACCACAAAAATTCAAACTGAAACCTAATCTTAAAAGAATAACAACGGAAATTAAGTTCCTTCGTATCCTCGGTGCAAACAGGACATCATAAAGGAGAATAGTACAACCACCATGCAAATGTAACTTGCATGTACCGATCCCTTTCACCTCCACTCTATCATCGTTGCCGACATATATTCACTTTGTACCAGCTGAAAATCGACGGAACTCCACAAACGCTTCTCAATCCCTGGTAACATGGTCTGTCGCTCCTGAGTCTACAATCCACATAAGATAAGATTCGGTTGGCATAACAGCGTTTGAAACATAAAAAGCTCTAAAAGAAGTATTTATAAGAGCTACCTTCTTTGGCTCAGGGCATTCCTGAGCACAGTGACCTAGCACCTAACAGTTGAAGTATTTCAGCTTGCTCTTATCTTTCTTCTTTCCAAACCATTTACCTTTTTTATTGCGCTTGTGTTTGTTCTTTTTAGGTCACTATCCAGTTTTTTTTCCCTTCTCTATCCCGCCTTTGAACCAGTTCTTCTTACTCTGAAAGCCTGAAGCTTTCCCAAAACTAGATTCAGCTATAAAAGCTTGTCCTAGAGATTTATCTGCACCAAGGCGCTCATCTTATAGTTCCATATGACAGGCAGCATCAGTAAATGTTTTGATACTATCATTATAAGTCAAATTGACTTTCAGATATTCCCAATTATCAGGAAGAAAGCGGATCAAAGCCTGAAATTGTTGCTCATCAGAGAGTATATGACCAGCTGATTTGAATTCTCTAATCATAGTAGACATGATCCTCACATGTTGTGTGATATTGTGATTAGGAAGTTTCTTGTAAGTGTCAAATTTAATAGTCAACTACGTCAGTCCAGTCACACTAGTACCACCGTATTTCTCTCTCAAATATGTCCAGATGTCATGAGCAGTCGGGAACTGTTCACACTCATGTATGAGATCATCCACCACAAAAATTACCAAAATTGCCACAGCAGAGGAATTTTTCTTTTTCCATATCTAGTAAGTTTCCCGATCCCTTCTTTGTTGAGCAGTTTTACCCACCCCTGGGTCTTCCATCACGTGGTTAATGCCCTCAAGGCAGTCTTTTTCCTCCAGCACGCCAAATGTTATTGTTATCGCCATTCAATTTGTCACCTTTATTTAGGTCAGCTATGATATTCTTAGTTGCCATGGTCTGTCAAAATATTAGAGACAATTATATAAATGTCCATTTATGCACACATCATTTTGCGCTCATGCAAATTAAGTTCTATGATAATTTCACATTAGACACGGAGTCGAAAGTTCACTAAGTTCTCAATTATCATCCATTATCCTAATTTTACATTATCACAAAATTAATTTCATAACGTAAAATCATAGGTTCTAAGTTAGAATAATTTAAACTCTTTTACCCTTAGAACTCCCACTAAAGTAAAAGATTAATCATGTACAAAATTAGTAAGACATTTTGAATAAATCTGACATATATAAAACATATACATTAATATCAAAATGTCAAATAGGTACATTCGATCATATTAAACATCTTCAAACAACTACTAAACATGAGAAATAAAATTTTACATTGTTCGATGATTTTGAACTAACCATACATATCTAAATTAATCACAAAATTCTCATTTTATGAATTTCATTTTCTCTTTAAGATCCTAACCAAATAACTGTAGCATAGAAGTGGTGAATTATCCAAAACTTCAATCGCAACAGCATGTCAATATTTAGAAAGAGTCCTCATTAGATAATACATACTTTCCACCTCACATATATGCTGTCCCAAATGTATCACTTCTCGACGCATCGCTTCGAGATATTTTATGTGTTGTATTAGGTCATGTCGCGGATCCATTTCATAGTTTCTATAAGCACGTAATTTTTCAACACGTTTCACAGCCCGTGCTCTACTAGCTGCTTCTCTAAGAATGCTAAAAACGTGAGTTGATCCAACCATATCTGATCAAGCTCAATAATTGAAAAAATAGTCACAATAGATCGCATAACCTAATCAAGATCCACCACTCATGAATCTATAGAAATGTGGTATATCAAATACTTTCGGAGTATTTTTCATTTTTAAAAAAATGAGAACTTAACAAAAATCACTTAATAACACTTAACAAAAATATTCTTGATTTTTTTTATTTAAATTTCAGGACTTAATCAAGTCCAAAAATATTGTATATATAAATATTTTTGATTATCTGAAAATTATTTTAATTGCATAAAAATATAAAGAATATTTGAGGGACCAATTTGTAATCTTTTAAATTGAATTTGGAATAATCAATTATATATATATAATCATTTTGGGATCAACACACAACTTTTCAAATTGGTACTGGAATAAACACCGTTAAAAAAAGTGTTGGGACTAAAAATTACATTTTGTAATATTTGAGGGACCAACGTGCAATTTTTCAAATTACATTTGGAATATTTAACATTCAAAAGTGTGGTGACCAACATGCAAAATTTCAAATTGCACTTGCAATATTTTAGGGACCAACATGCAATTTTTAAAAAAATGAAATTTGGAATTCCCACCCTCACTGCTACAGTTTCAGTTTTTTTTTTTTTTTTATCGGTTTACTGTTCATCATCTTACAAAATTGGCAATTTTCTATCAAAATTTTGGAAGGCCATAACTTCCTTAATTCAAAGTCAAATTTTATGTTCTTTATACCATTGGAAAGGTCTCGAGAAGATCTATCTAAGCATATAAATTAGGCAACGTGGAACTTAACGTACAAGAAATTATCACGCGATAAAGTTTCAATTTTCTCAACTAGGGTTTGATTTTACTCTCAAAATACAGAGCCAAATAGCACGAAATTTTCCAGAAATGATCTCCATAATATCATGAACATACAATATGAATTTCATGAATTTATGTGAAGTGTATCAAAATTTGTCATTAATGACATTCAATGTTTCAAAGAAAACAGGAATTCATGCATTTGATTCAATCTAAAACATTTACAGCATGTATTTAAGCAAGAAAACAACCTACTTAGGCTCTGATACCAATGTAAAACATGCTTTCATGCTTTTAACCGAATTTAAGTAGTGAAACTTACTTAAAAATCTCAAAAACGAGGTTGAATTACTTGCCTATTGATTTCTTGACTCCAACATCGCCTTTTACCCCGCTCCTTGGTCAAAAACTCGATCATCAAAAAAGAAGTTTATTGTTCACAATCCAAGAACCTAATTTGAGATGTTATCTTCAAAAAATCAAGCATTTTTCCTCATGTATCATTCTTCCACTCTCTTAACCCGAATTTTTCTTATTTTTTTCTTTTTCAGAATAATATGAATAATGGAAGTTGATGGGAGTTATGGGTGGTGGGGAGGTTAACTTTCAAATTCAATTTTCAACCCCTCCCTCCAAAATTCACTTCCACGCAAACTAGGTCGGGTCGGATCAATCCACATGGACGACTCGTTTTCTTCCAACATCCTGATATAAATGTGTTCATAAAGGCTAATTTTGATTTAGATTTTATTAATAATGTCAATCATCGTATTAGTGTTTAACACTAGCACACAGCTACATGCCTACATCTAATAACAACAATAATTATACATTGAGGTTTAGTAAGAATCTAACAATATAAGAAATATAGATCGTATTAACATTCACATTTCATAACTTCGAGGAAAAACTTCAAGCGATAATCCAAAAGATTCTCAGTCCTAATTCAACGTAAATGGACAAACTTAAACGCTGGATGTATAAAGAAATTTTTGATAATGAGAATAACAAAATGATAAATTCACCTATGTTAAGCAAGTAAAGAATGACAATAAAATTACTATTAGTGTACTTCTATATATTTATTATTTTTTAATAGTTTGAAAAGTTAAATTTTCTCACAAGCAGAGAATCAGCCATGGCTTTGACCGATCAATTAGCAATGTGAACATAAAAATATAACAGAAAGTGGAAATTATACCCACTCATAGTTTTTAACTTTCCAATTCAAAAATAAGATTTCAAAGAGCTTTTGTGGATGGCCTCATCTACCTCTCTCGCGCTTCATCTTGTATCGATCTGTAGTGCATTGTGGTAATGGTGGCAGTGCGTTCATGTTATGTTGTTAGGCTTTGTTGGTGGTGGTGGTGTTGGCGGTGATCACAAGTGATTTTTAAGATAGTTTTTCGAGGTGGTTTTGTGGTGGTGGTGGTCAAATGTGTGCATGACACTTACGATTTGGTGTCGAGTGTTTGGTGATGCCACGATCTGACAGCAATTGTGCCAGAGTTTGGTGTGTGGTAGTGGGTTTGTATTAATGTGGTGGTGGTTTTACATGATGTGGTGGTGATGTGGTTAGTAATCGAACAATGGTCTTGAGTGGATGGAATGGGATGGTGGATGTTTGTGACCAATAAATAATATGTTATCTAAAAAATATTATTGTGGCTCACAATTTATTAAGTTGTGATCGAAAAATTATTGTAACCATTTAATTTGATATTTTGTAACCGATAAATAAGTCGTGAATTATATAAGTTTTGATTTTGTAATTGATGATGACTTATAAAAATTTTGATTTGTGACCTCTTAAATTTTTGATCTGTGACATATAAGATTTTTTTTATTTGTGATTGAAAAAAAATAAATTGTAACCAACTAATTCAATAATTTGTTACCAAATTGTACATACTTGTGACCTTAATATATTTAATAAAATATTTTTAAATTAATTATTTTGTGAACATTATTTAATAAGATTTTTGAAATTTTAAATATTACTTCTTAGTTTTGAAATAGGTCATTATTAAACTTTTATATATGTATTTTTCTTAATAGGAATTTCCATTGGTTCCAAATAAAAGTCCGTGAGTATGGATCACTCAAATTCACATGGCACTTGCTTATTGGACAAATGCGCTTAGCGAGAATTGTCATTTGTACTTGTTTGGAATATTGTAGATCTTGGATTAAATTCAACGATTGAAAATCATCTCGTGGTTACTTTCTATTTTTGTCTTATCTCTCGCTTGAACATTGATTTTGAATTTTGAATTCACTTTATCTTGATCCTATAATAGAAAATGGCTTTTTTTGGTATCAAGTGGCTTTTTTGGGTATCATTTGGACTTGACAAAAAAAAGAATATTAGAGAGAGGACCAAGTGAGAGGGGCTTGTTTTTCCAATGAAAATTTTTGTTTATCTTCGATGAGTTTTTCTTAGTAAATTCATTGTCACTCCATTTGGATGACAATATTTTGATCATTTGTAACACAAATCTAAACTCAATATCAAATACTCCATTGATGGTGACGTTGAAGAACGTTTGGATCGATTTTATCACATTGAGAGATCTTATTCTTCATTGTGAATTGTAACAAATCATTATAATCTACATTTTATATCTACAAAATCTGGATAGCAATTGTAATTTCAATTCAAATTAGGTCATCACTTGTTTATTTCTTTCATAAAACATTTACATACATAGACAAACATATTTATGCATCATTCCTGGAGAGTAAATGAGTACAACTCAAGAATAAATTTACGTGTCGCTTCTAGGGCTGGGCAAATCTCCCGAACCGAACCGACTGAACTAAACCCGAACCAAACTGAACCGAACCCGACGGTTCTTGTCAAATTAAATACCCGAACGGGTATCTGAATTGAGAACTGACGGGTTCGATTCGATTTTCGATTCTAGACCAAGAATCGAAAAACCGAATAAGAACCGAATCTTTCTAATTTTTTTTTATATTGAGTAAATCAAATTATTTTAATTTTAATTTTTTCTAAACAAATTAACAATTTCTAGATTCAAATTTTTGGCCCAATAATTTGTTTCATTTTTAATTTTTTAATTTTTGGCCCAATTGCCCATTTTATTGTTTCATTTCTTAGCCCAACAAGATCCAATCCACTAAATAACCCTAAACACCTACACTAAAGTACATAACGTTGTCTCGACTCTTGCACTCACTCTCGTAGCCTCGCTAACATTCCAAAACCTATACAATCGTCGATCGACGCTGTAACATCCGATCGAAGCTATGAACTCCGTCGACCAAAATTTTGACCGTAGCGATCATTTGAACAAGGTAGCCTACTAGTTTCTGACATTCCAAAACCATTGAATGTACCATTGGTTGTATTTATATAATGTTGTTATAAATGTTAAAAAATTTAATTATAGTACAGAACCAAACGGAATCGAACCGAACCCGAACGGTTCCATAATTATATTTGGACTCGACGATTCGATTTACTAGATACCCAAAAATTTTGATTTGGTTCGGTTCTAAAGTACCCAAAAATTTTGATTTGGTTCGGTTCTCTTTAGAACCGAACCGAACCGACCCGCGCCCATCAAAGAGAACCGAACGGAACCGACCAGTGCCCACCCCTAGTCGCTTCAATCTTTGATTTGGCACCAAATACCAAAAAAAGAAAAAAAAAAAGTGGGGTTAACTATTTAAAGACTAGGGTTGCCCAATTTCCCCCAAGAGACCCCTGTTTTACCTCCAAAGTAAAACAATTTTTAACCACATATTCTCATTTTAACCATCATTCACACAATAAAATATTTGAAACATAAATTTAAAATTTTTTTTCCATATTTAACTACACATTCTTCAAAGATTTATCATTCCAAAATTCATTTTCTTCAAAATATTCATTAACATAGATGTCAAACATAGGCCTAAATAAGTTCAATATTGTCATATATGAGAAGACCTACTTAGCCCTGTTTGACAATCATTATTTAAAATTCTTTTTTCTACAAACTAATTTTCAATCATGTATTCATACAATAAAATATTTTGCATGCAAATTTAAATTTTTTTCTAACTTTTTAATTACACATTCTCCTAAAATTACTATTTTAAACATTATTTTTCAACATAATAATTGTCAAAGGGGGGCTTAATTTTCAAAAATTGTTTACAAAATGGGACTAACTATGTCTAGGGATGTCGATGGGCCGAGCTGAGCCGACTCGGCCCATGAAAGCACGAGCTCGACTCGGGCTGGCCACAAGCCGAGCTTGTGCTCGTTATGAAACAAGCTGAGCTGACCTCGGCTAGTCCAAAAAAGGGCGAGCTCGTGGGCCGAGTCGAGCCCAACTCGCGAGTAGACGTCGTTTTTCATTTTTTTTTTATTTGGAGAACAAATAGGTAATTTGAAAAATAAAAAAGTAATTCTTTTTTTAACTAAAAGAGATAGAAAAATAAATATGAAAACTTTATTTTTTCTATTTTTCTTTTTAAAATAGACAAAATATAAACCATCCTCCTTTATCCGGACTTGGGATCGATTAGTCAAATTTTCAGTAGTCGGAGTTAAAAATTGTACACGAACAATTTTTTGTAGCGTGTACAATTTTTTAAAGAAAATTAAAAGTAACGATAAGAAAAGAAAAGTTTCATCAATATAATTAAATCAAATATCACTTATTTGACGATATGCAATTTCGACATATTTATCTTGTAGTCGAAAATGAGCGTCCTGACAATCCTTAACGCACATTAACGTTTCTAAAATATCTTTTTTTCAGTCGGCTACTGACCTCGCTCAAAACTCTTTTATCTGCACTAAAAGCAGATTCCGAAGCAACAGTGCTAACCGGAGGTGTCAGCAGATCTTTTACAATCGCAGATATAACTTGCCAGCGTCGTTCATACATTCGCCAAAATTCAATTACTTCGTCTGAACTTTTTTTTAATTGTTTTATCTCTTGGCATATTCTAGTTGAAATAATCAATTAATTCAGCAAGCAATGCATTATGACTTGAGCCCGTAGATGTATGATGAGAATGAGATACAGATAGTGATGACATGGCAGTGACAGTGGTAGTAGATGAACACATTGCAGATGAATCAAATCTATACGAATTAATGCCTGAAAATAAATTAAATATTTCTGCATCTTCTTCTTCAATTTCAGTGGAAGGAGTAGGTGCAGATAGTACCCGACAAATATTGGTACTCATTCGATTCGCATATAATTCATACACTTCACATAATGTTTGCTCTAAATTTCTATATGTGATAGGTGTATCAAATGTTAAGGCATTTGAAATTTGATCAATTATATATTTAGTTCTCGATAAATTATATCGGGAGTCCATCACGCATGCTAAAGGAAATAACATAGGCAAATCTTCACAATATTTTCTAAATTTTAATTTCATAGCAATTATAATTTGACTAAAATTATGGTCAATTCTATATTTATGAAATGTTCTTGCAATTATATAAAAACGTTCAAATATCATACAGCTGATGGGATAGTAAACGCCCGATAAAATCTTAGTGGTTTCATAAAAAATATTAAAAAATTTTT
Source organism: Olea europaea var. sylvestris (assembly GCF_002742605.1). Lineage (NCBI taxonomy): Eukaryota > Viridiplantae > Streptophyta > Magnoliopsida > Lamiales > Oleaceae > Olea > Olea europaea. Next base: position 10,496,864 of record NC_036237.1, read on the forward strand.
AACTTTCAAGGCTAAATACTAATCACGTTCAGTCAACATACCCTCGTCATTACTTCTAACATGTCTATTGTTATAAAAGTCAGTTATTAAATATTCAAAACCTTCACATGATTTTAATAACAAGTAAGTAGAGTTCCACGTATGACCTACGTCGCTAACAAATGTTTTAGCATTTTGCACTCCTATTTCGGCACAATAATCCTCAAATGCTTGTTTTCTACTTGGAGAGATTGTGATATATATTAGTGCGTTCTTAATATTTTGAAGTTCATCCTTTATATATTTTAAACCATCTCGGACAATTAAATTCAAAATATGACATACACAACGAATATGAAACAAATACCCACCAAAATCAGGTTGTAGTACCCTATGCAATTTTTCAGCAACTACTTTATTAACACTAGCATTATCGAAAGTAAATGAACGAATTTTACCTTCGCAATAATATTCTCTAATAATACTAATAATAGCATTAAATATATTATTAGCGTTGTGAGGAAACTCAATAATTCTAAAAGCAATAATTTTTTTATGCATGCACCAAAGTGGGTCTATATAATGTGCAGTTGCAGCTATATATGCTCTTTTATTAATCTCTTCCTATATATCTGAAGTTAAAGATATAACACCCCAATATTTTTGCAAATCCATAATTAATTGTTGTTTTGTTGAAGTAAAATATTGTATTGTATCAGAATGAAGAGTGTTTCGATTTACCTCAACGTACCTTGGCTGCAGATATTCTTTCACATACAAGACGTAGTGTTGGTTGTCTATTAATGCCAAAGGCAACTCAACACCAGCAACAAACTTTACCATTCCGGTTCGAGCTTTCTCCTCCGAATACACCCATGTGGATAAGGTTGCAGTAGAACCACTTGCGTTTGGACTGCCAAATTGCAATTGTGTTTGACAGCCTGGAATAAGTCCGTGTTTGGCCGCCCATACTTTGTAATGACGGTTGAGATGGGTGGTACCAATTCTTCTTTGCCATGCCAATCTTTGTTGGTAGTATTTACATACTGCTCTGGATTCTTAGACTCCATTGACGATTTTTCCCGTTGAAATCAACTTAATGTGATCCCAACATTTTGCTTGTATTTTCCCCTTTCGGTTTCCTCTTACATCAGGAATGTTTAATTCAGTCTCTTCTTCCTGATCGTGTTCCTCTTCGAGAACGTCAACATCATCCAAATTAATTGGATAATTTGGATTGCCGCTTACATGATGATGAAAATCCAAATCTGAAATATTTTTAGGTAGGGGTACGTCATTTAGACCTTCAAATTGCTTCTGAAGTTGACTTTGTGGTGTCATAAGCGATTCGTTTCCTCCCACACCAAACAAGTTTTCAACAAATGAGCATGGATCCATTTGTTTAGTTATAATAAGTAATAACTAGTAGAAGAATAATTGTATAAATGTAGTGAGAAATGAAAATTGGATGAAATTTCAATAAATATAGTGAGAACTGAGAAATGAGAATTGGATATTGTATAAATTATTTAAAAAAATTGCAAGTTATCAACACAATAGAAGAAAATTGAGAGAAAGATAATTGAGAGTTGAGAGAATTGTAAAAAAAATTCGTGGCTAAATGCCACTATTTATAGAAGAAAAAAATAAATAAAAATAAACATAAGGACCAAAACGGTCACTGAAAAAATTCAGTGACCGTTAACGGTCAAAAAAGAGAAAAAATAAATAAATAAATGGGGGACTGAAACAGTCACTAACAAAAGTCAGTGACTGTTTCATAAAGTGACCGAAACGGTCAAATATCAAAAAATGTGATCGTTTCGGTCACATTTTCATACGAGCCCACGAGCCGCTCGTGGGGTCGCGGCTCATTTTTTGTGCGAGCCGAGCATGCTCGGGCTTGTGTTTTTATGAGCCCGAGCCGCCCATGAGATCCATTTTCGCAAGCTGCTCGGCCCATTTGCCACCCCTAACTATGTCAGTCTACTCAGAGCCCGTTTAAGCCTCATTTTCTTAAAATGCATTTTGGAATAGTATTTTTAATGAAGAATGTGTGAATAAAAAATAAAGAAAATTTTTAAATTTACGTGTATTATTATTTTATTAAAAAAATGCTTGGATGAAAATGAAAGGAAAAAACTGTGTTTTGAAAATATTGAGGACCAAATAAGGCTCATCTTCTCATTTCTTTATAAATTTTCAAATGAAAAATTCTAAACGAACAGGGTTGGTGATAAGCCCTGTTGACAGGGGCTGGGGTTGAGGATGAGCCAAGTGTCAATAGGGCCTGTAACTGGGCGCCATTTATTTAGAAGAGTTCTTTTCAAATTATCCAAATATGATAGACCATTAGCTTGTAGATGCTCACTATCCAAGAAAAGGCTTCGAATCGAAGAGAATAATTTCAAATATTATCGTACTCTAAAAATTATCATTTTAGAAGATGGAGACATTGAGATTGAGTTTATTCGAGTGTATCAACTTATTCATATAAAATATTAATTTATGATTTTTTTTCAAAGGCAACAGTAATTAAAATAACGATTTTTTAGTATTAATACAATATTATTTTAGAATATTTTAATATTTAAGTTTTATTTCTCCGGGAACAATCAATATCATATTATTTTATAATATTGAAATTCTTGACGGTATACTCTTTCGGGAGTGTAAACTCAATAGTTTTCCAAAATTTGTTTTCCAAGAACAAAAATAAAAACATTTTTCTAAAGATATTAATATTGTAAAATTTCTTTTTTTTTTTTTCAAAATAAATATGCAAGATTCTTCTAAAAATATTGTTCTATAATAATAGACAGTTCTTTGAGAATAATGATGCAATATTTTTCAAAAATAATGATATAACCAATGCTTTGAAAATCGACCCGAAAAAGGTGAAGGGTCAAAAGGTTCAACCGAAATCGAACCGGATGCAATAAATACATATAAAAATAATAAAATACTATGAAAACAATAATTTTTTAAAAAAAATTTCATATTAGTAATTTGTTAATTATATTTATTATTCTATAATTTGTTAACATTTTTGTTATGTCACTATCTCACATTGGAAGTTTATGAAACTATTGGAGAGAAGTTACATCTATAAAATGCAATATCATACATTGGAAGTTTGTGAAACCATTTGAGAGGGATACATCTATAAAAGGATCAGGTCATCTAATACTTCTCTATTATCCTTTGAATTGTTGTTTATGAGACCTATTCATGAACTTAAAATTTTTTAAACTTACTTAAAAAAAAAAAAAAGGAAGAAAGGAAAACCACGAAATAGCGATCGGTTCACATAGGCCAATTCGGTGGATTTTTAAGCGGTTTAGTCGTAAGTGGTTAATCGGACATGACTATCTCAATTTTGGGCCCGATTCACTATTTTATCGGTTGAACTAGCTTGGCCCGACCCATTTTGATAACATTGGATACAGCATTCTTCAACAAAATTGACATACAAATTTATTCTTCATAAAAAATAGTAGCTTAATATTCTTCTAAAGCACCCGTTTGAACCACATTATTGTAAAAATGAGAATGAAAATATTGTAGTTATGAGTCTCACACAAGAGATAAAAAGTCAAATATATAGCTTAATGTAATGGATAACGGTAACATTTTTCATTTTAATGAGAAAAAAAATAGGGCTCAAACAGCGCCAAAATATTAAAATTTATAATGCTAGAATCTTCGTGAATAAGTAATGTTGTATCAAAATATTTAGGACATGTTTTTGCCCATTTAATTTCAAAATGTGTATTATGGAATAGTGATTGATGTTGAAATATATGGATAAAAAATAATGAAAAGTTTTTTATTTATGTGTCATATTATTTTGCCCTCGTTTGATTCCCATTTTGGAGGAAATAATGCATTTTGACTAGTAGATTGATGGAGAATTTATGGTTAAAAATTAAGAAAAAATTTTGAATTTACATGGTAATATTTTTTATTGAAAAATATGTGGTTAAAAATGAACTTTGAAAAATGATTTTTTAGAAAAATAAGAATCAAACAAGAGCATAAAGAATGTGTAATTGAAAATGAGTTTTGCAAAAAAAATAATGTGGTAGAATGTTTGTCAAACAAAAGCCTAATAATAAAGTTAGCTTATTTAGGAGTAACAAGATATATTCTTTTATAATAACTAGTCGCATGCTCGTGCAATGCGCGAAATGGGTTTTTTCTTAAAGTAATATTAGTGTATCGCAAAATGGAAAATGCATAGACCTAATGGAATAGGAGATATCCATAATAAAATAATGTTAAACTTACACCATAAATTCTAAACAAGAATCAATACTTTATCATGAGAAGTGAAAAGATTTCCATAGATAAAAGTATCTCAAATTGATCCTATAGTTGTGTTTCCCACAAACAAAACAAGAAAGACATAAAGGGAGGAATTGACGCATATGGAACAACCAGGTGCCTTAAGGAACACCTGTGTGGGTTTTGCGTTCATATAAAACTAATTCAACTTGAACTCTAGCTCTTCAAAGAGCCTCGGCAAAACTCTTACTGGAAGCAAAATGTGTTGAAAGTACATTGTTATAGCCTATGAATCGCATATGAGCTCTTTTATAATTGTTCAAAGTAATCTTTTGAGTGAAAATATTACTTTCTTCTAAAAGACAGTGAATTTTGAGTACTTGATCTATTAAGTTGAGGGTGATGTATTCATTTTGCATAAATGGGACCATCAAGTGTCATGTGTGTGGCTGGAGAACATTTATTAACAAGAAGTTTATGGCACAAGCATAAGAACAATTACAAAGTTTGAGCATTTTACCAGCTGGATTTTACCTCCGGTGTGCCTTCGTTCACTTGATGCAATTTTCCAGCTGCATTTATGTACGCTAGAACTATCCTTTTGTTTGTTAAATTAAATGAGGGAAAGCGAACTTATGTGATTCCAGCACGTGCCTTGTAGAAAATAGTGGAATCAATGGAAAATTAATCACTACTTAGGAAGTTGAATGAAAGTATATACTATTTACCAACTTCCAAAATTAATGAAATAGTAAGACACCCTTGATGATGCTTAATAATGCAATGGGCTTTTGCCTTACACTCCCAAACCAGTGTCATCCCAAGCCAAGCATGCTACAACATAATCGAAAAACAATCAAACATTAATTTCATCTCAAGCTATCCAATGGAAACAAATCCAGCCGTTATAGCAAAACCAACAATACCAATCTATCCAATTAGCTTGGGGCCTATTAGATAGCGAACCAAAATCTATCATACATAGTGTACGCAACATGCCGTTGATCAGGTGACAGTTTTGATAATTCCTTATAAGCATAACCTCGAATGATCTTAATAAGAGTGACATACCACCTAATGCAAAGAAAATTATGCAAACATAAAGTGTAAACAGAACTAAAGGAAAAATTCAATACCTCCAAACCTTTCAGCTTCTTGATTGTAATCAAGCAGCTTCTACTCTATTTTCTTACTGTGAAATCAAACCCAAATGATGGAGATTCATGAGATATAAACTCTTCATTTAAGCTTGCTATTCTTCAACAGAATACCGAATATTGTTTTCCTTCTTCAATTCATCTATAGTAGAACCCTTGCTGCATGACCAACAAAATACTCTATGCCAAGTTCAAAGGGAAAAAAGCATCGACGATACTCAATGAACAAGAAGATCAATGTTCAGGTTCTTGCTTCAAATTTTTTGTTAGCTTAACCTTTTATTAGTGCATTTCTCATGTAAATATCTAAATCCTATAGCATTTGTATACTCCTTAAGAAAATGATGTATAGAATGGTTACAGTTAAAAACTTTGAAACCAAACTGTCAACGTTTAAAATTTTAATTGATCAACAATGAAAACAGTCCCTTGCTTTTGCCCTGTCAAGAACCAAAATTTCTTTCTTCGAAACATTTAATAAATTCATATTGTACTCAATGCCAGTGTCAAAATAAAAATGTGAGAAGCAACTTCACATTGTTCTACAATAGTGGAGAAAGACTAAAATTGATATAAATCTGAGATACTTAGAAATTATCGCACAATTGATTATTACCTTATTCAACTTCTCCTCAGCAAATTGAACTGTTCAATTCATGGATTGAGATGAGAAATATTCTTGGTGTCAACCAAAAAGAAAGCATTTGTTAGTTGAAAGGAAAATGAGGATCATAAATTAGTTTTAGCTCATTAGTATATTTCTGCAGCTGAAGTACATGATGTTATGGAAAAGAAAACCTTCATCTGCACGGGTTAACTTCTAATGTCACTATTTGGTTGTAAATAAAGATAGAATTTTCAAGTTTGAGCATGCTGTCAATCATGAATTACACTTCAAATAAATTGAGGTCTCAAATTCAATGGTGTCAAAAGCAATTTAAGATATATAAATATTATATACATTATTCGCAGCACCATTCTGAAATCAAATGAAATAAATATTAACCAATTCTTTTGCTATGTGATGATAATTTGTTACAAGTAGTAGACTTTGGAAAACTAAGAAATTGATATTATGGTAATTGTATATTTCAGTTAATGTGGCATATGTTGTTGTTTCTCTTCCAATTTATTTAAATATGCACCAATAAAGACACTGCAGCTAAATAATTCATGTCCCTATTGATTCAATCTAAGAAGCTCTTTCTGTATACAGAAATTATTGTCTTTTTAATTGAATTATCATTTATATAGTGAAACCCTTCGTAGTTGCTCTTTTCCCATTTTCTCTAATCTCGCGAAATAGCGTAGAGTACACCAATCACCATTAAAACTACAGCAATACATCAAATTCTAACTTGAAAACATATTTATTTAGTTCATTATAGATTTTCGTCTATAAGCATAAGATCATGAGCGTATTTGCGTAAATTAATTGGAAAATAAAATTATAAACTGCAAATGAAAACTACATAAAAAAAAAAAAAATTGATTAGTTATTTTTAAATTTTATAAATAATCATGAATTTCCTGCCTAGAAATCTAACAAGAGAATCAATTAATGTTACTGAAGAGAGCACACAACCAATTACTTGTATATACAAGCTAATTAAAGAAAAAAATACACAGAGACAATAAATCGAGAGCTTTACCTGATTAAAATAGCAATGGGTTTTATTTGTCTGCTGTTGAACCAAAAACAACACCCAAAAGAAGGTAACAGCTTCAACAACACAAACTCAACTGTAATTTGTAACAAAACAAAGAGAATATGACAATTTGTGGTAATTTGAATGATGCTACCGTTTTTTCTTTTTCTATTTTTCTGTGTCTTTGTTTATTCTTATACATATGGCTTCAATCTAAAAAACCATAATATCTCATACATTCAAAATTTTAAAATACTTTAATTCCCATGAGTATTACTACTATTGCACGTATTAATTAAATCAATAAAGACAGAAGCACCAGATTCTTGGTATAAAATATCAAATAAATTGATTATGTTACGGTACAACTGATGTTTAATGTACTTGCACACCCTCTAAATAATAAGACGAAAAATTCAAACAACATTCTTAGTTGCCAAAGTTGAATGAAGTTCATCACATCATCCAATATGAACATGCCATATGGTACAACATTAATTGGAAAACATATTGATGTACTTCACATGCTTACTTTGTTTCTAGGAAAATCAAGATTCGTTGATAGTGATTGAATGAGCACGCTTCTGTCCTGTAGTCAAAGAAATAACATTAATTTGTCTCATTCAAGGAATATGATAAACAAGGAAAAAAAAAAAGAGATCTTCACAATACTTTCCTTCCAATTTTAGAAGTTCTTGTTATATTAATAATAGATTATTGAGGAAAAAATAACTATGGAAATAGAAGGTAAATGGAACCAGACATAGTGAAGTCGTTTTAAGCTATTCACATCATAGAACAACTATCACTTGTCAAAGCAAGACAATCGATCACAAGAGGATAAAGAGTAATCTAGGTAATTTAGAATACTTATAACATCATAACATGCTTAAAGAATATCCGGCGTAATTTGATAATTAAGTCGATATAACTAATCAACAACAACAAGCTATTTCTCCAATGAGGGAAAAAGGTTCTTCTGAAGTCACAGTAACCACAAAATTCTTCAATTGAAATAAAGAAGTGAAAAACAAAAATTCTTCCTGAAGTTGTGAAATATGAAGAGGAAATACGAAGAAAAAACATAAGATAAATAAAAAATTGAAAAAAATTAAAGAACCTGTTGCTGAAAAGTGTGCCAAGTACAAAGCTGAAAATGCACAGAATCACAATCCATTTGAGTGAGACTTTGCCCCAGTTTTTGGTCTTCATTAAAATAAGCATATAACCACACACACAAAAAAATCCAAAAAAATAAAATAAAATAAGAAAACAAAGGAATTCAACCAGACACAAGTGTGCATAGAGAAATAAAACTCTAAAAATAGATACAATATTTATTTATCTATCAAGAACCAACAAAGAAGAATTCTACAAAGAGTTTATTACAGAGTCCCAAAAATCTTTAACCCAAAAAAAAAAAAAAAAACTGTAATATGCTCAAATAACCTAGAAGTTGTAGCACAAGGAAAAAGAAAAGAATAAATCAACTTACCACCCTCAAAACAAATCTCAAAATTTGTGTGTAAAACAGGTAGCCATCAATCCCAGTCAGAATACCAATGTTATCCCCTTCATCTTGGACCCGTCGATTCTACCTTCATCTTAACTCCAAACCACCTACATCTCATCTCTTTGCTGTTATTGTTTGGAAGTATCTTTGAAAGAAATGTTTATATGTAGAAAGCAGGGACAGGAAGCTTATTTGAGAAGCGTAATTGAGAAAACAGTAGGCCACTGAAATCTCACTCCTTCAGTCAACAATTGTGGCATGAGTAAAATATCTATATTACCCTTTTTTGTCCATACATGGAACAGTAAACTGACAGAGAAAATCATGAATGAATGGTAACTCTGAACCCTCTCTTTTTAGAGAGAGTAGATAATAAATTTTATGCTTTTTCATGGAGAACACAATACTTTTTTGAAATATTTTAGGCAGAGTTCGTGCTTATTCTTGAGCAATTTAATAATCTCATAATATAATTGACATAAAATTATGCTTATTCAGTGGCAACAATATATTATTATTTTAATAATTAAATTGTTTAAATTATTTGTTCTCTCAGGAGCAATAGTATATGTTTTTTTTTTATATATAATAAAATCGTGCCTTTTGGGATACTTAATATTTTACTAGAATATTAACATAACATAAAATCTTGATATGTATACATTTAGAGTTCTTTAAGAACAACAAAATATATTTCAAGAATATTAATAAGTATAACGTTGTGCTTAATCAAAAGCCCCAACATATTTATTATTTGTGATTTATTCAAAAAAATCAACGAAATTATATTTTTTGAGAATATTAAAACTTATAAAATTGTGCTCCTTAGAGCAATGACACCATTTAAATCAATTGAATATTCATGTGGAAACATTAATCACAATAAGGCTAAAAAGCTGACAGTTTGTAGTTAATTTCATCAACGATGACAATTACAAAAATGAATACAATTTCGTTTGATATAAATAGAATAAAAACGACTATTGATGTTCAAAAATTACATTCACGAGGATAAAAAATAGTGAGAAGGCCAAATGACGGATTTAAATATTAATAACATAGTTAACATGATAGATTTGATTCGACGTAAATAATTAGGAGAGGCGATAAAATGTCAACCTATGCTAAACTACCTTATGTCGGATTTAACTACAAATAGCTTTAATTATGTTAGATTTAACAACGAATAGATCTCGAAATTCAATTATATTTACTTTAGGAATACTCTAAATTAGAGGCAACCAAGTAGACTTTAAGGGATGTTTGACAAAAAATTTAGCAAATCGAGATAAAAAGTTAATAAAATGTGTGATTAAAAAGTTGTAAATTTTAATCAAGCAAACACTTGTTCATCAAACACAAATAAATGAAAATAAGGTAAACTTTTTGTTTACATTCGAAGTTTAGTACTTGCACAAAAGTCACAGGAGGTCATGAGTGCACAAATATATCTATCATAATATAAACCATATGATAATCCAAAAGCTCTATAAAATGTTATCAAAATGCTCGACAATCTTTTGGCGGAATTGTTCCCCCTGCTCATAAATTTGACAAACTCATTTGACAAATAATTGTAACATTTAATTTATGTCAATTCAATGCACAATATCTTATGAACCTCAAGTGATTATAATAAATTGTCACATGATTTTAGTGAAATAAATATTGAATGTTAGATTGACTTAAATTAAAGGTTACGGTCATATAAATATGTCAAATTTATGAATAGGAAGAATGGTCCGATCTTTCGAATATATAGATCATTTGAGTAATTACCCGCTAAAAACATGTCACAATCCTTTTAACTAGTTGATAATCAAAATGCACTATAAAGTAATGTTATCACATGCAACAATCCTTTAAACGCATTGCTATTTTCATTTATTATGTTACCATATTTTAACATGGTATTCTTTGCATCATCTTCTTTCTTACATTCACCCTTATCTCCTACATGCAACGTCCTTCTTTTTTGTCTGCTGTTGGCTCGTAAACCTTTAGGAGAGTTGCGAAATCTATCGAGCTTTTCTCAAGTAGCAAATGAGTGTACACAGAGAACCCATCAAGGAAAATGTGCATAACAAGAAAGAGACCGACAGTGAGAGGAAAAGGGAAATGACTCATTGGAAAGACCTAATACAGGGAAAGTGGTTGAGACAGGAAAATTAGGGCATGGGCAAAAAATGAAGATAATCGATGAGAAATAAGATTACAAGAAGGAAGCAACGGCAAAAGGAGGGTGGGGCATGGTGGGTTACGTGCCCCTCCAATTTTTTAGTTTTCTGATTTTAACTTTTATTTTTTTTAAAGTCACATAAACGATAAAAGAAGAGGTAAAATCAAATAAAATGCTCAAGGGACTCAAGAAATTGCACTAGGTGCATGAGCAAAGGAACAAGCAAGGTTATTGTTGTTTCTCTGGAGATCACATATGTGATGGTTGTTCAAAACCATGCGACCGCATGGCCTGGCAACTTCTAACTAACCATGCGACCGCAGGATTTACACCATGCGGTCGCATGGTATAAGTTCAGTGACTGTTGGAGTCGATTTGGGTGATTTTTTGGCAGCCTTTCACTTAATTTTGGTACCAATTCATGAAGCTATGTTGCATGATTATAAATAGGTGATTTTTTATCATCAAAATAGTATGAAAAACACTTATAAATTACATATTTATAAGATCAAACAAGAGAGAAGAGAGAAAAAATTAAACTAGCTTCTTCCATATTCCTTTTCCATTGTGTTCTTGAGTTCTTAGAGAATTAAACAAGTGCTTAGTGTTTGAATCTCTATAAAACTTGATCAATCATTTAAACCTTTTGCTGGATGACCCTTTAAGCACCATAATCTTTTCTAGTAGGAACAAAATTCGTTTGAGGATAAAGATCTCATATCGTGTTTGAGTCTTCCTACATTTGTCTTATATTCTTCATCTTCTAATTTTCTTTCACTCTACATTTGTAATTCGTTCTCTAACCCCTTGGTGGAGAAACTATTTCTATCAACATATGCAGTCTCTTGATCAATAGTCGATTGCTGTAATTTATAATTTTGAAGTTTTATTTTCTTAGACCAAAATTCAAAGTGATAGAGAAAAATGTGTTTGGATTATATTTATAATTTGTTTTCATTCTGTACGGTGTATATTCTGGAATTATTTTGATTTTATATATTGAATTGTGTCAAATTGATTTAAAATAGGGTTGAAATGATTTTTGAATTTAGTATATTGAATAGTTATGGAATGATTTTGTCCAATTTAGCTCACATTCATTGAATTGTATTTATTTGAATTGAGAATTAGCATTAAATATTAAAGGTATAATTTTCATTCCGATTACTTGGATTAATTGTTTGTATCAGTATCAATAAATTCACGTAAATTTGCATTTTCTTGTTTAAATTGATTGTTTGTATTAGTTATGAAATATTGTGTAAGTATGAAAATATATAGAAAACAGCTGTAATAAAATATCGAATGCTTTTTTTTTTTTGGCAGCTTTTTTGCAAGTTTGATTGTACATTCCAACACAAAATATTTGCTTTCGCCACTAGAAGGAAGTGAAAATGATTTGTTCAAAGTGCTAATTGTTATACTTTCGGTGCATGTGGATGACACGTGTAGGCCATGTGAATTTAAGAATGCCATGGACTGTAAGAATATGGTGTTATTACAATGTAAATGGAAGCCTAGCAAGGACACAACCTCTTTTGACTATAATTACATGCATTTAAAGTGTTTCAATTTTCAATGTAGTAAAATAATAAAATAATTTAGAGAAAAATTATTTAGCCCCCGTTTGTTTCTTATTTTTAAAAGAATAAGAATGAAAAATATAGTCGTTACGGGTCCTACACAAGAGATAAAAATTCAAATTCGGTGGCTTGATGTGATGGATAACGATCATATTTTTCATTTTAATGAGTAAAAAATGGGAACCAAACAGGGGCTTAAAATAAAAGATAGAGGAAAATAATAAATATTTTTTGGATTTGTAAAATTAAGTGTAAGTACAGAGAGCTTGTGAGAATACTTCAAAATTTTGACTCCCTAAATTTATAGATACTCTTCAAAGAGTAAAATTTATTCTTTAAAAATTGAGAATCTCTTGAAAACGTTCTTACATTGTTAATTTGAAGGGTCTCTTGAAAATACTCTAAAATATGTTAATTTAACAAAAAGAGACTTTCGACCGTTTGGCATAAATTTGAGAAGTCAAAATAAATTTTTGAGATTTAGAAGTTACTTTTCAACTTGTTTGGTTAATTTTATAAAAGTATTTATTTAGTTAAAAGAACTTTTAGGAGAATTTAACTCAACGTGATTTCACTAAATACTCTTTTGGAGAGAAATTCTTTTAAAAATTAGTTTTCAACACTGATTAAGGTAGCAAAAGTCATGCAGAATGGATCTTATTTTACTTATTTTATAGTATTTTTTAAGCACACTCAAACAAGCCCTTATTCAACTACCATGATCCGAGTAGCATTCTTAAGAGTATTTTCAAAAGACTCTCTATTTATAAAGAATATTTTATGCATAATAGATAATATCTTTAAATTTAAAGAGTAATTTTTTTTATACACTCCAATAAACTCTTTACTTTGATTTTTTATTTTGTTTTTTCTAATGAACATTTAATAATTTCTCCATATATTTTATTTAAATATAAATTTTTATATATCAATGACCAATCAATTCAAATATAATTTGAAAATATTAAATTATAGAGCATTATAATTTGTAATGTATTAAATACAATTAGAGTGTGTTTGATTGACATGTAAAATATCACCTAGAAAAGAAAATATTTTTCATTTTTTGTGGAAAATAAAAACCACATCTACCCAAAAAAAATATTTTCCTTAAAAACAAGGAAAATTAGGCATATTTTCAAAAGTTGGAAAATGTTTTCCATGGAAAAAAATAGCAATCAAACACTCCAAGTAAAAATTTGAATGGAAAACTGATAATTTTCATGGAAAATAAATGTAATCAAATACACCATATTGTAAATTAAGAATAGAGAGTAAGTTTGACTTTCTAAATTTGGAGAGCCAAGCTCTCTATTCTAAAATAGAGAGTTTCTTGGAGCCGTTTTTAAGTTATGACTCTAAAAAATAAGGAGTATATTGTGCTTAAGAGTTTTTGGCAATGCTCTAATGGTTTGTAATTAGTTTTGTAAAGGAGAAAAACGGAAGAAAAATCGAAAAGGAAAACTACTGTTGAAAGAGATTGCCACATAGCCACATTCATTTCGGTGACTAGACTTTCTACGGCCGGGCGCCTGTCTGTCTGACTCTATCTCTCTCTAACATTACGCCACTTCACAACAAAAATACATCTCCTTTCACTCCGCTCAACTCCTCATCTTAATCACCACACTTTCAGATTTCTCTCTAGGGTTCCAGATTCTAATAACTTCTTTCCTTTCTTTTACTTGATTCGAATATCGGATTCAGATCGCATTTTCTTTTTTCAACCTGAATATTTAATACTTATACGATTTTTTTCTTAATTTTTTTTTCTAATTATTGGATTATTTTGAAATAAAGTTACTCATATAATAATGGTGGCCGATCTGTGTTTCGAGATGTATCAAATGCTTTGAATGTAAGAGCCGATCAAAATTTTATTTCATTAATTGTTTTTATTTGATTTAATATGAGGTGTGTGAGAATGGAAAGAAATCAGATAAGTTCAATCGGCGTTATGCAAATGTTTGGTTGCTTTATTTTTTTTTTTTTTAATTTGTGATTAAATGACGGCAAAAAGATGAAGGTGCGAATCTAGCTCTTTGTGATTCCCATGTATAAGAAATTAATAAAGAGAAAAGTTTGAAATGATGTAAAATGGCTATTTCTTCAATGGATTAATAATCGTGGAAGACGTGAGTTTTTCTTACTATTATTATACTTCTTACCAAAAGCAAGGGCAAAAAGTTTTCAATTATGTAGGTGTAAAAGGAGGAGTTTGCCAGTGTATAGTTTTCTTAAATTGTGAATTAAAATATAGGAACTTTATCTGTAGGCCGTATTTGGTATGCTCAAACAGGAGAAAAATGAAGCTGATGATAATTGAAGATTAATGACATTTTTCACTTGGTCACGATGTTTGGTTATTCGTTGTAGTTCTTCTTAAATCGGCATTTAAGAATGATTGATCTTAGCTCATCATATGCATAGAGTGAGAGTTAACACGTTGATACTAATTTCTGCTTCATTTTTGTGAATTTCATTAGATTTTAAATTGAGATCAAGACAGCTGCTTTAGATGTTATGCAACAGATTTCTGAGGTTCGTGAGTCTTCAACCAGGGTATATCACTAGATACACTGAGTTAAGGCAGTTAAGCTATATCCAGAGAGGCTTGTATGCACCTCAGTGCTCAACTTATTTGTGGGATTGCAAGTCAAAAATAGCAAGAAAGATGATGGTGGATTCTGGTGCAACTGCTAAGGGAGGACCTGTTACTGATATTTTACCTGAGAAGGATGATGATGGAATATATGCTAGTGGAGGATGGAAGAGGTGATTAAATTTGCAGTAGTTTTGATCTGGTTATGTGTCTATGGTCGAAATTTGCAATTACATTATTAGTAGTGTTACTTACAAAAATCTTACATTATAGCATTCATTTTTATTTGTGGTGACTAAGGTTAGTTGACGTTATTTATGGATGGGATTGGTTGCAAGCTTTTGAGCGCCAGTCAATAGGTTTTCATTTTCAGTATGATCTATAAAAGAATCTGTTGGCATGAGTTCATTACACATGGATCATCTAATAATATATTTTTTCAGTTTCTTGATGAAATCTGGTTCTATTTCAATTTCTGTCCCTTAATTTCTTTCCTGGGAGGTCTGAGAGGATTTGTCTGAATAATTTTTATTAACAAACTGGAAAATACTTCTGGAATGCCCACATGGTGGTGGTTCGGAACAACATTAGTCATGAGCCTCTATGTATTATATTCTGGAAAAGGACGCATCGCTCGCTATTTATCTACACAGTATTGGGAGGAAGAGAACAAGGATGAAATACACTTGAGCAAACTGTACGTATGGACAAAATGAAGACGTAGAACCCACCTAAACAGTATAGAAAGATATGAAAAATAATAGTTATATACACATTTTCTGCTAAGGTTTTGAACGTGTTCCAAATAAATGCACTTGTAGCATTTATTATATCTTATTATTGCCTACAATCCTAGTATTGGTAAACTAGGGTTTGAGTTTGTGGTACTAGAGCTTGTGATGATGAAGCCCATTAAAGCTGCATGATCTGTGCCATATCTGGGTCTTGGGACAGTGCTGCTGATGTTCTTTACTAAACATTGAATTGCGAAAATGAACATCTTTTGGATATATAGTCACACAGGACTTGTCTGGGTATATTTTCTAAAATTAGATTTTATTTGAATTTCCAGGAAACTGGAACATTTAATTTCTCATATTTGTAATTATCATATCTTTTTTATGACTAGATGTTTCTTTTGAGTAATATCTTTTGTGAATTGCTGGAGGAAAGAGAAAGGGTTCAGACTATGTTATCAGGAAGTGAATATCATATCACATCCATCTTCTACCTCTCCTGCTGAATATGTATAACATACACAGTTTTAATACCATGTTAACTGGCTCATTATGTCATGCTATGCATAGTTGGAAGATATGGACATATTCTATGGTGTTTTTATTCTGCCGATTAGAAATATGTTTAATGTTATTGAAACTTTTCTCCCTTCTTTCCTGCTGATAGGAACATGTATATCATGTGCTTATATATCCTTGGAGGCACGCTTACTCTTGGATTCTTTCCTATTTGGCAGTGAAGATGGAAGATTGAGCTGTGGATATTCTAGTTTTAGAGGGAAGAGGGCTAGTATGGAGGATTTTTATGACATTAAGACTTCGAAGGTTGATGGACAAACAGTTTGTCTCTTTGGAATATTTGACGGTTAGATGTTCTCTAATTAGCTTTCACCTTGAAGCTTGAGTTGTGGATATTAAAAATGCATTACCTGCTAATGGTCAAATTCAAGTAATGACTGGCTGTCTAAAATATCTTCTTGTACAATTTACTGCATGCATGAAAGAAAGGTCATAGTTTTGACCTGGGTAAAACTTAAAGGTTCGAATAAATTACGTACTATTGCAAAGGAAAATCTGAGTACTTACTTATTTTCTAACATTGTAGACTCAAAAATCACGTCGAATAAATTTTCTGCTTCTAAATAGCTTGAAAATTTGATTTTCCTTCCCAATTGAATTGGACGTGAGTAATGATGTTTATATAAAGGTAGAAGTGGACACATGAAGTTGAACTTTATTAACCGTAGTCGATGAATACACTCTAGTCACATGGTTTACTTTATATGCATTTCAAATCTGAAACAATGACATGTCTCCATGCATTTTTTGCTAAGATTCACGCTCAATTTAATTCAAAAATACGTCATATATGCACTGACAATAGTCAATAATTCTTTGCTTGCATTACTCAAGATTTTTTTATAGAACACGACACTTTTCATGAACACACTTGCGTGGAAACACCACAACGAAATGATATTGCTGAGCGAAAATATCGCCTTATTTTAAACGTGGCTCGGTTCCTTAGTTTTCAAGCTTACCTTCCTTTTACCTTTTGGGGAGATTGCATTCTAACTACTACATAGCTCATCAATCTTACTTCGTCATCTTCTCTACAAAATATTTTCCCTTTTGAGCGCCTTCACCGAAATGCACCCACTATGATCCTTCACGTGTATTCGGTTGTCTTTGCTATGCTCATACCATTTTTTGCCACTGTGATTAGTTCAACCTCGAGCTCATCCTTGTGTTTTCTTAGGATATCCTTCCTTTCGTAGTGCATATCGGGTTTATAACTTAGAAAACAAGATCATCATGCCTAGGGACATCACTTTTCTCGAACGTTTTTTTCCGTTCTAACTATAACCCTAACCTCAAGCCTTGTCTTACCCCCTTCCCATCCTTGACCCTCCTATTCCATCATCAGGTCCCTCCCCTCCGAAACTCTTTCACACACCCTCTTCTACTAGTCCCCCCATACTATCCGCCGTCCTACTCTACTTGTTGACTATGTTTGTCGTACCTTAAGATCAACTTTATTCCTTACGCCTTCCAACGCCGCAGTCACATCTTTTAGTACGGCTCATCCCCTCTCTCATTTTGTTGCATATCATAATTTTTCCACTAATCACTTTGCTTTTCTATCTGCCTACTCACAATCCTTGACCTTACTCGTTACTCTGAAGTTGCCAAGCATTCCTATTGGTGTGATGCTAAGCAAGCTGAGATTCAGGTCCTTGAAACAAATCATACTTGGCTCCTTAGACTCCTTTCTCCTGATAAGAAACCCATTGGTTGTATGTGGGTCTTCAAAACTAAACTCATTGCAGATGGTTCCATTGTAAGGTACGAGGCTCGGTTAGTGGCTAAAGGTTATAATCCGGTTGAGGCCTTGATTATTATGACACTTTTGCTCCTGTAGCAAAACCTGTTATGGTTCATTGTGTATTGGCAATTGCAGCCCGTGTTGCTTGGACTCTCAAAAAATGGAGAAGTATCCGTGTCGCCACGACATGACATTGATATCGACGCAGGATATGGATTGGATCCTTCATTTTACACTCAAACACAACAGCAAAAGAGAGAAGATGGTAGCAGGTGTCTTGCTTCTCTGGCGGCAGAGAGAGAGAGTTGGGGAAGACGACGAGTTTTGGAGGGGTTAAACGGGCTCTTGAGAAGTCCAATAGATAGAGTTAATGAGAGTGTGTAAAATTGGGCTCTTGTGAGGTTCAGTGGATGTAGTTAATGAGTTAATTTTTGTATTTAATTTAATTCGAGTTTTTTATTTCTTATATTTTATCTTTGTGAACATTTTATGTTGTAATTAAAACGGTTTAATGATATATCTTTTCTAGGTATTAAATTTAAATTTATTTCTATAATTGTTTTTTAATAATAATAATAAGACATTGAAATTGATTTTTTCTTAATTTTTTGGAAAATAATTTATTTTAACTTTAAATTTAAATTGATTTCAAATTATGGCCCCGTTTGTTTCTCATTTTTGTAAAAATGAGAATGAAAAATATAGCCGTTATGAGCCCCACACAAGAGATAGAAATTCAAATTTGGTGCTTGATGTTATGGATAACGGTCATATTTTTCATTTTAATGAGGGAAGAATGGGAAACAAACGGGCGCTATAATCCAATTATTTAAATTGATTTTATCGAAGGAGTTGATGAACAAAATAAACTTCGATATCATTTTTTGACAACCAATATCAGTTAATTTGTTTACAAGTTAATTTAATATTGTGTTTATTTCATATTTGCTTTAATTAAAACATTTTTCTCTTTGTTATTTTTGCCACTGTTCTATCGTTTAAAAAAATTGTAAGAAGTATCTCCGTACCTGTGTCCAAAATTTGGATCCCTTATGGCCGTATTCTTGTATCTTAATTTTTATAATGAGGAGGATCTGACTCCTAGATATGTACTCGTATCCGATACTCGCACCAAAGTCCGAGCATCATGGATTGCAGCGGCCCCGTAATGGCATCTCCGTCAGCTTGATATCAACAATGCTTTCATGGAGATTTAGAGAAGGAGGTCTACATGATACTTATTCCTAGATATGGTCGAAAGAGGGAGACGTGTTTGTTGTCTGCTTAAATCTCTTTATGGTCCTAAACAAGCTTTCCATAATTGGTACTTCAAACTCTTTGTATTATTGTCGAATGATTTCACTTAATTTGTAGCTGATCACTCACTTTTTGCTCGGCCTATTGGCTCTTCTTTTACTGTTATCCTAGTCTATGTTGACAACATTTTGGTTGTAGGAAATGCTCTCTCTGCCATCACTATTCTCAAAACTTC
Organism: Olea europaea var. sylvestris; assembly: GCF_002742605.1. Classification (NCBI taxonomy): domain Eukaryota; kingdom Viridiplantae; phylum Streptophyta; class Magnoliopsida; order Lamiales; family Oleaceae; genus Olea; species Olea europaea. The sequence continues at coordinate 10,516,368 of NC_036237.1, forward strand.
CTTTGATTATAGGTTCAAAATCAAAGATTTAGGCACCATGAAGTACTTTCTTGGTCTTCAGATTGCCCGATCACCTCTTGGAATTTTTGTTAACCAAAGAAAATATACACTGAATATCCTTGCTGACTTGGCAATTTGGGTCACGACTAGTTACCTTTCCAATGGATCAGAATTTGAAATTTACTCTTGTTGATGACACTCTACTCTCTCATCTAGGTCCATAGCGACGATTAGTGGGTCGGCTCCTGTACCTTACTATTGTCCATAGCGATGATTAGTGGGTCAGCTCTTGTACCTTATTATTACTGTGGCCAAGCATCTCCTTCTTTGTTAATATGTTGAGCCAATTTATGCAAAACCCTTGGGATTCACGTCACCAAGCTGTCCTTCATGTTCTACGTTACCTAAAGGCTCTCTAAGGTATGGATTATTCTATTTTGCTCAGTGTAATCTCTAGCTTTCTGCATACTTAGATTCTGATTGGGCAAGTTGTCCTACTACTCATCGCTCCACGATTGGGTTTTTCATTACTATTTGCGCTAGTCCCATCTCATGGCGAGCGAAGAAATAGGCAGTTTTTTCTTATTCCTCTGTTGAAGCTCAATACCGTGCAATGGCTATGACCACATGCGAACTTATCTGGCTCAAATCTCTTCACGTGACCTTGTTGTTATCCATCCACAACGAATTTTATTCTACAGTGACAATGAGATTGCTCTCCATATTACACGTATCCCTATTTTTCATGAACGCACTAAACATATTGAAATTGATTACCATTTTGTGCGTTGGAAAAATTTTCCTGGGCTCATTTTATGCATGTCCCCTCCAAGTTCCGACTAGCAGACATTCTCACCAAGGCTCTTGGAAAGGATCTATTTCACAACTTCGCTTGCAGGTTGGGCATCATGAAGCTTCATGCTCCAACTTGAGGGGGGGAGTGTTAATTGTAATTAGGGATATTATTTCCTTTATCAAATATTTTGTATATATTCATACCTAGATTAGTTTCGTTTCCTCTTATAGCAAATCCTACATGTATTATAAATACCAATGTATAGTGAATCGTAAATCAATGAGAGTTACTTCATTCCAACAACAAAATGTAACAAACTTAGATTGTAGTTTTGGACACTTGTAACAATTTAGGACCTCGTACCTGGAAGTTGCCCGCGCGATGGACCAGGTAACATGAATATTACAAAACATTGTTCATCTTGTTTTATCTCATAAAACAGATATCACTGAAAAATAATCAAAATTAACTACTGAAGTGAAAGTTTTAATCTACATATGTTGGAGGATGAGATGGTCATTTTCAAGCTTAATGCTTCATCTAATGTCTTGCTTCCTCTATTAATATTGCCTGGCATGGACATTCGACTTAATTATGAATGGAAATTAAAGCATACCAAAAAATAAAATAAAAAATTCTGATAAGAACGATTTGTAATGACAGGTCATGGTGGTTCACGTGCAGCAGAGTATTTGAAGGAACATCTCTTTGAGAATCTCATGAAGCATCCAGAATTTATTACGAACACCAAATTGGCAATAAGTGAGTTGAAATGAATTTATTCTTATTTCTGTTTTTCAATTCTTACACACTAGTTCCTCTGGGACAGTCGTAGAATCATCTTCAGTCATCACGGCTCCCCATCCCCACTGGGGACTGCATTACAACTTCAATAAGGAGTAGTTTGGTTTTGCAGACAAGATAAAAAATTAAATCTGATTACTTTTGGGGCTACTTTGGGGATTGACTTCACGAGGGTGCCCTGATCCTGCCCCAGTTTCTCACAGAATAATTAACCCCTGTTTGTTGTCCGTTATTTCCAAAAAACAATGTTTTGAATAGTGATTTTTAGGAGAATGTGTGGTTGAAAAAAGGGAGAAGTTTTGGGTTAATGTGTAGAATATTTTATTGTGTGAATGTGTGGTCGAAAATGAGTATGTGGAAAAGAGAGTTTGAAAATAATAATTGTCAAACAAGGGCTTAATCTTTAATAGCGCAAACCAAGCTGCCTTGCTCTGGTGGGGACAGTATCGGGAGCTATATATTTACCTTGAGAAGGCTACAAAACGACCATCCTGCACTTGTAGTTGCCATACCTATTACGAACTTAGCCCTAGCTTATCTTTGCTTTCTATGCTGTGGAACAATTGTCCTGGCTTGCATGGTTTAAGCAATAAATGATCAACTGGCTTTCCATATTGGTCATACACAGGCTTTCGTTTTAATTAGTAATTAAACGCAATAACTTTTGTAAAACCACAGGTGAAACATATCAGCAGACTGACAGAGATTTTTTGGAGTCTGAAAAAGATACTTTCCGAGATGACGGTTCCACAGCTTCAACAGCAGTTCTTGTTGGTAATCACTTATATGTTGCTAACGTTGGAGATTCGCGGACTATAATATCAAAGGATGGCAAAGGTACTTTTCTCGTATTGTAATTTTGTTTTCCTTTTCCTTTTCTAGACAGTATAATTTCATATTGTATCTTGCCTTCCCAACCATTTACCACCCTGTAGATATTGTAAGAAAAGAAGCCTCCAACCATTCTTTGAGTGAAAATTATAATTCAAATTATTTTTAGCCACTATGGGATTGCAGGATTATGGGATCAACAGACTTTGTTTGGGAGACAATGTGTTTTATTATACTAATTTTAATTAGCAGATATGTACTGAAATCAATGATAACAATTCTTGTGTTGATGTCAGTTAGATCATAAAAATAAGATTTTTTGTCTGAAGATGTAATGACCGGTAAATTTTCCATCCAGATGCTAGACATCCCTGATCCTGTGGGAACTGCAATGGGTTTACAGAACATGGTCATTTTGTCTGTTCAATCAAGTTGTTTTCGTCCATATTCTATTTAAGCTGGCAAGGCTTGCGTTTGACATTGTTCACCTACGCTAACCTCTAGTAATTGGTCTTTCTGTTCCCGGCTACTATTGAAATATTTCAATAGTGTTAAAGGCTTTACATGATTTTTATTTTTTTTTTTTCAACGTAGTGTCTGTGTTCAGTTAAAATTATTTAAAACTGAGAACTTGATTCAGTACTTTCAGTATCAGTATTCTCTGATGAAGAACCCTAAACATTAATTAGGGGAATGTTTCTCTTAATTACATGTTTTCAAATCCAAGAACTAATGGATTGTATCTATCTGAGTCTGATTGGATAACAAACCAACTTCCTTTGTAAACATCGTCATCTTTTGAAAAATTTATACACTTAACTCATCATACAGATCTTGTATGTAATATCTTGCACTATATTCATTCTTTATCGGGTTGGTTCTTATATGTATGTTAATGTAGTAATTAATTGTGACAGTGTTCAATTGATAGTTATGACTATTTGAATTGCAAAAATTTGGAGGGCAGAAGCTTTTTTGATTTTAACATCTGAACTGCACTGCATTTTTTGTGCTTGGCAGCTATTCCACTTTCGGAGGATCACAAACCAAACAGAAGTGACGAGCGGAAGAGAATTGAAAATGCTGGAGGTGTTGTAATGTGGGCAGGTATGGCCCATCCTGTACATTAATTGTTGTGCTCATTAGATATCTTTGCAAATCTAGCAGCACTATTTCTGAGCTGACTTTACAGTAGATGCAAAGAGTTGGTATTATTGACGAAAAGGTGTTTGCTTATAAGTTAACTGTCAAATAAAATAAAAAAATGTATTTGCTCAAGCTTTCTTTGATTCACACATAATGCAGATGTGAATCTTTTTTTCTTGAGAAGAATAGGTTATTGGGTTGTTTGGAAAAAAGGTTAATAAAATTGTTTGAGAGGTTTAAGATATTGGACATTGACAGTGTTTGAGATATTGGGCACTGGTCATCCCAACTCTTCATTTTCCGAGTCAAGTAGATAATGAGCAAAGCGAAATAAAATCTTCATGAGGATGTTAATTTCTGTACTGCAAGAACTATTAACTCACATTTGGAAATTGTCTTGGATAATAATTGTGTGCTTCCAGGTAGCTGATTGACTTTCTACTTATTGCTTTTGTATCAGGCACTTGGAGGGTTGGAGGTGTCTTGGCCATGTCCCGTGCTTTTGGAAATCGCATGCTGAAGCAGTTTGTTGTGGCTGAACCAGAGATTCAGGTAGTCTTATTTATTACTATTTATGTATTTCCAGATGAATTTCCTCGGTTCTAGAGATGCCGAAGTCAAACTTCAAAGACTTGTATGGTGATGAAAATATTCAGTCAAGATTTCAATTTTTAGGGGTTTGTAAGCCTTTCTCCAAGGAAGGATTATTAATGAAGCTTGACCGGTAGATGCAAATTTTAAATGATATCAATTGATCAAATATCGCAGATGTAGTTTCCTTGATAACCAACTTTTCCCACCAATCCCCTCTTCTCCGAACCACCACCATGGGAAAGGGGGGAGGGGGGGAGGGGGTATGAATACAGTCAATTCTCTTGTAATTAATATGGTAGATTGAAAAGTTATACTTATCAATTATGAAATTTTTAATAGCCCTGATCATCAAAATCTTAATTTTCATATAATCTTGTCACACAAATTAATAATACTATTTCCTTCTTGGTGTATTTTGGTCCTTGTATACGATCATACATGTGATCTAATTTGTGTTTATCGTTGAGATACTTGTCTAGTCTTTGGTTTGCATATCTCTTCTGGTTCGCATAAAATCTTTTGTCCACTTTCTGTAGGCACATTGAAGTAATTTCTTATGACATAAAAATGAAGACCATGCATCTGGCCATGGTTTGTATATTTATTTAGACTAATAATATGAATCTCCTAAATAATTTCTGGCACTTTCTCTGCTTACGATAGTTGAAGACAAGGAGACCATTTCCCTATTATTGATGCTATATGCATGTTTTTGGAAAATTTTCATTGTATGGATTCCAAAATTTTAATTTGGACCTGGTTTATTAATTTAATTATTTGCTGTTATTATTTTTTGGGGGTATTAATTACAAGAGCATAGACTGTATTAGTATTTGTATTATTTTTTATTTTTAGGATGGCGGGAGCTCCTATTTTTATGTGAGGCTATGAGAAGTCTGTTATGTTGGTTGCACGTTCTCCTAGTAGATATTTATCAAATTATTTTACAGGATCAAGAGATTGATCAAGAGCTCGAACTGCTTGTGCTTGCAAGTGATGGACTTTGGGATGTTGTGCCCAATGAGGTAATCAGTATCATAAATGACCATTATTATTCCTTTCATCATATATCAGTCCTTTTTTTCTTGGTGCTGTTGGAACTGAACAATATAGTCAATGAGATTAATAATTTAAATTGTATAGTTACTTTATTCATTTCTGAAAAGGACAAAAACATATATTCTGGTATTAATAGTCATTGGTATAGTAGCTGATGCAAGTTTCCACATATTTATCAGGATGCTATCTCACTTGCACAAATAGAAGATGAACCCAAAGCAGCAGCACGGAAGTTGACAGAAACGGCTTTCACCCGTGGCAGTGCAGACAATATTACTTGTATTGTTGTAAGGTTTCATCATGAGACAACAGTACCTGAGGAAACCCATCAATCTTTTGAAGCAAACTATGAGGAAACCCAGCAAACTTCCAAATCAAACACGAAGGAAACCCTCCATACTTCGGAAAGTCAGCAAACTTTCAAAGCAAGCACAGGGGAAACCACAAAAATTCACGAGCCGAATCCTACCCTCCACACCTCCAAAGCAAACTCTGAGGAAACCCAGCAAACTTTCGAAGCAAACACTAAGGAAACCCAGCAAACCTCTGAAGAGAACTCTGGGGAAACCTCAAAAAATCAAGTGTCAAATCCCGATGAATCCCAACAAAGTTGATGAATGTGTTGCCATTGTATTTGCAGTTTATGTAGGTGCCATTATGCTGATGATCACATTGAAGGGATGATGTTTGTTCATTCATTTGATTGTTTCTTTGTAATTTGTCTTGTACGGTTAAATTTCAGTGCATCATACTGATAAAGACATCGTCTGGGTAAATTTTATGGGTGGTCTAATATAATGAGAAATGACTATCCTGCTCTTTTCAATTTCCCTTATTTTCATGGCTTGGCAGAAATTTTTCTTGCTTTACTATTCCACCTGCCAACGCCCTTCCTTTTCCCCTGTAACATAGGTGGCAAACGGGGTCGAGCCTTGTTTGCCTTGACAGCACAGCAGAATGGTGGTGTGAACGAAAACATCGGATTGCAATGATATGGAAATGTTTGGTATACAAAGTTGTTATTAAACTAGAAATTAAAGAAACAATCATAGTGAAACCAACCGCTTTTAAATTTACGATCAACAGTTGGTGTCATTGGCGATTGTTGTAATCTAAGCATTGTCAGGGTTAACAATCTATGCATAGTCAATGATCACTGATAATGTTTTTATCGATAATCTGATAGAGAGTGCATAATGATAGTAGATTGTATTGTTGTCAATAATTCTATTTGAATCATTGACAACTATTTCTATTAAAATCATTGACAATAAAATCATCTACGGACATCTATAGAATTTTTTATCGGTGGTCTTTGCTTCTTTTAATCATTTTCATAATTATTATGGAAAAAACTTCTAAGCACTAGAGCCACCTTTACTCCCATACAAGATTATAACAATGCTAAATGACCTTTGATCAAATTCCACGTAGGATAAGTATAGAATGGATTAATCACATTCATTTATGCAAATAAAATTGGCTTGGGGAAGATGGGCTCTTGGTCTGAATTACCAAAAGAAAGGGGACTTGACAAAAAGGAGTGTGTTATTCTCGTCCAAATGACAATCTTATCACATAGACTAAGTTAATAAATAGAATGTGTTATAAGCTCTTCGACTAACACTTTTTTTTCCATATCAATATTCACCCAATCTCTATCCAATTACATCTCTTATGTAAATCTAATTGTACAATGATTTAAGTAATAAAGCGTCTTAAAATAAAAACCTTTATGTCATCTTTGTTATTATACTGAGACATTCTCAAAATTATCTTTCAGGATAATGTATGACTAACCATTTTTATCAGCATATTATCTATCAAAAAAATTCTAGTGATGCAAATGACACAGTAATTTTAATACTTATGTTTCTGTTGAATTAGATGCACATTGCTTTCGAAAGATTGCTTGTTTCGATTCTCGGACAAGCATGGAGGACGATATTCATTGTTAGTCGAGTACTCATTGATGCTAAAAATGTTGACTGTTTGCTATTTTTTTAATATTTAACGTAAAAATCAAAGATTCAAAAATACTTTATCACGAATGGGGTGTGTGTGTGTGTGTGTATGCATAGGTGTATATATGTATAAGATACATGAAAAGTAACCATAGTTGAGTTCAAATGGTGAATCAACCATAGTTAGAACCCTAGTTAGGGTTAACCCCAAAAGTAGTTGTAAATAAAAGCAAGCCCATGCCCATCTGTCTTTTACAATTATAGAAAAATTTTGGGCATTTTCAGATTTTCTTCGGGGGGTTTTGACCAAATTTTTCTAGCTCTCCACAGAAATTCTCCCCATTTCAATTTGGTGGGAAAAAAGAAAAACCACAAATTCAACTCCAGGCCTTCAGATTTTTATTTTAATCGGTAATGATTTCTTTTATTCTTTACATTTTTTCTGAATTTTTAGGTTAATTAGGAATTTGGTACTGAATCTAGGGTTTCAATCTGGAGTGCTGAATATGAAGGTTCGGAAATGGAAGTTAATTTTTTTTTTTTTTTTTTTTTTTTTTTATGGGCTTCGGATCTATTGCAATCTCAAATTTTGAATTTTGAGTGTGATTTGGGATTTGTGAATTTTAAATATTTTTTGGTAATTTTTGCTAGCTGTTGTTTTTTGGGATTTACTTTACCATTAGAGCTGTTATATTGAGTTCATGACATCGTGCGTAGAGATTATCAGAATTTAAATCAGACAATGTGTTTCTCCAACTCAATTACCGTTGAGTCGATTTGCTGCGTTCTCTGCAATTTGCTTAAGTGCCATTGGACTGAATTGTCTTTATATTTCCTTCTCGTTGATATCGAATTGAGAAGGAACTTGCAATTCGAACTTGGATTAGAGTTTTATGCTTGTCTGAAAGAACATGTGCGTGATGACCCCAATAGCCAATCTTTTCTCATTTTTTATGTACTGCTCCAACCTCCGTGGTAGACATATATAACTTAATCCAGTTCTTGTAAATGATGGTGCATTAACATACACCTGTGCATTTTACTTGTAACCTTCACTTTATCAAAATTTGGCTTAACTTTTGTCAAATTGTCATACTCACTTCAGTTTATCTTTTCCTTTGAATCGGGTATTTGATATTTTGATGGATCTTTATTGTTGAGAGGTCCTTAGGGTTTAAGTTCAGGTATTTGTTCTTATGTTCTTGCTGGTTTTTGGGTGTGTGTACAGTTAACATGCCATATTAAGACTGTACCAAAAACGGGTGAACAGTTGGGAACCAAGTCATTTTAAAAATATGGAGTGCAATAGAGATGAGGCCCTCCGTGCAAAGACAATTGCTGTGGGCAAGTTAGAGAAGAAGGATTTTGCTGGCTCTAAAAAAATTGCCTTGAAAGCCCAAACATTGTATCCAGGACTTGAGGGTATCTCACAAATGTTGACAACACTTGATGTGTATATTGCTGCAGAGAATAAAATAAGTGGGGAAGTAGACTGGTATGGAGTGCTCGGTGTCAACCCTTCAGCTGATGATGAAACAATAAGGAAACAATACAGGAAGTTGGCTCTCACTCTTCACCCAGATAAAAATAAATCTGTTGGTGCTGATGGTGCTTTTAAACTTCTTTCAGAGGCCTGGAGCTTGTTATCTGATAAGGCTAAGAGGTTGGCATATAACCAAAGGAGGGGTTCTAGAGGATACCACCAGAAAGTTCAAATGCACGCTGGTGGACCATCAGCAGCATCCAGGGCAAACGGATTTCATAATATTGGAAGTAGGTCAACATCTATTACAAAGACCCAAAACAATAGTTCAAGGGTATCACCTACATCAGTTCCTACTCCGTCGTATCAAAGAACTGATACTTTCTGGACTATTTGTCACAGATGCAAGATGCATTACGAGTATCTTAAGATATATCTCAATCACACTCTTCTGTGTCCCAATTGTCACGAGGCCTTCATGGCTTCAGAGACAGCTCCACCATTCAACTTTTCTAAATCATCAAATCCTGCTTCTCGCCAGCGGAATCAGAATTTGAATAATCATGCAACTGCTAGAAATCATGTTGACACGGGAAGCAATGCTGCAGCTGGTCAAAAATCAGGACCTGGACAAGCAGGTCCTAATGTGTATGGGCATAGAAGCTACCAGCAGGCTCCTCATTTTGGCCATACAGATCCTTCTATATCGACAAAAGCAGCAAATTCTGTTCAGCAGGCACAGGCATTTCCTGAACCACCTGCTAGGTGGGAAGGAGAAACAAAAAAGCGAAAAATAGATGACTATTTTGGTGCAAAAACTACATATAACGTGGCCATGGCAAATGGAGGTTTTGCTAGTGCAGGTGCATCAGGATCAAGGATCTATGGTTTCTCTGGCACTAATAGTAAACCCAACAGCACCAGAGACCTGACCCCACTAGAAATGCGAAATGTGCTAATGGAGAAGTCTCGAAAAGAGATTCTGAAGAAGTTGAACGAATGGAGATTGGTGACGGCAACAAAGGCTACAGATAAAGTGAAAGAGAAGGCAAAAGAGGGCAAGAGAAACAAACACCGAAGCACCAGTGGGCATGATCAGAATGGCAATGGTGGGCTGTCTATTCGCATGGTAGCAGATCGAGCTAACAAGTGTCTTGTTAGCCATTCTGCTGACACTGCAGGTAAAGAGGATAATGTGGCAGCACCCATGAATGTTCCAGATCCCGATTTTCATGATTTTGATCAGGACAGAGCTGAAAGTTCATTTGGAGATAATGAGGTTTGGGCTGGTTATGATGATGATGATGGTATGCCGCGTTTCTATGCTCTGATTAGTAAGGTAATCTCAAGGAACCCATTTAAGGTCAAGATCAGCTGGCTTAACTCAAAAACCAGTAGCGAATTTGGATCTCTGGATTGGGTAGGTTCAGGTTTCTACAAAACGTGTGGTGAATTTAGAGTTGGCAGATATGAAATCTGCAAATCTATCAATTCTTTCTCCCAAAAGGTTAATTGGTCAAAAGGCCCACGGGGGACTATTCTAATATTGCCTACAAAGGGTGATGTTTGGGCACTCTACAGGAATTGGTCGCCTGATTGGAATGAGCAGACCCCGGATGAAGCCATACACAAATATGACATGGTGATGGTACTTGATGACTACAGTGAGGAACAGGGTGTATCTGTCGCTCCTCTTGTTAAGGTAGTTGGTTTCAAGACAGTATTTCGTCCAAATTTGGACCCCCAAAAGGTCAAGAGAATACCAAAAGAAGAGATGTTCCGATTTTCTCATAGGGTCCCGAACCACGTGCTTAGGGGTGATGAAGCTGAAAATGCTCCAAAAGGTTGCATAGAGCTGGACCCTGCAGCTACCCCATTGGAACTTCTTCTGGTGATTATGGAAACTAATGAGGTGCCAACGATGTCCCATGGTGAGAGTTCTAAGGAAGAGAAATTGCAGAGCTCTCCAGATACTAGGTTAGACGACATTGCTAATGTGACCACAGAGGCTCAGGAAGTAGACAGAAAACAGTCTGGAGACCGAGAAACTGGGGGAAATGGGCTTTGAAGGGTAGCCAGGGAAGCAGCGCTTTTTTGTACGATGCTGGTATTTTTTTAACAAATGTTCAGAGTGCTGGATAGACACCCAGTATATAGACCTTTTCAATTGCACAAGCCCCGAGTATAATTGAAGGAGAATAGCGTTTTGTTGTGGAATCGGAATTGGGTGCATACTTTTGTTCTTCGTTTTGAACTCGATAAATGTGGAGACTCTGAACACTTAAAAGGTAGATCAAGTCTAACCCCAGTTTTGACAGTTAAATTGAGTAAAATTATGAAGATGAAGAACTTCATTCTTCTTTACTGTCTAGGTAAAAGTGAATGCTTTCTGCCTATTGAACATCATGTATAAGACAGGAAGTGTATTCTTTGTCGTGTTACTTGATTCTAATGTTAAAAACATGGAATTCATTTTTGTCTTGAAAGACTAAAAACATTTGTAAGTCGAAAAGGTTCATTTATATTTTGCTGCGTCTTGGAATTGACATGCGCAAGTATTTATTTTTCTTTTGTTGTGATATACATATTTCTACCCTCGGAGATGCAAGTGGTGATCCGATGCACGGTTTTTTGTTTTGTTTCTTTGTTAAAATTAGCATAATTTTTCTTAGATGCAATGCGCCTCTTACATCAAAGCTAGATGGTGAGCTTATACAATGTGCACGGTGAGCCTTCTGGAATTATGAAAAGAGTCAACGAGACTAGGTATCTTATTCAGTATCCACTTGGATGGGACCACGTTGAACCATCTCAACTGAAAGTTTAAACTATTAGAATGAGACTTCATTTTTCTAAATTTATAGTTTGACACATCACAAGATCTGTGATGAGCAGCAAATTTTTATATACAACAAACTTATTGCTCGACCATACGGCAAAAATCACATATGATCAAGCTGGTGCATCTACAGGTGAAGACAATATTTTAACGGTGGTGCTAGTGGTACATAGGGGTGGACCTCCCGAATAAAATTTTTTTTATTCGGGTGAATTTCACACCCCATGTGAGAGAGGTGTACACGCTTTGGTACACTTCATTATGTACCACTAGATTAATTCATATTTTAAACACATAAACAGGATCTCCCACTTTAATGCTCTTCCTCTTCCCTTGAGTTAGGAATCAGTTCAGTACAAACCATGTTTTTTCCCAAAATATACCTGCAAAATTAAGTGCTTAAGTTTACACAATTAAGTAGATTTATATAAAAGTCGTCAAAAATGCCAGCTTTCTAGAGCTAAACTGATCTTCCCCTGCTGTTTCTTGTTTGGACGCAGAAGTGCGGAACTCTATCAGAACGGAAGTTCATAAGAGTCTCGGTAGGCTCAGAGCCTGCCACCGCGGTTTCTTGATTTATTATGGGTACCTAAGAATTATGAAAAATTTCAAGAACACGAAGAACGTTCCGGCATTTCAAAGAAAAAGATCAAGTTTTTGAATGCAGGAACTTAGAAACTCAATTTTCCAGTGCAGGAATTCATGGTTTATAGATTCCTTAGTAACAGAAAATCAGAATTTTGGCAAAATAATTTTAATCAGTCTGAAGCATTTGTATAAATACAGTTACTCTAAATGAAATTTTAATATGCAACGAACATATTCTCGAAGAATGATGACATGTTGATGATTTCGATATTTGACTAGTTCACCGCCTACTATATAATGAACAACTAAATTGACGGCTACTCAATACATCTAGAGCATGCTTAGTATCTAGTATTCGACAAGATTGAAAAGTAAAAAAAAAACATACACGAGTAAATGAATACCAGAATATCATGGAATTGTGAATCCTCCAAAAGAAAAACAGCATTGGCGCGCAACCTCTGAAAATGTTGCGAGGATATAAATGTTTGGAAAATTATTGGTGTACATTATGGACATTATAATGGTGTCTAAATGTTTACCTTAAAACGAGAGCATAGTTAGTTAAATTATTGATCTTGATCTCTGTTCATAAATCCTCGGAAAAGGGTTCGCATCTATTAACCTAACATTCGGGTCTTACCAGTAATCATGTCAACATATAATGGAAGAAATTCTGAAGTCTGCTTTGCAATAATATTATGAGACGATTTTCAGGGAGTTTAATTTCTTCTCTTTTCTATTTCTTCGTTTCATAAGAGTTCTTATTTGGTTCCCAATCGTCGAAAAATGCCTCATATGGCAGTTCAACTCGATTTACAGATTTTTTGTGCATATACGAGTGAAACGGGTCGAAGTCGATCACGTTTTAGTCGTCGGATCCGTGCATGCACAAAAATACAAGGGTCACTTTGAATCTAATAGTTTCTAAATTTTTTGAAAGCGATGAACAACGAAATTTGTTTGGACAACCCTTGTCTCGACTTAAATTTACCTCTATAAGTAGAGAATCTCAAATTTTTAGTAATAAAAGATCCAACTAGTAGTACTAATAATAACATTCATTTTGATGTACGAACAATTGGATTGGTCAAAATTAATAACCACTCGAATTAAAATTGACCACTTTTCAGGACAAATGAACTTCAAATTGGGTAAAATGGACCTTATTTAATTGACTCCAATTTTAAAGATGAATACTGCTATTTAGGTCAAATGAATTTCAAGATAGATCAAATAGAACTTGATGGAGTTTAATTGACTCTGATATAAAAGATGAATATATTAAATTAAAAATATATAAAAAGAGAAATCGATAATATGTATGTTATGCTATTATAATAATGTTAAGTTAGGCTCCTTTTTATTTTCTTTCTCGCCTCTGTTGGAAAATTTTCCAAGAGTATGCACCTCGATCAGCTAGAATTAAGAGAGAAGAAAATCATATATAACTTCTCGAGTGCAATGGCAATTTTATTCATGAACAATAATGAAGAACATCGCCTTCAAGTACTGGGTGAGCATCGCTCGACATAATTATTGCTTTTTTTTATTATTAAAAAATCGATAACCTTCCTCACTTATGAAAAGTAATTAAAAAGTGTTTTTTTTTTTTAAATTATAAGTTTTTTGAATCCTAACATTAAGTAACAAAATCATGTTAACTTTTCCAGCACAGTTCCTTTATAGTACAAGAGTGATTAATAAAATTTCAATTTTACCACTTCTCACTTGAGCTAGACTTGATTTCATTTACCAATAATTTTGACCATGCCAAGTAACAACTTTATCATAAAATAAAAGTGGGAAAATTTTTCCACCAGCTATATATATCGCATAAAGGCATTTCGTTCTATAGCTTGTATTTGTGTCATTTATTTCGGATTGGCGTGAAGAGAGATTCTTTGCATGGCATTAACATGGCTTGGTTCATTTATCAAGAGTCATGTCATCCAAAACATATCAAAATATTGACTAGCAAATGTGTTATCCAACGTTCACTACCAAACATGACAGTTTACAATCAAATACTATACCTAATAATCCAAAAGTTTATTGGAAAAGCCTCAGTAAAAGCGTCTGATACTATCCAATCTTCTCTACCAAATACGACAGTAACGTAGTTGAAGACCATAATTATGCTCTATTTGCCACTCTTTTTAGCACGCTTTCCTTGGCCCTTCTTTGGTGGCCCCCTGCCACGACGTTTCAACATTTCCAGCTTGTTTAAGCGCCTGTCCACAATCTACTAAATGAGGTTCGAAGAATAATTCAGACATGAAAACTCAACTTCAACCTAGTCAAAAGAGAGAGGAAAATTAAACAGAATCAAAACTTCAGTTTCACAGTCACTCTACACCCACCAATCCCCTCTTCTCCGAACCACCACCATGGGAAAGGGGGGAGGGGGGGAGGGGGTATGAATACAGTCAATTCTCTTGTAATTAATATGGTAGATTGAAAAGTTATACTTATCAATTATGAAATTTTTAATAGCCCTGATCATCAAAATCTTAATTTTCATATAATCTTGTCACACAAATTAATAATACTATTTCCTTCTTGGTGTATTTTGGTCCTTGTATACGATCATACATGTGATCTAATTTGTGTTTATCGTTGAGACACTTGTCTAGTCTTTGGTTTGCATATCTCTTCTGGTTCGCATAAAATCTTTTGTCCACTTTCTGTAGGCACATTGAAGTAATTTCTTATGACATAAAAATGAAGACCATGCATCTGGCCATGGTTTGTATATTTATTTAGACTAATAATATGAATCTCCTAAATAATTTCTGGCACTTTCTCTGCTTACGATAGTTGAAGACAAGGAGACCATTTCCCTATTATTGATGCTATATGCATGTTTTTGGAAAATTTTCATTGTATGGATTCCAAAATTTTAATTTGGACCTGGTTTATTAATTTAATTATTTGCTGTTATTATTTTTTGGGGGTATTAATTACAAGAGCATAGACTGTATTAGTATTTGTATTATTTTTTATTTTTAGGATGGCGGGAGCTCCTATTTTTATGTGAGGCTATGAGAAGTCTGTTATGTTGGTTGCACGTTCTCCTAGTAGATATTTATCAAATTATTTTACAGGATCAAGAGATTGATCAAGAGCTCGAACTGCTTGTGCTTGCAAGTGATGGACTTTGGGATGTTGTGCCCAATGAGGTAATCAGTATCATAAATGACCATTATTATTCCTTTCATCATATATCAGTCCTTTTTTTCTTGGTGCTGTTGGAACTGAACAATATAGTCAATGAGATTAATAATTTAAATTGTATAGTTACTTTATTCATTTCTGAAAAGGACAAAAACATATATTCTGGTATTAATAGTCATTGGTATAGTAGCTGATGCAAGTTTCCACATATTTATCAGGATGCTATCTCACTTGCACAAATAGAAGATGAACCCAAAGCAGCAGCACGGAAGTTGACAGAAACGGCTTTCACCCGTGGCAGTGCAGACAATATTACTTGTATTGTTGTAAGGTTTCATCATGAGACAACAGTACCTGAGGAAACCCATCAATCTTTTGAAGCAAACTATGAGGAAACCCAGCAAACTTCCAAATCAAACACGAAGGAAACCCTCCATACTTCGGAAAGTCAGCAAACTTTCAAAGCAAGCACAGGGGAAACCACAAAAATTCACGAGCCGAATCCTACCCTCCACACCTCCAAAGCAAACTCTGAGGAAACCCAGCAAACTTTCGAAGCAAACACTAAGGAAACCCAGCAAACCTCTGAAGAGAACTCTGGGGAAACCTCAAAAAATCAAGTGTCAAATCCCGATGAATCCCAACAAAGTTGATGAATGTGTTGCCATTGTATTTGCAGTTTATGTAGGTGCCATTATGCTGATGATCACATTGAAGGGATGATGTTTGTTCATTCATTTGATTGTTTCTTTGTAATTTGTCTTGTACGGTTAAATTTCAGTGCATCATACTGATAAAGACATCGTCTGGGTAAATTTTATGGGTGGTCTAATATAATGAGAAATGACTATCCTGCTCTTTTCAATTTCCCTTATTTTCATGGCTTGGCAGAAATTTTTCTTGCTTTACTATTCCACCTGCCAACGCCCTTCCTTTTCCCCTGTAACATAGGTGGCAAACGGGGTCGAGCCTTGTTTGCCTTGACAGCACAGCAGAATGGTGGTGTGAACGAAAACATCGGATTGCAATGATATGGAAATGTTTGGTATACAAAGTTGTTATTAAACTAGAAATTAAAGAAACAATCATAGTGAAACCAACCGCTTTTAAATTTACGATCAACAGTTGGTGTCATTGGCGATTGTTGTAATCTAAGCATTGTCAGGGTTAACAATCTATGCATAGTCAATGATCACTAATAATGTTTTTATCGATAATCTGATAGAGAGTGCATAATGATAGTAGATTGTATTGTTGTCAATAATTCTATTTGAATCATTGACAACTATTTCTATTAAAATCATTGACAATAAAATCATCTACGGACATCTATAGAATTTTTTATCGGTGGTCTTTGCTTCTTTTAATCATTTTCATAATTATTATGGAAAAAACTTCTAAGCACTAGAGCCACCTTTACTCCCATACAAGATTATAACAATGCTAAATGACCTTTGATCAAATTCCACGTAGGATAAGTATAGAATGGATTAATCACATTCATTTATGCAAATAAAATTGGCTTGGGGAAGATGGGCTCTTGGTCTGAATTACCAAAAGAAAGGGGACTTGACAAAAAGGAGTGTGTTATTCTCGTCCAAATGACAATCTTATCACATAGACTAAGTTAATAAATAGAATGTGTTATAAGCTCTTCGACTAACACTTTTTTTTCCATATCAATATTCACCCAATCTCTATCCAATTACATCTCTTATGTAAATCTAATTGTACAATGATTTAAGTAATAAAGCGTCTTAAAATAAAAACCTTTATGTCATCTTTGTTATTATACTGAGACATTCTCAAAATTATCTTTCAGGATAATGTATGACTAACCATTTTTATCAGCATATTATCTATCAAAAAAATTCTAGTGATGCAAATGACACAGTAATTTTAATACTTATGTTTCTGTTGAATTAGATGCACATTGCTTTCGAAAGATTGCTTGTTTCGATTCTCGGACAAGCATGGAGGACGATATTCATTGTTAGTCGAGTACTCATTGATGCTAAAAATGTTGACTGTTTGCTATTTTTTTAATATTTAACGTAAAAATCAAAGATTCAAAAATACTTTATCACGAATGGGGTGTGTGTGTGTGTGTGTATGCATAGGTGTATATATGTATAAGATACATGAAAAGTAACCATAGTTGAGTTCAAATGGTGAATCAACCATAGTTAGAACCCTAGTTAGGGTTAACCCCAAAAGTAGTTGTAAATAAAAGCAAGCCCATGCCCATCTGTCTTTTACAATTATAGAAAAATTTTGGGCATTTTCAGATTTTCTTCGGGGGGTTTTGACCAAATTTTTCTAGCTCTCCACAGAAATTCTCCCCATTTCAATTTGGTGGGAAAAAAGAAAAACCACAAATTCAACTCCAGGCCTTCAGATTTTTATTTTAATCGGTAATGATTTCTTTTATTCTTTACATTTTTTCTGAATTTTTAGGTTAATTAGGAATTTGGTACTGAATCTAGGGTTTCAATCTGGAGTGCTGAAGTGAAAGAAGGAATTTGAAAAAGGAATTTTTTTTTTTTTTTTTTTTTTTTTTTTTTTTTTTTTTTTTATGGGCTTCGGATCTATTGCAATCTCAAATTTTGAATTTTGAGTGTGATTTGGGATTTGTGAATTTTAAATATTTTTTGGTAATTTTTGCTAGCTGTTGTTTTTTGGGATTTACTTTACCATTAGAGCTGTTATATTGAGTTCATGACATCGTGCGTAGAGATTATCAGAATTTAAATCAGACAATGTGTTTCTCCAACTCAATTACCGTTGAGTCGATTTGCTGCGTTCTCTGCAATTTGCTTAAGTGCCATTGGACTGAATTGTCTTTATATTTCCTTCTCGTTGATATCGAATTGAGAAGGAACTTGCAATTCGAACTTGGATTAGAGTTTTATGCTTGTCTGAAAGAACATGTGCGTGATGACCCCAATAGCCAATCTTTTCTCATTTTTTATGTACTGCTCCAACCTCCGTGGTAGACATATATAACTTAATCCAGTTCTTGTAAATGATGGTGCATTAACATACACCTGTGCATTTTACTTGTAACCTTCACTTTATCAAAATTTGGCTTAACTTTTGTCAAATTGTCATACTCACTTCAGTTTATCTTTTCCTTTGAATCGGGTATTTGATATTTTGATGGATCTTTATTGTTGAGAGGTCCTTAGGGTTTAAGTTCAGGTATTTGTTCTTATGTTCTTGCTGGTTTTTGGGTGTGTGTACAGTTAACATGCCATATTAAGACTGTACCAAAAACGGGTGAACAGTTGGGAACCAAGTCATTTTAAAAATATGGAGTGCAATAGAGATGAGGCCCTCCGTGCAAAGACAATTGCTGTGGGCAAGTTAGAGAAGAAGGATTTTGCTGGCTCTAAAAAAATTGCCTTGAAAGCCCAAACATTGTATCCAGGACTTGAGGGTATCTCACAAATGTTGACAACACTTGATGTGTATATTGCTGCAGAGAATAAAATAAGTGGGGAAGTAGACTGGTATGGAGTGCTCGGTGTCAACCCTTCAGCTGATGATGAAACAATAAGGAAACAATACAGGAAGTTGGCTCTCACTCTTCACCCAGATAAAAATAAATCTGTTGGTGCTGATGGTGCTTTTAAACTTCTTTCAGAGGCCTGGAGCTTGTTATCTGATAAGGCTAAGAGGTTGGCATATAACCAAAGGAGGGGTTCTAGAGGATACCACCAGAAAGTTCAAATGCACGCTGGTGGACCATCAGCAGCATCCAGGGCAAACGGATTTCATAATATTGGAAGTAGGTCAACATCTATTACAAAGACCCAAAACAATAGTTCAAGGGTATCACCTACATCAGTTCCTACTCCGTCGTATCAAAGAACTGATACTTTCTGGACTATTTGTCACAGATGCAAGATGCATTACGAGTATCTTAAGATATATCTCAATCACACTCTTCTGTGTCCCAATTGTCACGAGGCCTTCATGGCTTCAGAGACAGCTCCACCATTCAACTTTTCTAAATCATCAAATCCTGCTTCTCGCCAGCGGAATCAGAATTTGAATAATCATGCAACTGCTAGAAATCATGTTGACACGGGAAGCAATGCTGCAGCTGGTCAAAAATCAGGACCTGGACAAGCAGGTCCTAATGTGTATGGGCATAGAAGCTACCAGCAGGCTCCTCATTTTGGCCATACAGATCCTTCTATATCGACAAAAGCAGCAAATTCTGTTCAGCAGGCACAGGCATTTCCTGAACCACCTGCTAGGTGGGAAGGAGAAACAAAAAAGCGAAAAATAGATGACTATTTTGGTGCAAAAACTACATATAACGTGGCCATGGCAAATGGAGGTTTTGCTAGTGCAGGTGCATCAGGATCAAGGATCTATGGTTTCTCTGGCACTAATAGTAAACCCAACAGCACCAGAGACCTGACCCCACTAGAAATGCGAAATGTGCTAATGGAGAAGTCTCGAAAAGAGATTCTGAAGAAGTTGAACGAATGGAGATTGGTGACGGCAACAAAGGCTACAGATAAAGTGAAAGAGAAGGCAAAAGAGGGCAAGAGAAACAAACACCGAAGCACCAGTGGGCATGATCAGAATGGCAATGGTGGGCTGTCTATTCGCATGGTAGCAGATCGAGCTAACAAGTGTCTTGTTAGCCATTCTGCTGACACTGCAGGTAAAGAGGATAATGTGGCAGCACCCATGAATGTTCCAGATCCCGATTTTCATGATTTTGATCAGGACAGAGCTGAAAGTTCATTTGGAGATAATGAGGTTTGGGCTGGTTATGATGATGATGATGGTATGCCGCGTTTCTATGCTCTGATTAGTAAGGTAATCTCAAGGAACCCATTTAAGGTCAAGATCAGCTGGCTTAACTCAAAAACCAGTAGCGAATTTGGATCTCTGGATTGGGTAGGTTCAGGTTTCTACAAAACGTGTGGTGAATTTAGAGTTGGCAGATATGAAATCTGCAAATCTATCAATTCTTTCTCCCAAAAGGTTAATTGGTCAAAAGGCCCACGGGGGACTATTCTAATATTGCCTACAAAGGGTGATGTTTGGGCACTCTACAGGAATTGGTCGCCTGATTGGAATGAGCAGACCCCGGATGAAGCCATACACAAATATGACATGGTGATGGTACTTGATGACTACAGTGAGGAACAGGGTGTATCTGTCGCTCCTCTTGTTAAGGTAGTTGGTTTCAAGACAGTATTTCGTCCAAATTTGGACCCCCAAAAGGTCAAGAGAATACCAAAAGAAGAGATGTTCCGATTTTCTCATAGGGTCCCGAACCACGTGCTTAGGGGTGATGAAGCTGAAAATGCTCCAAAAGGTTGCATAGAGCTGGACCCTGCAGCTACCCCATTGGAACTTCTTCTGGTGATTATGGAAACTAATGAGGTGCCAACGATGTCCCATGGTGAGAGTTCTAAGGAAGAGAAATTGCAGAGCTCTCCAGATACTAGGTTAGACGACATTGCTAATGTGACCACAGAGGCTCAGGAAGTAGACAGAAAACAGTCTGGAGACCGAGAAACTGGGGGAAATGGGCTTTGAAGGGTAGCCAGGGAAGCAGCGCTTTTTTGTACGATGCTGGTATTTTTTTAACAAATGTTCAGAGTGCTGGATAGACACCCAGTATATAGACCTTTTCAATTGCACAAGCCCCGAGTATAATTGAAGGAGAATAGCGTTTTGTTGTGGAATCGGAATTGGGTGCATACTTTTGTTCTTCGTTTTGAACTCGATAAATGTGGAGACTCTGAACACTTAAAAGGTAGATCAAGTCTAACCCCAGTTTTGACAGTTAAATTGAGTAAAATTATGAAGATGAAGAACTTCATTCTTCTTTACTGTCTAGGTAAAAGTGAATGCTTTCTGCCTATTGAACATCATGTATAAGACAGGAAGTGTATTCTTTGTCGTGTTACTTGATTCTAATGTTAAAAACATGGAATTCATTTTTGTCTTGAAAGACTAAAAACATTTGTAAGTCGAAAAGGTTCATTTATATTTTGCTGCGTCTTGGAATTGACATGCGCAAGTATTTATTTTTCTTTTGTTGTGATATACATATTTCTACCCTCGGAGATGCAAGTGGTGATCCGATGCACGGTTTTTTGTTTTGTTTCTTTGTTAAAATTAGCATAATTTTTCTTAGATGCAATGCGCCTCTTACATCAAAGCTAGATGGTGAGCTTATACAATGTGCACGGTGAGCCTTCTGGAATTATGAAAAGAGTCAACGAGACTAGGTATCTTATTCAGTATCCACTTGGATGGGACCACGTTGAACCATCTCAACTGAAAGTTTAAACTATTAGAATGAGACTTCATTTTTCTAAATTTATAGTTTGACACATCACAAGATCTGTGATGAGCAGCAAATTTTTATATACAACAAACTTATTGCTCGACCATACGGCAAAAATCACATATGATCAAGCTGGTGCATCTACAGGTGAAGACAATATTTTAACGGTGGTGCTAGTGGTACATAGGGGTGGACCTCCCGAATAAAATTTTTTTTATTCGGGTGAATTTCACACCCCATGTGAGAGAGGTGTACACGCTTTGGTACACTTCATTATGTACCACTAGATTAATTCATATTTTAAACACATAAACAGGATCTCCCACTTTAATGCTCTTCCTCTTCCCTTGAGTTAGGAATCAGTTCAGTACAAACCATGTTTTTTCCCAAAATATACCTGCAAAATTAAGTGCTTAAGTTTACACAATTAAGTAGATTTATATAAAAGTCGTCAAAAATGCCAGCTTTCTAGAGCTAAACTGATCTTCCCCTGCTGTTTCTTGTTTGGACGCAGAAGTGCGGAACTCTATCAGAACGGAAGTTCATAAGAGTCTCGGTAGGCTCAGAGCCTGCCACCGCGGTTTCTTGATTTATTATGGGTACCTAAGAATTATGAAAAATTTCAAGAACACGAAGAACGTTCCGGCATTTCAAAGAAAAAGATCAAGTTTTTGAATGCAGGAACTTAGAAACTCAATTTTCCAGTGCAGGAATTCATGGTTTATAGATTCCTTAGTAACAGAAAATCAGAATTTTGGCAAAATAATTTTAATCAGTCTGAAGCATTTGTATAAATACAGTTACTCTAAATGAAATTTTAATATGCAACGAACATATTCTCGAAGAATGATGACATGTTGATGATTTCGATATTTGACTAGTTCACCGCCTACTATATAATGAACAACTAAATTGACGGCTACTCAATACATCTAGAGCATGCTTAGTATCTAGTATTCGACAAGATTGAAAAGTAAAAAAAAAACATACACGAGTAAATGAATACCAGAATATCATGGAATTGTGAATCCTCCAAAAGAAAAACAGCATTGGCGCGCAACCTCTGAAAATGTTGCGAGGATATAAATGTTTGGAAAATTATTGGTGTACATTATGGACATTATAATGGTGTCTAAATGTTTACCTTAAAACGAGAGCATAGTTAGTTAAATTATTGATCTTGATCTCTGTTCATAAATCCTCGGAAAAGGGTTCGCATCTATTAACCTAACATTCGGGTCTTACCAGTAATCATGTCAACATATAATGGAAGAAATTCTGAAGTCTGCTTTGCAATAATATTATGAGACGATTTTCAGGGAGTTTAATTTCTTCTCTTTTCTATTTCTTCGTTTCATAAGAGTTCTTATTTGGTTCCCAATCGTCGAAAAATGCCTCATATGGCAGTTCAACTCGATTTACAGATTTTTTGTGCATATACGAGTGAAACGGGTCGAAGTCGATCACGTTTTAGTCGTCGGATCCGTGCATGCACAAAAATACAAGGGTCACTTTGAATCTAATAGTTTCTAAATTTTTTGAAAGCGATGAACAACGAAATTTGTTTGGACAACCCTTGTCTCGACTTAAATTTACCTCTATAAGTAGAGAATCTCAAATTTTTAGTAATAAAAGATCCAACTAGTAGTACTAATAATAACATTCATTTTGATGTACGAACAATTGGATTGGTCAAAATTAATAACCACTCGAATTAAAATTGACCACTTTTCAGGACAAATGAACTTCAAATTGGGTAAAATGGACCTTATTTAATTGACTCCAATTTTAAAGATGAATACTGCTATTTAGGTCAAATGAATTTCAAGATAGATCAAATAGAACTTGATGGAGTTTAATTGACTCTGATATAAAAGATGAATATATTAAATTAAAAATATATAAAAAGAGAAATCGATAATATGTATGTTATGCTATTATAATAATGTTAAGTTAGGCTCCTTTTTATTTTCTTTCTCGCCTCTGTTGGAAAATTTTCCAAGAGTATGCACCTCGATCAGCTAGAATTAAGAGAGAAGAAAATCATATATAACTTCTCGAGTGCAATGGCAATTTTATTCATGAACAATAATGAAGAACATCGCCTTCAAGTACTGGGTGAGCATCGCTCGACATAATTATTGCTTTTTTTTATTATTAAAAAATCGATAACCTTCCTCACTTATGAAAAGTAATTAAAAAGTGTTTTTTTTTTTTAAATTATAAGTTTTTTGAATCCTAACATTAAGTAACAAAATCATGTTAACTTTTCCAGCACAGTTCCTTTATAGTACAAGAGTGATTAATAAAATTTCAATTTTACCACTTCTCACTTGAGCTAGACTTGATTTCATTTACCAATAATTTTGACCATGCCAAGTAACAACTTTATCATAAAATAAAAGTGGGAAAATTTTTCCACCAGCTATATATATCGCATAAAGGCATTTCGTTCTATAGCTTGTATTTGTGTCATTTATTTCGGATTGGCGTGAAGAGAGATTCTTTGCATGGCATTAACATGGCTTGGTTCATTTATCAAGAGTCATGTCATCCAAAACATATCAAAATATTGACTAGCAAATGTGTTATCCAACGTTCACTACCAAACATGACAGTTTACAATCAAATACTATACCTAAAAATCCAAAAGTTCATTAGAAAAGCCTCAGATACTATCCAATCTTCTCTATCAAATATGAAAGTAATGTAGTTGAAGACCATAATTATGCTCTATTTGCCACTCTTTTTAGCACGCTTTCCTTGGCCCTTCTTTGGTGGCCCCCTGCCACGACGTTTCAACATTTCCAGCTTGTTTAAGCGCCTGTCCACAATCTACTAAATGAGGTTCGAAGAATAATTCAGACATGAAAACTCAACTTCAACCTAGTCAAAAGAGAGAGGAAAATTAAACAGAATCAAAACTTCAGTTTCACAGTCACTCTACATCATTAGCCTACGTCTTCCCTTTAAATATCTTGGAAATAGTCCATCTATTGAACTACACATGCAACTAATTGTAACAATATCCTTCCAAATCCAGGCACAGTGATTTTGACCTGATTTTCCTTTTCCACCTTTTGTCTCAGGGATATAAGAAAGATGAAATTTTCGGCAGGTGAGGGTTGATACGATTCTCGAACTTTTATGAAACTTTGAATTGGTTTCTTTTTCTTTTTATTGCATAACCAATATCTAATCTGCCTCCAAAAGTTTCTTCTAAACGATAGTCCATAAATGTCTTCAAACATCTTGGAGGTTTATAAAATATATAGGACAATGCTACATGCACATAATTTTTTCATCTAATCCTTTACCTACTCCTCACAATAAGGGTGGGAACCACATTTGGGAATTTTTATATACACGAATGGCCCGCGTGCCTTGTGAGAGGGGGGACAACTTTCGGTACCCCCAATTCGATATAAATAGAATTATTCAAATATATATTTCATGGAAGGTACACCAACCAATCTTTCTAAAATACTGTCTAGTTTACAGATAATCATTACAATATTGAACATCCACAAAAAATTCTGTAAGATTCGTTCTACTCTCTACCTTCCTATCCTAGATTGAAAATACCCAAAGGTAACAGCTAGTACATCAGAGCAGCATCTAATGCTTCAAAACACAATTAAAATTCATATAATACTTTAAAACCTTAACGTCCTTTACCATGAAAACAAACACATTAAGGAGCATGCACAAAAAATAGCCATACAGAGTGAGGTGATTTATTACTCTTGTTCTTGACGGGCCATGACGAGGGGGTCATCTTTCTTAATGTCATCAGGGTACCAAGAGGCCACCTTCTCACCAATAAGCTTCTTGCGCAGAATCTTGTGCGGAGATCTCTGCCCAGTTGGGTTGAGCACATGACCGAATATCCGAACCCTTGCCAATTCCATACTCTTTATGGCTGCATCAGCCAGTACATTCTTCATGCTCCTTAGGTTGCCGCTCATCTCTATGACCTTACTTCCTACCTCAATTTGTGAAAGAAACTGAGTTAATAATGGAACAGAACGTACATTAATAATTTGGATGGGGATAACTATCAAACAGTTGAAGTGCATTATGAGAAACTAGACTCTTAAATAAACTAATCGAAAGCACAAGGAGAACATGATTAAGGTTAAATTGTTAAAATAGAGAAAACAGGTACATAAATCCTGTTACAGAAAGAGAACAAAATAGACGCAGAAATGAAGACTTTATCAAAGAAAAACTACTTGTTTTTATTCATAACGTGACTGCCTTTATATAGGCATTACAACCAACAAACTTGATAGAAAAATAGCAACAACCAACCAATATCTATTGTTACTTGGGCATAAAGAACAGGCAAATGATAACCAAACAGAGTAAATTCCTAAATAATAGGACAACTCATTTATTATGCTAATAAAATAAAACTTCAACACCCTCCCGTAAACCGATGTCTGCAGAGATCAGTTTAGTTTAGGAACACCAATTTGTAATGTCCTCCATTAAGTAGCTCCAGCTTCTTTTGAAGAGCAGACTCCAAGCATTAATCTAAACTTTTCAAATACAGCTTTCTTGAGAGGTTTTGTTAGTATATTGGCCACTGGATTTTCATTTTTACAAAACACCAAATCAATCACACTATCATTGCTGAGATTGCGCAAAAAATAGTATCTGACATCAATGTGTTTGCTCCTTCCATGAAGAACTGGATTCTTTGATATCTTAATTGCTGAAACATTATCACAATAGATTGTTGTTGCTTCTTGCTACTGATGTTGAAGTGTTTCAAGCAATCTTCTCAACCAAACAGCTTGACAAGAGGATAAAGCTGCTGCAACATATTCTGCTTCTCTAGATGATAAAGTCACTATTTGTTGCTTCTTTGATGACCAAGTTACAACTCCAGAACTCATCATGAAAACAAAGCGTGATGTTCTCTTTCTGTCTTCAAGGTCTCCAGCATAGTCACTATCAGAAAAACCAAACAAATTCTCCTTTGTTCCTGCCTTATACATAATGCCAAAATCTACTGTGCTTTGAGATAACAAAAAATCCTCTTAGCAGCCAAAAATGATTCTCACTTGGATTCTCAATGTACCGACTGATTAAACTAACACCATGCATGATGTCAGGTCTTGTTGAGGTTATATGCATCAAACTACCCACTATCTGCTTGTAAAGAGTAGCAATTTATCATTTTTAATCCATCATCTCTCATCAATTTTATGCCACACTCTGTTGGAATATAAGCTGGGTTGCAATCCTGCATTCTAAACCTATTTAAAACTTCAACAACATATTTTTTTTGTGAAATAAATGTACCAGCGGATGACTACACTATTTCTATCCCAAGGAAGTAGTGCATCAAACCCAAATCCGTCATTTCAAATTCAGTCATCATACTTTTCTTAAAAAGCTCAATCATATATTCATCATTGCCGGTATAAATCGGATCATCCACATATAGACAAACAACAAGTAATTTACCATTACTTCCTAGCTTTGTAAAAAGTGTGTGCTCATGAGGACATTTGCAAAAGCCTTCTCTAGCAAAGTAAGCATCAATACGACTATACCAAGCTCTTGGTACTTCTTTTAGTCCATATAATGCTTTCTTCAATTTGTATACCTTTTTCTCACTGCCTTGTTTCACATATCCAAGAGGTTGGTCAATGTACACTTCTTCTTGCAATTCACCATGTGAGAATGCTGACTTCACATCTAGTTGATAGACCTTCCATAAATTTTTGGCAGCCATGGATAGAACTACTCGAATGGTGTCTAACCTTGCAATTGGAGCGAACACTTCTTTGTAATCAACGCCAAATTCTTGTTTGTATCCTTTTGAGACAAGCCGAGCTTTGTACTTGTCGATTTCACCATTCTTTTTAAGTTTTGTTTTATAAATCCATTTCATGCCAATGGACTTTTGTCCTCTTGGAAGTTCTGACAGCTCCCAAGTGTTGTTCTTTTTAATTGATTTGATTTCCTCATTAATGGCTTTTTGCCATTTTGGTTCTTTGACGGCATCTTGGAATGTGAGAGGATCACAATCAGAAAACAAAACAAAGTGACTAAGTGATTCTTTAGATTGACTAATGTCAGCTACCTCATATCAACCATCCATGCTAGTCTTTTTCAAGCCCGAAGAGAACGTGAAACTACTGCTGCATTGATAAGTTCATCAGCTTCTGCTACTACTGGTGAAGTTTCAACATTTGCACGAGCTTCATTTTGTGGATTTTTGGAGTCAGAAACTGCAGTAATCTGATTATGTAGAAGTCGTTGCCTTTTTTCTTCATTTTCTCCGTCAAAATCTACTTGTATTCGTTGTTTGTCATAGTTTTCGTCCCATTTCCAGAACCTTTCTTCATCAAAAATAATATCACGACTAATTACAATTTTCTTGGTTATTGGATTGTACAATTTGTATGCTTTTGACTTCTCACTAATGCCAAGAAAAATGCATTTCTCTCCTTTGTCATCAAGCTTTCTCCTTTTTTTGATCTAGAATGTGGGCATATGCTATACAACCAAAGATTCTAAAGTGGTCAAGACTTGGTTTGCGTCCATTCCAAGCTTCTTCAGGCATCACATTTTGAACAGTAAGAGTGGGACTTCAATTCAAAATGTGAATGCTCCATATGACTGCCTCAGACCAGAATCTTCTTAGGATACGTCTTTTTGCCAGAATAGTTCGCACCATATTTAAGATTGTACGATTCTTTCTTTCTGAAACACCATTCTGCTATGGTGAATAAGCTACTGTAAGTTGCTTTTGTATTCCTTGGGTCTCACAAAAATTCACAAACTCTTGTGAATTGTATTCCCCGCCACGATCACTGCGAAGAATTTTAATAGGTTTGCCTGATTCTTTTTCGACCAGTAACTTAAAGCTTTTAAAAGCTGAAAAAGCTTCTGACTTCTCCTATAAAAAAGAAACCCAAGTTTTTCGATTATAATCATCAATAAACGTTATAAAATAACGCTTATTACCATTTGATGTTGGATTGATGGGCCAGCATATATCAGAGTGAATTAGCTCTAGCACCTTCTTTGCACGCCATGATTTTCCTTGCGGAAAATGATCTCGATGTTGTTTGCCAACAACACAATCTTCACATATATTATTAGGATGGGTAATCCAAGGAATTCCCGTTACCATATTCTTGTGAGATAGTCTTTAAACCATTGAAATTCAGATGGCTATAGCGATAATACCAAAGCCACGTTGGATCATTTGATGCTACTGAAAGACAAGTCTATATGATCTGAATTTGTAGTGGAAATAGCCTATTTTGAGACATCTTAACCTGAGCAATTAAGCCCCTTTTTGGATCATAGATTTCACAAACGCCTTCCTTGATTGTAGCCGTGTATCCTTTTTATTGTAGCTGCCCCACACTTAACAGATTGTTTCTCAAATTAGGAATATAAAAAACATTTGAAATAGTTTCAATATTATCATTTTTTGTCTTGATTTGAATATCATCCTTTCCCATAATAGTGACTTGTGAATGATCACCAAAGCTTACAGTTGTACGAAAATCTTCATTTAAATGAGAAAAGAAAGACTTGTTACCACACATATGATTGCCACATCCAGTGTCAACATACCATATGTCGAGTTCCAACTTGTTGTCATTGACCTAAATAGCTATCAATAAGGTTTCTTCTTCTTTCTTTTCTACAAAATTTGATTTCTCCCATTTTTCTGTCATGAGGCAATTTGGTATAACATTCAAAACGGTAGTGGCCAAAGTTGTGATATCTGTAACACTCGATTCTGGATTTATCAACTTGCTGATTATGTTTCTCCCTTTGGCTTGAAAATTTGATTCATCTCGATGCCTCCAGCTACCATTTCCTCGACTTCCTCCTCTACCTTGACCTCGACCTCTTCCCCTTGAACTTGAGGACCCAACATAAGTGGAGGCTTTTAAAGCTTGCTCTTCTGTAGTGGTGCTTTAAGTAATCTTTTGTTCATGAACTACCAAAGAACTTTGAAATTCATCGAGTGACAGAGAATCTGTATCTTTAGATTCTTCAATTGAACAAACAACATAATTATACCTTGGAGCCAAAGAGCGTAGAATCTTCTCAACAATGACTACATCTTCCATCTTTTTACCATGGAAATGCATTTTGTTTGCTATCTCGATAGTTTTAGAACAGTAAGTAGTCACAGACTCATTATCTTTCATCTGTAGAGTTTCAAAATCTCTTCTTAAAGCTTGAAGCTGGGCACGCTTCACTCTCGACGAACCTTGATACTTCTTCTTCATTGAATCCCAAATTTGCTTGGAAGTTTCTTTGCTAAGAATTGTTTCCAAGATTGGACGATCAATTGCCTGAAACAAGCAGTTTTTTGCCTTCAAATCTTTCAACTTCAGTCCTTCCAACTCTGCCTTCTGTGCTTCTGGGACAACCATCCCAACTGCTTGTTCTGGTATCCCCGAATCAACCACCTACTAGTACTCCTTGGATCTTAAAATTTTTTCCATCAACATGCTCCAGTGGTCATAATACCATCAAAACGTGGAATTACAGGTTGCACGAAACTTTCAGAGGCCATAATCTTCCAGTTGTTGCTGTGAATACAACGCACTGATTTGTTATTTTGGAAATAAGGCTGCTACCCCCTTTTTTTGGAACCTTAGACTCTCTACCTTATTGGTTTAAGACTTTTAACATCAATTTCTCTCTTCTTGTGGCTCTGATACCACTGTTAAAATAGAGAAAATAGGTACATAAATCCTATTATAAAAAGAGAACGAAATGGATGCAGAAATGAAGACTTTATCAAAGAAAAACTACTTGTTTTTATTCATAATGTGACTGCCTTTATATAGGCATTACAACCAACAAACTTGACAGAAAAAATAGCAACAACTAACCAATATCTAGTATTACTTGGGCCTAAAGAACAGGTATATGATAACCAAATAGAGTAAATTCCTAAATAATATGACAACTCATTTGTTATGCTAATAAAATAAAACTTCAACATAAATCATTCAAAACAATCAAATCGAGCGTGAAATCAACAGAAAAATCCCAATAAATTCAAAACATCTTTTTACCCAAATAAATCTACATTACCTTCCTTCCAAGTTTGTTGATGAAGAATATACTTATCCTTGTAGAAATCACTGCAACACAAGACTAAATTGTGCCAAGAGGGTAATGAACCCAGCTACTTTTTCCCTCTACTTCACACTAAATTGTTCCCAAAATTTAGTGCAAGAGCAAGGAAAACCGCAAAGCCAATTACTGGGTCTTTGTTATAGCTGGATATGTAGTTATGGATTACACAACGAAGATTATGGGCTTCTACCGGGCTTTAGTTATACCAAATCGTGTACTTTAGCTTCTCGTTTCTCAAATCAAGTTTTATTCTAAGGATCATAACTAAGTTAATCTATTATTAATATTTGAGTGTATATCTAACTTCTAATAAAAAAGGTGGGAGATTCCACTATTCATGCAATAGTAAATGAATCCAATTTTACTATGCATAATGTTATTTTTTATTTTTTATTTTGTTTATGTCAAACAAATGTTCTTCCACACATCATCCCACTAGTATTAAAAAATAATTATATCAAACAAATGTTCTTCCACACATCATATTACTAGCATTTAAAAAATAATAATAAATTTAGTAAATATAAACTGTCATAAGTATTAAAAAAAAAACTCACCTCACAGTGCGCAGAGATGGCAAACCATGTGCAGAGTAAAAAAGAAAGAAAAAACTCTCCGCATAGTGCAGAGAGATGACAAACCATGTACGAAAAGTTGACAACTCTCCGTACAGTGTGAAGTAAAAAAAATCTCTCCATACAGCGCGGAGAAATGGCAAACACCATGGCAAAACCCTCCGCGCAGTGCGGAGAGATGTCATTCTGTGCGAACTCTCCGCACTGTGCGGAGAGTTGGCAAACTCTTCATACAATGCGAAGTGACTGTCACGTGCGTTGCACGAATTTTGTATTTATTGTGTTTTTATTAGTGTATGAATTTTAACTTTTTGGAAAGTTTTTGGAGCAATATCTAGAAATATTTCCATAATATAAGAAAATAATTGTAAATTATTTTTACAATTGCATAACAGTATTGTGTCATCTAGAAAAAATATACTTATATATTTCATACTTGAATGAGAAATATATGAGATTATACAAATTATTTTGCTTGTATTCTTTGATAGTGTTGATATGATTGAGTTGAATGTGAAAATTATATTTCTAAATTTTGTGTAATTCAATATTGAAAAATTGAAGATTGAGCACTATATTCATATATATTTATATTTTGTGCTTCATATATATTTAATATTTATTTTATACTTATGTTGAAAAAATAAAAATATGGAAATTTTTTTTTGAAATTCGGTTTGGTAAGTGAATGTGCGGTGTTCTGCATTCTCAATATTTGTAAGTATAAAAATCGGTATATAAAAATGCAATAAGCTGCAAATACGGTAAACAACATATACGGTAAGTTGCAAATGCGGTAAGTTGTTTGCAAATACGATGGACTGTAAATACGGTAAGTTGTAAATACGGTAGGCAACATAGATGCTAAGGTACAAATACGGTAAGTTGTTTGCAAATACGGTAGGCTACAAATACGGTAAGTTGCAAATATGGTAGGCAGCATATACGGTAAACTGTATATACGGTAAGCTATCTGCAAATACAGTGTAATACCTCGAACTTCACATTCTACATTTGGTCAATATGATTCATGCATTCCATGCTAATTACATTGTCATTTGTATCAATTTCCTGATTGCCTTCTCTTAAAACGATGCATTTGATCGTCAAGACTTTAAAATCTTTACATGGTGATAACCTTCGACTCTTCGATCTAGGTGGTGAATTTTATATTGAGCTATGATAGAAAGTTAGATTAACTAAATGTTGGAGATTGGCTTGGTAAGTAATGTAATATTTGAAAGGCCGAAAAATTGTATCAACGAAAGTTCAAGCTTTCCATTCAGCTAATCGAGGTCACCTTAAACCCTAGATAGGTAATTCACATATTTGGGACATGAGGGATGAAGTGACATTATCACAACGTAATAATATATGTCTCATATGACATTATAAATATTGAGGTGCGAATTGTTGAAATCGGTTGAGAATCGGGTAAGAAATTAAATGAACAGTTGAGGAATTGGATCTATAAAATACTTTGGGATCTTAATGCAAGTGAAATAGATTGTAAGCACATCAAAATAAACCAATGACACTTGATTTATACCTGCAAGGATAGATGTAAAATCAGAATTTAATCAAAGGAGACAACACCTACTTAACATGTGATGATTTGCCACTTTAACCTCTAATTCCTTCAACCTTAAGCCTCCAACATGTCCTATAAGTCCTTAGAATTTTACACAAGATATTTATAACTCTTCTAAGTCACATATGGCTCCATGTGGTGCAAGGGAGAAGTCAAAGTTGGCTGCAAGAATCCACCTCCTACTTGGACAGCTCATGCTAGGGGACTTTTTTCTTTAATATATAATTGCTTCAACATTAAGGCATAAATTTCGTGTCTAATCCCCAAGGACTTAATATAGGATAAATATATATCTTAAATATCATAAATGGACACAAAAATAATGGTAGAAAAGTCAAGTATTGCAGCCAAGATGACAGCTCCTGCTTAGTGACTCACCTTGATTGCTTGAGGTGGCTGCAGCTCATGATATTCTTAATCCTTAAGTAATATGCATGACTTTAACCATTTAAAGACCACTCATTTACCTCCTAGATAATATGTTAACTCCCTTAACTCGTCCCTAAGTGATTCCAAGAGAAAAGAGGGTGAAACAGTCAAAGGGAAATAGAAATAAGAAGCTGGAATTTCTGAACAGCTTTGTTACTCCACAGTTTTGAGGTTTGTTTCTATTATTTCTTAAGGGGTTTATGATTTCTTGAACATCTGAACTCGTTTGTGATTAAGTTGGAGTGTTGTTAATGATGTTATGATGCCTAAATAGGGGTAATTAATTGCAAGAATTTGAAAGAAAGTAATCTGGACAGAAATGAGGAATTGCTGGATTGAGTGATTTATACCTTGATTTTGGGATGATACTTAGTGTTTAACTTATATATATCAATATGAACGTTTTTATATGTAAGTAGGGAGTGTAGAAATGATTTTAATGGCCCAGAATTCTGTTGGTATCATAATAATAAAATGGAAACCGAAAACAGTCAAAGAGAAAAACTGCCTGATTTTGTGTAGTGGAAAATGGACTGTTTTTGAAGCTCCAAACACTTCATTTGTCACAATGTTATGATCTGATTATCTTCACATATATGTTATAGGTGTGTGGTAAAAGTTTGGGAGCCGTTAAATGTAGGTAAGGACATGAAAAAGAATTTGAAAAATGAGTGGACGGTGATGGAAACCTAGAAAACAGATTTTGTCCATTTGGGTATTTAATGTGATTTCAAACATTTAGATGTCCCCTAATGAACTCTTGGGCCTAAAAAATATATCCTAAGGAATATTAGGTTTTCGAAAACAATTGGATGACGTTGACGTTCATAATTGGACTCGAGAAATAGCGAGACTTATGGGATTAGTTTGTAATGCCATCGGTAACTTGAAATAATGATTTTGTCTAAATTGTTTTGGCGTGAATGAACGTATTTTGGGATTGTGTGTGTTAAGATTAGTAAATGGAGGATTGTATTTAATATTAGATGATAATATAGGCGACTTTTCGAAGTTGAGCGAAAAAGGGAATTGATACACACTCCATAGGAGCTTACACACATAAAGGCGAAAGGTAAGTGAAAATCCATTTGCAACTACGATGCAAGAACCTAGTATATGTGACATAGTAATGTTGAAATATCTACATAACTTTGATAAGAGGCTTATAGCACATCATATGATGGTTACGATCTTTGAGTATGAGGTTGCGTAACCTATTGACACCGATTTTTATTAAATACGTCATTTATGAGTATTTTCATATGCATGCACGACATGTAACATGGTTGAAAATCCTGCATGCAAAATATGATTTCAAAGTGAGTTACATTATAAATGTTTTATCGACCACTACTAGGGCACCGAGGCATGCGAGGCATGCTTATGTGATATGTTTGGCATTGCGGGTGTTACTTCCTGGGTGATTGCAAAGGTAAATAGGGGATGGGCCTTTGGTGATCACGGGAGGGCGGACCACTCGACTGTGCCCTTGTGATATCATGATTATTGGCGCTGCCGGGTGGGAGACTTCTTGGGTGATCATAGGGGTAGTCAAGGGATGGGCCTCTAGTGGTCACGAGAGGATGGTCCACTTGTCGGTGTCGATTTCATACTGGCCATTTGATTATTGATATTGATATTATGCAGAGCTCTATCCGGTGCATAGTAGGTGGGTCAAGAGCCCAATGAAATGAAAGATTTCAAGTGAAATGATTTCTAATCGACTTTGACGAATATTGAAATATGATACTTTTTATCGTGATATTTAAAGTAAATGGCATGGTGTCATATGTCGTTAATACTCATGTTCAGGACATGTATGATTTTGCTTACTAAGCATTGGCTTATGTAGTTCTTACATTGTAGGTGAACATGGAACTACATAGAGAGCATGGCTAGTTGTGGAGCTCCTACAGGATTCCAGAGTTCGATGTACATGGATGACGACCTGTAGGGTTATTTTGTAGGCTGCCATCTGTAGGGTTATATTTTGGAATCCTATATAGTGTACTTTTGAAATGGCCTGTAGACATGTTTATAAGCTCAGAATATATATATGTTGGATTAAGGCGATATGATTTTGGGTTTCGATATGTTATATGATCGTGTCACAGGTGATTAGAAGTTAACAAACTCGAAAAAAAAAATATGTAAAATTCTATATCTAGGTTGTGTATAGATATCAATGTTAATTTGGGGGCGTGACATAAGGTAAGCTGCATATATGGATTTATAATTTGTTATAAATGTATAAATTTATTTAATATTGAATTTCTTAAGTATTTAATGTTGTAATTAAATATTGTTTCCTTTTTTATAATTGTATTTCTAAGAATTTAAAAAAAAAAAAAAAAACTTGGTTATAAAATTGCTAATTTTTAAATGTATTTTTTTGTTGAAGATAAAAATAATTTTTTATATTATTAGTAAAAAAAATTATTGTAATTTTATTAGCGTAATAAGAAGATTTATTATGCATTTTTATTTTTTGCATTTTATGAAGAATTTTGTTTTTGGTTATTGACAAATATTCTTCCACACACGCATCATGCCAACAGCATTAAAAAAATAATAATCGTTTTAGTATATATAAACTTCATGAGATAAAAAAAATAAAAAAATAAAAAAATCTCCGCACATGAGTTAAAAAAAAAAGACTCCGTAAAGTGCAGAGAGTGGCAAACTATTTCTCCGCACGGTGTGAAGAGAAAAATAAAAACTCTCGGGACTTTATCTGCAAGTTTCAAGATGTCTTTTCTCAAACAACTTTTGAGCAATGCATTGAACACTTTAATTCCTAGCTTACAACCTGTAAGTATAATTTCAATGAAAATTGTATCCGCTCCTAATGTCCAAGAGCTGTTATCAAGCAAGTGTAAAATATTGAATTTTTTTGGTACCCTAGAGCCTCTATTTGTGAAAGCAATGTCATGGTACTATTAATATCTCCTTCTTTGCACAACTCGCATATTGTTTCATTGTATGAATCACGAGAAAGCTCATTTCTAATACCATAATTATGATTTGCAAGCACAAAAATTGAGTTGTGACTAGAATTTAAGAAGACATAATTGATTTTGAGCCATGTTTTTTGACTCTGTTTCATTGTATATACGAAAAATTTACAATCTTGAATTTTGACTTATAATTAAGGAATTTGAAAATAACTCTCTGCACTGTGCGGAGAGTTTTTTTCTCTGTACTGTGCGGAGAGTTTTTTTTTACTCTACACATAATTCAACTCTTTTCGCACTGTGCAGAGAGCATTTTTTTTCTCTCCGTACTTTTTTTTACTCCGCACATGGTTCGACTCTCTACGCACTGTGTAGAGAGTTTTTTCTCTCTCCACACTGTGCGGAGAGTTTTGTCATGGTGCGGACCAACTTTCCGCACAGTGTGGAGAGGGATTTTTTTGCTATCCTTACTGTGCGGAGAGTTGGTTTGTCATCTCTTCACACTGTGCGGAGAGTTTTTTTTTTTTACTCCGCACATAGTTCAACTCTCTCCACACTGTGCGGATAATTTTTTTCTCTCCATACCTTTTTTTTGTTTTTTATTTTTACTCCGCACTTGGTTCAACTCTCTCCGCATTGTACGGGGAGTTTTTTTTTTTAATTTTACAATATTGAATTTCACAAAATTTAGAAACATAATATTCACATTCAATTCAATCATATCAACACTATCAAAGAATACAAGCAAAATAGTTTGTATATTTCTTATTCAAGCATGAAATAAACAAGCATATTTTTTCTAGATAACATACTGTTATGCAATTGTAAAAATAATTTACAATTATTTTCTTATATCATGGAAATATTTTTAGATATTGCTTCAAAAACTTTCCAAAAAAACTAAAATTCATATACTAATAAAATACAAAATTCGTGCAACGCACGTGATAGCGACTAGTTTCTATTAAACTCATCTCGCAGAGAGAGTGATTATCCTTACTGTTTAGAATTTCTTCCCATTTTACTTTTTCCGGTCACATTATTCATTTTTTGGACCTACACTAACAACTAATTTAATTTGAATTTATATTCACATCACAATATCACAGCTTTTTCAAACTTAGTCGATGAGAAAAAAGTGTATATTTTATTTTGTCTCTTTAGTCACATAGCATTGATTACATTGAGCCGTTGTCGAGGATGAAATACACACCAAATCGATTCATTTATGAAATGTACACAACAGAACGGATTACACAACAAATGTCGCAAAGTCTAGAATGACATTTCATTAATCAAATGAAAAGTTGTATTAGAGGTCACAATATACGTCAAATCGTTACTCGTAGTAATCTAACTTGTTCATGATAAGAGAAGAGCGAGAAACAATGTCATTTGACTATAATCCCATTTTATTTTTGTACACGGACGGTCGCATAGATGAGTATGAAGAGCGAATAATTACTTTGTTGAAATTTAAGAGAACAGTTTTCTTATGTAGGCCTGGACACTCAGATACAGAATGACCAGCTTGGAAAAGTGGGTCACAACCTGAGCCGGTCTGAACAGGCCGACCCGGCTTAATACCAATAAGGACGATCAAAGAAGTTCTATCCATATCTTTCCAATGTTCATCAAGATGTCACTTTTTTAATTCTGAAAAGAATGCACGCTCATATTTGAAAACGCTTCAATCTAATCAAAAGAAAAAAGACATGAAACCAAAACAAAGTTCCAGTATCATTAGCCTTCGAGTTTCCTTCAAAGTTCTTGGAAATAGGGTCCCATCTACCAATATGCAACTAATTGTAAAGATTTCCTTCCAAACGCAACACAGTAAATTCAACGTATGTTTCCAGAGATATAGGGACGAAACTTCGAGAAAACCATCTCCATCATAAAAAATTTGTATAAAAAGAAATCATTTACTAGTACGTGAAAGACATGAGGAACAGGAAACTTAGAACAAACTGTCACGAGCTCGTAGTTTTTAAACACCGCATCTCAGAAAAATCCACGCACGTCAAAATCGCGCACAGAAGTCAAAGAAGATTTCACGCTGGCTCATAAAAGTTGATAAATATTAAGATTAATATACAGTACTATTCTTGTTTAGGCATGTGTCCAGTACCAGAATCTTTCCATTAAAACTCCAGACAAAAATACGAAGAAAAGGATAAGTAGTTATATATCCTGATGAAGCAATTAATAATGCGTTGTCCAGTCGGAGGATATCATATCATAATCAAAACTACATATTCATTCTTCTACACATGGATCAAGGCAGAGAACTCTCTGGCAGTTTTGCCTGTCTGCAGTTTGGGCTATTGACGATGATAGGGAGGCATTGGGGCAGAGTGCGGTAGACCACCCTGGCTATGAGACGGTGGCATCATCCCAGGAGGCATACTTCCAGCATGGTTGTAAGGGTAGTTGTGCATATGCATTGGCATCGATTGATGAACTGCTGTACCAGGCGGATTCCAGCCTGCAGAAGGCTGAGGCACAGGGTGACCATCAGGGGATGGAGCATACTGGGCTCCGTTGTATGGATGAGAACCTGGACCTCCGACTGAATATGGTTGCTGCCCTAATAAGGAGGGTTGAGAGTTCAATACAGGAGTATTGGGGACTGTATAATCTCTGCTTCTATCATTATTTACCTGAAATCAACACAATAAGCTCTGCATTTTAGATGTTAGCCATAACATTTATGTAAAATATATGTTAGTTAATACTTTTATGACATGAATGGTAAGGTAGATTAAATAACATTGGACAATACTTATTAAATAAATAAATAAAAAGGGCAGACTAATCATATAAATTAAAAATATATATAAACGAGTTGTGGATAAGTGGATAGTACTTGTGAATTCTACAAAATGAAACGTGTGGATAAAAAGTGATTTGACCAATTATAAATAGTATAAAAACATAGACTAAAATTGTATTATCGAATACGACCTAATACTACATACCAAACATGCACTTATTGGAACAAGACCACGGTTATCTTTACAAGATGATCAAGGAAAAGAACGTAATTCGCCCAATAAATTACTGAAGTTCCATGAAAGAAACTAGAAAATACATACTGCCCCCAGGATAAAACTAACTGTTGACAAAATCTGCAGTCGGGGGGTGCAGGATGCCATTGGTCAGACAACAGAGGTGCAAAGCTATGATTTTGCCCCGTAGGCTGCATTCTCATACTTGACTATAGTTTGAAAACTTAAATAGTTTACTTTAAAGCACGCTTAACTAATCTTAAAAGTACATTTATGAGTAAATAAGTTCTATCCATAATTGTTTTTTATTAGTCAAAGTTAGAAATAAACAAGTGCGCATTTGGTTTGCCGTTTTGAAACTATTTTCAGTTTTCAATTTTCTAAAACACTCAAAACGTGTTTGGTATATTATTTTCAAAAATGCGTTTTTGAAAACAATAAAAATTTTACAACACCAAACTCAAAATGACTTTTTGACGTTTTCTTTAAATAAGTTTAATAAAATCTCACAAAACCTACCAAAATACAAATACCTCTCTCTCTCTCTCTCTCTCTCTCTCTCTCTCTCTCCCCCCCCCCCCAAAATGTTTTAAAAATATTTCTAAAATTTTTAAACTAAACACATTTTCTAGTTTTTTTGTTTTGAAAAAACAGTTTTTCAAAATGACAAACCAAATGTGTTTTCTACAATCTTAGAATAATTCCAAGAAATATAAAATAGAAAATGAATTCAAAACTGAAAAAGTAACCCAAACCAAACGCACCCTAAGAATTTCAAGATTGAGGTTGAAAAGCAGCGCGAGAAAAATATAAAGATTGTTAGATATGACAGGGATAGAGAACATTAAAGTAGGCATGGATCTAGTGGACAATGTATGGGGACTTTTGCCATGTATTTACAAGAATGTGGAATAGTTGCTCAAAATACTATGCCTGGCAAACCAGATCAAAATAGAGTGGCCAAAAGGCGTAACGAAAAAAAAAGGGAGAAAGAAAAAAAAAAAAAAAAAAAGATGTGAGAGAAGAAATAGGATTTAAAAGAAACAGATGGTGATGTCCCTATTAAAATTGCAAAGTTCTACAGCACGTTACAAATTTAACAAAAAAGAGTTATCGCCTGTTTGTTATCTTAAAGTTTCACCAAAGACTTCCAACCAAAAATGCAAGCAGCCATGTGATTAGAAGATACCGAAGAAGCCCTTCAAAATTCCAAATAATTGCCAAAATGTGCCAGATGGGCCCATGCGCACAGGTGCAGGATATATATGGAGGTTTGACCAAAAACTTTTTCCCACTCATGCTTAATAGGGAACATCATGAATGCAAGTCTTCAATGAGATGTTGAAATGGACGCCAGTGAAAACTTTCATGGATTGAAGTCAGAATTTCAGGACATCTATCTAGTGCTTCTGAAAATATATTTACAAGTACATATTACCTTTATACTGAGATCAGTGTGCCGAGAATATGAAATATGAAGCTTGCAAAATCCTCCGTCATATATGCAGTGTCCTTCCAAAGATTCCTTTGCAACAACAGCCGTCTGAACATCTGCAAGCTGATTATATTAGTGCCACATTTGACTCAAAACTTTGCAGATGACTTTACACCCGATTCTAAATTTTTGCAAGTAGCTCACGCACGTAACATAATAATATTTAAACTAAACAGATGCAATTACACAATGGATTATTGCTATCAAATAATGATAAACTACTATATACTTGACTTAACAAGGGCCACAACAGACTTGACTTAACAAGGGCCACCTCCCAGTAAGTTTTAACTAACAGCTTGGACTTATTTGGTAGTTGTGTGTTGTATTAAAGAAAATATAATCATGTAAGAGATAGTCACCAAACAGAGCATCAATTAGGCTAATCAAGTATCTACTTTCTCGTCAAAATTAGAATTTTAAATAGGGTGTTAAAAAAGACTACTATCGAGCCTTTTGGGATATCAATCAAACATTGATTCTAAATTGAGAGTAAGAATAAGCTGCCACATTCATCTTACCAGGATACTGTATCAAAGCCTGAAGACCCCCATTCTTGTCAAACATGGCAATCTTCAGGACAGGCCCAAAAGCTGAAAAGACCTGTAGAGATAAACCCGTTTATCTGAGGAAGGAATCAATAACTAAAAGCCATAGTCAACAGAAAAATTCTAGAAGCTTTCTCAAGTGGGAATGTGATTACCGTCTGTAAAACATCCAATGTGACTGCATACTGCATGTTTTCAACAGAAGCAAGAAGAACATTACTCTCTGGCTCTACCTTCTTTCCATCTGCGCCTAACGTGAACTGCATTGGGGACAAGTGATTGCCATCAAATCATAATAACCAGAGAAACTCAATTTTTCAAAGATATCTAAGTGGTGGCTGGCTAGCAGCTTCCAGAAAGTGATTATATAATATACAAGTTTCCAAGTGATGATGTTATATTAGCATTCAAGATGTCATCGTTTGGTCAAGATATGCTTGTATTAGAGAGCAGAAAACATCACATGCAAGAATCACGATCTTAATATCTTAAACATGTAATTTAGGAGTCCAGATTTCTCAAACTTCACTGTGATGGCCAACCACCTGTGAGCAATTTAGCAAAATTTATACATCGGTTTCTCTATGGTTTACCTGACCACTTGCATCTATGGCTGAAGGAGCAACAGGAAGCAAAGGATTGGTATAGTCCCTAGATAAACAGAAACAATCAACATGAATCATGAATGATATAATACATTTAAACCTTACAAAAGGAAACAAAATCACCTATATACGATATATCATGAACAGTCGGAAACCAGTGAGAAAAAACAATAAAAATAATTGAAAACCAATATGTGCCTGTCTATATTCAGATCTATGTAACATAGTTAAGATTAGAAATCATTACCTGCTACGATGACTCTGGAATTTCACAGTAAGATCTGTGTGTGCAGAATATGTGATCTTCAGGGTACATGGTCCAAGCTCTGGAATCAGATACCTAGTGCATCCAGGATAAGAAAATCAACACCATCAACACAAAGGAACCTAAAAGTTTGAAAATGGCTCACAAATGTTAAGTGAAAAGGAAATGTAAACTAATCTCAAGTTTGAGGAACATGGACGGCAGGATTTATAAACTAAGTTCAGCCCAAAGACATTCTGCATTACTAAAATGCCCCGTTTCTGTCCTGTACAAATGAGAAATATAGCAGAAGACACGGTTTCCACTCAAGGCCATTGAGCACATAAACTGAGTATGGTTAGCCAGATAAATCCTATGCACACAATGACAGCTTATTAGCCGTTCTCTTTCATCTAAAGATCATCCCTCATATCCCTATTTCTTCTGCTATTTTATATTTCATAACACACATCCCAATTAAAATCAAAATTCTGTTGGCATCATTCATCTAGGTCACGACCCTAATGCTAGGATGATATAGATTACAGTCAACCTCAAACAGACTGAGTATGAAAGGAAAAGGTGACTTGTAATAACTGAAGAAAGGAGAGGTAAGATGGGGTAAGGAGCATGCATGTACCCCTTCAGCAGATTCTTAAAAACTCCTGAAAGATGTCCGGCCCCAATGTATGTGCACCACATCTAGAAACATATGATCCATAACAGTTTGGTATTCATCCCAAGCCGAAATATAAAACCCACATCACCTGGGAATGCTTCTTCCATCAAGGGCATCCTTTGCAGCAGAAGCTGTCTCTGAATCAGAAAACTGCACCAAAGCCTGCAAAACAGAGGAAACAGTAGGAAGATCAAATTTGATAGGATTTAGAGTCCTTAACGCAGCAAGAAACCAAACAAAAAAAATCATAAAGGTTTTCCTAGAATACAAACCTGAAATCCAGCAGTCTTTTCAAACGTAGTAATCTTATGGACGAATCCAAATGCAGAAAACACCTGCATAACAAAGTAATTTAATAACTTCATGTAATAAAACAAGAATAACTCAGCCTATATATTTTCATAGCCAGTCCCAAGCACGGATTAATGAAGGGGATTGCAGTATGTTGAAAAACAATATAAAACTACACCAGCACTTATGATTTAAGACATGATTTATTATAAGGAATATCCACATATGTGGGTACAAGAAGAAACAGAAGATATATCCATCACCCCACTTTTGAAGTAATTCCATACTACAATATAACATGATTAAATTGCAATTCTCCATTTTTTACAACCGACGGGTCAAATGTGTTGAATTCCATTGAAGACGTGGAATCAGACATCATTGACAAACAATGTCATCTAACAGTTGGCATCCATAATCAGAAAAATGGACATAAAGCATAGCTTGATAACATGCAACGGGTAAAATCTATACTTCTTCCCTCCTTTGTTTGAAAATTTTTCTATTTCTAAATATCTAATGAATAAGACATTATCCCAAAATAGAATATCTTTCATGCTACTTGCCCAAATTCCTTTTCTTAGATACAGATTGAATTCTTAAAATATTCCAAAAAGAGTTAATGTTGAGCACTTCAAAATTCCATATTAAGCACATATGACGGAAATGAGTCTAATTACGCTTAAATCCATACAAAGAGTATCACTGTTAAGAAAAAAGAAAAGAAAAAGGAAAAGAATGACGTCTGTGACATGACAGAATCTGAAAAGATAGTGTCCTATTTTTTCTCTTCAGTGAAGAGGTTACTTTCGGTGACGCAAGGAGTTGATTGATTTGTTTAATATTCAATGCAACCGAAGCATCCAGACCAGTCAATCTGAAGTACGAATTGAAGAAGTCTGAAAGTTAACTTCTGAGCTATGACAATTAAACTCTGGTGAACAAATAACACAAGATGAAGAGAGAAAAGTATAAAAATCAAGAAAGTTAACATAAGATTCGTCTCTTAAAACTTTAGTTAGCATAACTTGGTCTCAATGCCTAAGAAACTATAAATTTCTGGAAAAAAATTTCCCCTAAACATCTCAATGAACGTAAAGTAAACTAATATTGTCCTTTACCATAAATTAGATTGTATTAAAAACAAGACACGATTTTCCAAAAAGGAGGAATATTCCAGTTCAAAATTATACAGGAGAGGTAATGTGGCCTAAATATGCAATCAAAATGACATCTGGATGACAGTTTGTTAACATCTTTTTATTCATAAAAACTAAAAACATTGCAATATAAACATTAAATTACAAGTATGAACATGATTGGAAAAGTCATGAATACATTATACATCAAATACCAAGTGGTTAAGTGAATAATAAGAAATTTACTACGCCGATCTTGAGTAGCAATCGTATTTCTTTGCTAAGTATTCAATTCATTCAACTTGTCTATATGCCTTCAAAATGTTAAAAAATGTTTCATTAAAATTTTCAAGTTTATCCCTACTAAAAATATGTTCTCCAGACAATGTTCTAACTGGTTAAGAAAGCACAGTTCCCCCAGAGCCAAGTAAAATATTATACGTATAGGAAGGGAACAAAAACAATCATAGCCAAAGCAATGCTTCTATGACTATGCAACGCAAAATCCACAAAATCAGTGCCAATATAAAGGACAAAGGTACCAAAAAGAGAAATTATTTGAGGTAGAAACATGAGGAAGAAGGGAAGAAAGAGCCAGTTTTAAGCAAAGGAGAAGGGAGACAAACACACGTGTGCTCTTTCTCCCAATGCAATAAGCTGC
This sequence comes from Olea europaea var. sylvestris, assembly GCF_002742605.1. Classification (NCBI taxonomy): domain Eukaryota; kingdom Viridiplantae; phylum Streptophyta; class Magnoliopsida; order Lamiales; family Oleaceae; genus Olea; species Olea europaea. The sequence continues at coordinate 10,561,334 of NC_036237.1, forward strand.
CATCGAAGATATATCCTTGACATGTGCCTGCTGATTAATTCACATTCTTGTCAAACAAAAGCCTAACAAAATATGACATACTCAATCTAGCGACTAAAAACCATAGAGAACATCTTGTTGAGAATTGCTCCTCCTAACAATCAGTTTACGAGGAAGTTTCCTAATTACTTACCAAGTGTAGGACATCAATGCTGACTAGGCGTGCATCATTACCCTCAATAGTTATCAATAGTACGTTTCCGGCAACATCTGCAGTAGTTTTGTTGTTCACTATTTCTTGCCTGTTGGAATATTGTAGGTAGACAGTTTTCCCTCGTACCTGAGCTGGCTCCGAGGATGAAGCATAATATGATATCATTGCAATAGCTTGATTTAATTCCGCCTATCGAACATAAAGAGAATCAAAAAAAATAAAAAAAAATAGAGGAAGTGGTCAAAGATTATGCGCTCGTTTGAACCCCATTTTTTTGCCAAAATGCATTTTAGAATAGTGTTTTGTTGAAGAATGTGTGGTCAAAAAGTAAGGAAAAGTTTTCGAATTACATTTAAAATTATTTTATAGGAGAATGTGTGGTTGAAAATGAGTTTCGAAATATGAATTTTTGAAAAAATCGGGGCCAAACATAGTCTATATCATAAAAAAAACAACAGAAAGGAGAAAAGATTATGTATCTTACAAATTCAATAAAAGCTTGATTTTGATTTGCTCCGACATTACACTTTGTGTTAACAACTTTACCAAATGGTTTCCCTAGTTCAATGAGCTCCTCTTCTGTACATTCCCATGGTAAGTTCCTCAAGTGGAGAACCTTTGAGGGGGGTTGCGTGTAGCGGAACTGTGGCTGGCTTGACACAGATGCCATTATGCACTATAATCCAAAATGCAAAAATAAATAAATAAATAAATAAATAAATAATTATCATTCATAAAATCCATGATATATAATCATTTAAATCATTCCTTGAAATCAAATTTGATGTTAAAAGTATGCAACCACAAAGATACATGCGAATTCAAGAAAATGGGAGGAAAATCATAAAAAGACAAGGATATGCTTCATGGTCCAATCAGGTAATAATCTAATCGGATCGACCAACTAGTTTGCTTCTTAGCAAGTAATGTCCAAACTCTAATATGCAACAAAATATACAGAAAAAGAATCTTTTTAGAATACATGAATTTGGATCTTCTCCCTTTAACTAACATACAACATAGCATCACAATAAATATCCTCACGAAATGTCACACGCCAGGCCCATGCTATGTCCACAACGTCCTTAGAGTTATAGGCTTCAATGGTAACGTTGGGCTTATTTGTCCACTTGGCCAACAATATAACCACAACTAAATCCACAACTGTATCTCACAAGCTAGTAACTTCAACTCTCACGATTGAGACACAATTAATAATGGGGATCATCATGCTGTTTCAGCCAGTACGGAATTAGAATTTGAAAACAACAAAAAAATCGAATTGACTCTGTAAAAAAAGCGGATCTAAGAAAACAACCTAGAAGAAAGGTTGAATATATTTGTTACTCATTTCAAACTCAAACAAACAGTTAAATAAAAACGACTGGCTCAATTTTCTGTTAAGGCATTTTTCAAGAGTTCATTAACCCATAGTAGAGTAATGGTTAGTGAGTTGAGAAGAAAGTGAGCCCGTCATCATACAAAACAGAAGTTGCGAAGCTGAAGTTCAATTAGCTGACCATGTCTCGCACTCAGGCCTTGTCAGAGAATGACAATGGCTGAATGTGCATCCCTTATTCACTTGGTACTTGCTTCAGTACCTTCGCATGTGAATATATTTTTTCAAAATCCAATTTTCAGGCTCCAGATCTATGCCATCAACAAAGCGGTAAAATAATCCCTGATATACTAGCATACTTTCTGACATGACTTTCACAGCACATAGCAAGAAATAATAATCAACATATTATCAAAATTAACAGAACTGGTTGCGCAAGGAAAACTTGGAACAGACAAAGTTTGTCATGAATCATTCAGAGCTCTAGAAAAAGAAAATGGGTACTAAATTCAGGGGCCCAATTTAACGATAAGAACTATATTATCATAGAAAAGCAGTGAATTAAAGGAAACAAAATGTAAATCACATATATTACACCAAGATTGCTTCTTTCCAGGTAGACAAAAATTAAATAGTTTTTACAATGGCATCTACCAGCAACCAAAACTGAATCCAATCTGTTCACCCACAATTCCAAATTTTGCTGTTAAATCAAATAGACACATAAGTTAGCCAAACTGTATATCACTTATATTTAACCGAGTTTCATACTTTCTAGATAAATAGAAATTAAGTCAATTTTACGATAGCATTTACCAGAAGAAAAAACTAAATCAAATCTGTTTTCAAATTGATCTATAAAACCTAAATACACACATAAACAAGATGTAAATCATGAATATTCAGCGAAGTTTATTATTTTGTAGATATATAGAAGTTAAGTTGTTTTCATAATGGCATCTACCAGCAGCAAAAGAAGAACCGAATCAAATCTGTTCACTCAGATTTCAAACCCAAATATTAAATCAAACAAAATCACTAATATAAAACCGAATTGGCATTTTTAGATAGATAGAAATTAATCAATACCAGAAGCAAAAAACTAAACCCAATCTGTTCACCAAAAATTTCAGATTTAGCCTTTAAACCCAATAAAATCACTAATATTAAGTGAGATTTCTATCTTCTAGGTAGATAAAATTTAAATAACTTTCACAATAACATCTATCAGTAGCAAAAACTGAATATAATCCGTTCACCGACGATTTCGAATTCAGCCATCGAACCAAATACACACGCTTTCGCGTATCTATCGATATACATCAGAAAATCGAATTGAAATTAGAACTAGAAGGTAATTCAGAGATTGAGAGGGGGTACCTGAGCGAAGAAGGGAGTTAGGGTTCGAAGAGGACGAACAGCTAAGAGACTCGAAGAGGATTTTTTTAAAATTTATTTTCTTTTTATTTCTCTTTTATGACTATTGGTTGACGGATGTGGCTAGGTTAGAGCCCGGTTACAAAACAGAAAATCACAAGCGCAAGGGCTTGGCTCAAACTTTGTCCTTTCATTTCATTTTTTCCTTTTTTATTACTGAAATTTTGTTATAGGTGAGAAAATAAATAGTCCCTTTGGATCCCATTATCCCAAAATATTTATTATTTTCTCTTATTTTCAATTATATAATCTTATATAAAATAATGTTACACTTAAATCGAAATTTTTTCCTTCTTTATTAACCACACATTCTCAAAAAAACTATTTCATAATTTATAATTTCAAATAATGGGGTTTAAAAAAAATATATGCCTCTGTTTGATTCTAATTTTTTTTTTAAATTAATTTTAATCACACATTATTTTATAAAAAAATTTTATATGTGAACTTCAAAAAGATTTTTTATTTTTTAACCACACATTCTCTCAAAAATCACAATTCAAAAATACATTTTTCCCTAAAAATAGTGTCAAACAAGGGTTAAATGATAAAATAAATATGACATAAAATCATAATCTCAAGAATAATGTTTTGTAATACAAGCAGTCTTTAATGCAAGTTTACATGAAAATAGGCACTATGTCATTAAATGATAAATTATCACTGTGGCCCCTGTTTGACAACCACTAAAAAGAATTTTTGGAAAAAAAATAAGTTTTGAAATAGTGATTTTTTGAAAAATGTATGTTTAAAAACTAAAAAGAAAAATAGTTTACGTGTAAAATATTTTATTGAGAAAATGTGTTGTTGAAAATGAATTTGAGAAAAAAATATTTTATTTTAATAATTGTCAAATAGGGGCATAATGTCACGTAATCTGATACTGTATATCAGCGGTGTTGCATAGCATTAATCTCGATTCACTAAGATGTGATATTTTACGTGATTTTCATATTTTTGCCTGCATTAAGCCCCTGTTTGTTTCTCATTCTTTTTCCATTAAAATGAAAAAAGTAACCGTTATCCATCACATCAAATTATCAAATTTGAATTTTTATCTCTTGTATAGAGCCCATAACGACTATATTTTTCATTCTCATTTTTACAAAAAAGGAAACCAACACCCCCTAAGTATTGACTCCATTAATAATTTCTATCTACAATTTGAGTCTTCACAATGCGATACAGTGTTATTTTCTTTAAACATATTTTGTTTGTGTTATTCTTGATTATTGCGTGTGATAGAGTATCATGTGAATTACTTAGCAACATTTATAATGAAATCCATAATTGCTTTAATTGACTGGATTTTTGTACTTATGAGCCTATTCAATAATATGAACAAATCAGCATATAATACATGATCTTGTGATGATGTCTTTTAAAGCACAATTCGTTATTTCATTTGTTGTTGATACTTGAAAGGTTATAGTTGGTGGTGAAGAATGGTGTGGGTAACATATGAGAATGGGAGTGATAGCGGAGTTTTTTTTATGGCTTTCCCAATTGTTTCTGCTAGCGAACATTGAAGAAAAATTATGCGAAAATCTCCTTGATTAATCAAGAAACGGAAGGTAAGATGTGTGTTGGGCAGGGCGATGGTTGTGTTCCTTTTTCGTATTTCCTTTATGTTTTCTTCTTCTTCTTCTTCTTTTTTAAGTTATTTTGCCAAAAATGAATTTTAACGATCAAATTGACGATTTGCGTTGGAAAAGGACCCATGTCACATACATTTAAAAATTTGGAACTCCAAGTGCTAGAAATCAAATGTTCGGGAGTTATCATCACAATCTTCAAAGGTTCAATACCCTTGTGCAATTTATCCTTTATCTTTATTTTTTCTTTTCTTATTATTTATTTCTTCTATTAAACTGGGTAAACTAGTTATTTTATTCAACATTAGATCTATAAATGATCAAATTGATGGTTATATCACAAAAGATCTATGCGCACACACTTGTAACCTTTCGAACTCCGAATACTATAAATCAAAGATTGGAGACTTATACTCACGACCTTCAAATGTTCAAGGTCTCAAGTACAAGCCTACACGATGACTAATGGGCTATTTATGGTAAAATAAACTAAATGTTTGAATATGAGATTTGATAATTAATCTTCTCATCTTATTTGATGCCAGATGAATCTCTAATAAATATAAATAACATTTCTCTAAATAAATTTGAATAATGTCATTTGTACATAGAAATATGGCCACCCCTTTTGACAGATCTCAATTGGTAGATTTTGATTGGTAAAAAAAACTTTCAAAAATTGTTTTATTTTTAAATGAACCAACTTTATGTCATGTGTTTTTCTGTCAAGTAACGTGTAAAATTTTTTTTTGTACAAGTGGCATGATTTAATAAATTTAACAATCCAATGGAGGGGTAATGCAAAGTGAAAGTTGTGTTGGATAAATTAGTAGCTCGCTGGCGCGCTACCACTCGAGCCGTCTACAAGTGGGCTAATGACTATTCTTGTACATCTTCAATTCTTCGTCTTCATATTAACAGTTCTTGAGCAATTTATGTTTGAATGAACCTCTGGGCACCCAGTCTCCGAATACTATAAATCAAAGATTGGAGACTTATACTCACGACCTTCAAATGTTCAAGGTCTCAAGTACAAGCCTACACGATGACTAATGGGCTATTTATGGTAAAATAAACTAAATGTTTGAATATGAGATTTGATAATTAATCTTCTCATCTTATTTGATGCCAGATGAATCTCTAATAAATATAAATAACATTTCTCTAAATAAATTTGAATAATGTCATTTGTACATAGAAATATGGCCACCCCTTTGACAGATCTCAATTGGTAGATTTTGATTGGTAGAAAAAACTTTCAAAAATTGTTTTATTTTTAAACGAACCAACTTCATGTCATGTGTTTTTCTGTCAAGTAAAGTGTAAAATTTTTTCGTACAAGTGGCACGATTTAATAAATTTAACAATCCAATGGAGGGGTAATGCAAAGTGAAAGTTGTGTTGGATAAATTAGTAGCTCGCTGGCGCGCTACCACTCGAGCCGTCTACAAGTGGGCTAATGACTATTCTTGTACATCTTCAATTCTTCGTCTTCATATTAACAGTTCTTGAGCAATTTATGTTTGAATGAACCTCTGGGCACCCAGTGGAAAAATGTCCAAGCCAGCGTTTTCTTGGCCATGGAAGCACCAACGCTGGAAAAAGAATCCAATACCTGATTCAACTTTGTACAAGAATTCCTCCGCTTCCAATCCGAACATTATTTCTGCAAACCAAACCATAACTCACTATTGCCAAACTGGTCAACTCGAAGAAGCTCGAAACATGTTCAACACAATGCTTCAGCGAACTGTCGTTTCTTGGAATGCCATGGTCACTGGATATTCTAAATGGAATAGATATCCCGAAGCAATGAACTTGATTTCATTGATGCATCACTCTAATGTTAGGCTGAATGAAACCACAATTTCATCGTCGTTAAGTGTTTGTGCACGCTCGTGGTCATTGACAAATGGGAAAGAGATTCATGGGCTGGTTTTGAAATCTGGACACGAGGAATTTTTGCTGGTGGGGGGTGCTTTGTTGTACTTGTATGCTAGTTGTTATGAAATCACGGAAGCAAAGCGGGTTTTTGATGAGTTGTGTGAGAAGAATGAGTTGGTGTGGAGTTTGATGCTCGTTGGTTTTGTTCAGTGCAGTTTTCTGAGTGAAGCTTTGAAGGTTTTTGAAGAAATGCCAAGGCGTGGTGTGGTTGAATGGACTACATTGATTTCAGGGTATGCAAAGAGCGAAGATGGGTGTCAAAAGGCTTTGGAGTTGTTTAAGATGATGAGAAAGAGTGGTGAGGCGGTTCCTAATGAGTTTACTTTGGATTCCGTAGTGAGGGCTTGTGGTAGATTGATGGACTTGTGGGAAGGAAAAGTAGTTCATGGACTCTTGATAAAATTGGGATTTGAGTTCGAATGTTCGATAACTGGTGCATTGATTGGCTTTTATATTGGGTGTGAAGTTGTTGATGATGCCAAGCGGGTTTATGATGGAAAATTGAATCCATGTTTGAGCAACACTAATCTATTGGTTGGGGGTCTTATTGAGATAGGTAGGATGGAAGAAGCTGAATTAATTTTTAGCAGAATGGTTGAAAGGAATCCCGAAACATATAATCTGATGATCAAAGCGTATGCAATGTGTGGTCGAATTGAGGATTCAAAAAAGTTGTTTACGGAAATGCCAGTGAGGATCTTAGCCACTATAAATACTATGATCTCAGTGTATGCCAGGAATGGTGAGATTGACAAAGCTTTGGAGCTTTTCGAAGAGACAAAGGGAGAAAGGAACCCTGTCACTTGGAATTCCATGATATCAGGATACATTCAAAATGATAGACATGAAAATGCGTTAAAACTATATTTGACTATGCGCAGACAATCCATAAGCCAAACTAGGTCAACATTTTCTGCTCTATTTCATGCCTGTGCGTTCCTAGGGTCTCTTCAACAAGGACAACTACTTCATGCACATCTTGCAAAAACTCCATTTGAAACCAATGTGTACGTTGGCACGGCTCTTACAGACATGTATTCAAAATGTGGAAGCATTGAAGATGCTCGGGCATCATTTAGCTGCGTTTCTTCTCCCAACGTGGCAGCGTGGACTGCACTGATTAATGGGCATGCACATCACGGGCTTGGATCTGATGCAGTCTCACTCTTTAATCTTATGTTAGAACGAGGGATAGATCCAAATGCAGCTACCTTTGTCTCTGTCTTATCTGCCTGTACTCGCGCAGGTTTAGTAGACGAGGGAATGAGCTTCTTCCGGTTGATGAAAGAGCAATATGGTATAATCCCAACCTTGGAGCACTTTACTTGTGTAGTGGATCTCCTTGGTCGATCAGGCAATCTGCTGGAAGCTGAGAAGCTCATCGAAGAGATGCCAATTGAACCAGATAAAATTCTCCTTATTGCATTTCTCAATGCTTGTTGGTTCTGGATGGACATGGAAGTAGGTGAGCGAGTGGCTGAGAAGATATTCAGTTTGGATCCTAAACCAACGTCTGCCTGTGTCATCATGTCGAACATGTATTCAGGGTCCGGGAAATGGAGGGAGAAGATAAAGGTACGCGATGAATTGAGAGATTTAGAAGTTAAGAAGGTTCCTGGATGTAGCTGGATTCAGCTAAATCACCGAGTGCACGTGTTTTCTGCAGATGATAGAACCCATCCATGTTGTAATACAATATATGCGACTATGGAGCGCCTAATGACTAATGTAAATTATAGTGTTCAACTTGATTTTATTTCTTCATAACTAACAGAATGCAGCACATAAAGTGTGTGCAACTCTATTGTACTGAGAATCTTTTCACAAGCTCTGTGAGTAGCATAAAAATTTGTAGCATTTTGTGTTCTGCAACTCAGATTGTATAAAATTAACTGTTGAGCATCATATTGTTTTTTCATTTGTTTAAAAATCATATAATATGTACATTTATGTTCATTTTGGCTCCCTTTTTTTTTTTTTTTTTTTTTTTTTGTCATTGTCATTTCTTACTTTTTTTTTAATCATGTAGTTGTGCAATGTATGGTAGACCTTCTAAACAGCTACGTGACAAACTTGAAAACATGAAGCCACAACAGCAAATATTCGTCTAATACCGACCATGCACCAAATATTCTATCTAGTCTCGTCTAATATTGTGTACTGACCATGCACGAGGTGTATCAACGTAAGATCAATCCCCGTTATGTCATCGAGGTATAAACTATGTTTTCTAAATCAACCAATTTCCAAAAAATAAAATAAAATAAATAAATAAATAATGCAAAATGGAACTACTAGCCATATATACCAGCAGATTGGAGTTTTCAGGTTCTGTAGTAATGGATTATACATGTTGATTGATTTTTAAGGATGTTATGGGTAACTATGATACAAAATGGCTGTTATAGAACAATTAATATCCTGCAATGCGAAGACAGCTAATCCAAATGGGGAGTAAGATATGCATTAACATGACAAGCCATAACATTTGAATATGTACCAGCGAAGATAGTCCACTCGTGCTGAATGCCTGAGCTTCATGGGAGTCTTCATGCTTTCTTGAAATATTTAAATTACCGGCTATTTCTCCCATTCTGCCTGATCACCAAACTCTCCTTCAGATTCAGAGATCAAGCCGCAAAGGATTTCGAAAGAAGGATATTAAGACATTTAATTAACAATCCACGTGACACTAACGAAGAGATTTTAGATACTTAAAAGGATGAGAGTTGTATGAATTCTACATTATATCTCCAAGGTACCAATAGAATTCAAGTAGTCTTCAGGTCAGAAATGATATGTTTGGTAAGGTGAACTCAATAGAATTTGACAATAAAAAAGCTTATAAATAAGTGAATAAGTAGAAATTTTATGGGTAAGACTCAGAAATAAGTAAAGTTACTGAATTGGCTTAGTTAAAGATTTATTACAAAATAAGTTAAATTTGTTACTTTAAAGCAAGAAAAAGTAACCTTACCAATACATGTTTGGAAACAAAAATTACTAAAAGAAAACTTTTACTTACTTCTAAACTCCGAAACATGATCTTGGTTAATTGAAAATTATAGAGAACATGATAACTAAAATTCATAACAATTAACAAGAAGATTTGAGTTGTGCACAATTTCAAGAGTCATATTTTGCTAGAGTAAGATTGTTATTTCCGGTGCAGAATCTATGAGACAAAAAATTTACCACATCATCTAGTGCAAGCCTGAGAAGAGCAGGTTGCCTCCTTTTATCTCCTTGTACGCCATCAACATCAGTAATTCCATTTATGAACTCCTCTTGGGTTAACAGGTGCTGTGAATGGAGGGAAATGATGGGCTTGGATACTCTCATCACTTCGTGACATCTTTTGGTGGAAATTCTGACTGTTTCTATAATTTCTTTATCTGTTGGCATTTTCTGAAGTTCAAACAACTCCAGCTTGGCCCAATTGATTTCTGTTCTGACCTATATCAGAAAAATATTCAGTCTAACATTGCTTTGTTGGTCAAAAGAATTTTGAAATGACTCAATAAACCAATTTACTTAACCATACACCAGTATTTGCTAAGGATCTTATTATTTAGATCTCACAGTGTTGAATTGTATCGAGGATACATGTAGCCAACCCAAGTTTAATGGGAGTCAAGTTTAGTCTGTTTTCGTTGATCACTTGATTGTCGAAGTTAATAAGTTACTAACTTCGATCTCTCTGTTTAACGACGTGCATGTGTACAAGTACGAGTCTCTCTGACCATCTCTCTCTCTCTCTCTCTCTCTCTCTCTCTCTGTACTTCTGTGTGTAAGCGAGTGTTTGTATATAAATCATTCACATGTCTACGATCTAGAACAAGGAAGAACCAACGAGCAATTTGTTTTCATTCTATACCATCAGAACTATAACAAGTAAGAGAAAAATAGGAATTGAGTGTGAGCAGAAAATTTTGAAGTTGAATCAACAAATAACTATAATGCATATGAGGTAAACTCACCGACACAAGACCAAAGTACACTTTAGTGAAGCTTGAGAGTGTCATGCAATGGCATGTCTGATCCAAAATAGGCCATACGTTGAGAGCCAGAACTTCCTTTTTGGTTCAAAACAATCAATAGCTATTATAAGACCCTTAATTCTGGCTTGACAGAGGTCTTGGAATTTTGGTCAGTCTGCAAATTCTTGAAAATATTTGTTCATTACAAACAGAAGAAGACAGAGATTGTGCTGCAACCAATTAGAAATGTGACACAATCAGCTGCTGTAAATTGTAATCCTAACCAGTGAGCAAGGGGCTGAATTCAGATTTAGATGTAGAAATAGAGCCATATAGCCAGCCATAAGCAATATGTGATAACATACACAACTATAGCCCGTCGAACAAACTAAGACAAACTGAACACTCGTGTATTTTCCAAACTTCCATCATAAAAAGTCGTCTGAGTTCTAGAGTCGCTATGATTATCATATGACTTGCATCTTAAATATATCCATAAAATAATTGAGGGTGAAAGAGAGATCCACACTGGATTTTCCTATGACTAAATTTCCGATTGGTTAGATTGATTTCAAAATAATAAACAGAAAGAGAAATTCATATACATCAAGTTGAAACTCCTCTTGTATCCTACACCCACGCAAAAAAATAAATAAATAAATAAATAATAATAATGAGAAGGATGGTTTCACATGAAGAGGAGCTGATAATGGAGAACATCAATTACCTCGATCAACTTGTCCTCTGCTAATTCTGTCGGTTCTCTTTGCAAATCATTTCGTAAGTTCTCCTTAACTTGAAGGATTGCCTAAATACAAGTTAACAGAAAACAAACTAGCCACCGCCCTATCAAACATTTGATTCAAAATTTATCCATTTTGGTACTTTATGTCATTGGTTTGTTATCTTTCAATTCATTCGGACAGGATGCAAAATAATGGTATACTCACCTTCATAGGCTGCATCAGCTTAAACAGCCAAGCATGCTTGGAAGAAACAAGAACCGGTAGAATCTTCATTTTTCTTCCAATTGAGGCTAACCAAGTCGGTGGAAGCTGAATATTCTCTAACAAGCTGATTAATATTTTCATCTTCGTCATTTTTGCATTTTTTCCCTTTCCGGGATTGTGCAATCACTTCACCTTCCGCATTCGTACTCATATCAATCCTCGTCACAAGGCTAAATATTTTTGTCTTCTTCCTCAGACACCTAACCACAGTATTGGCATTTCCATTCCCTCCTTTAGTCCTTCATCCTCAGCTTCTCCCCTTTTCCTCCTCTATTTTCTTCTCTTTACCATCTGATCTTTAACTTCCTTATGAGATGGACTACGTTTGAATATGTGTTCTAGTTTGGCAGCGGCTTCACTGTAATCTAAATTTAAAGTACTTGAAAAATTTTCATCAGTCAAAAGACTCAAAACAGCATGAACTCGTTCTGAAAGCTTTTTTACAGTTCTTAACCTCTTTTCATTTTAGCTGTCTCTATAGGTAAAGAAAAGAAACAGATTCTCGAGGTGCAACCAAGGCAGTATTTTTTGTTTTTTCTGTTCTGATTCTTTTGAGCGATAATATTACCAGCCTTCTCAGTGGAGATAAATGCGTCAAAAATTTTGCACTCAATCCCAATGGACTCCTTGCAGCAGACGTAGAAACAGTCACTACTCCCATGCTAAGCTGTGTGATTCAAAAGTCGAGTTACAAATAAACGAAGTTAACAACACTCCAATCCTAAAACTATATATATATATATAGTATAGTATAATAGACACTCGGAAAGAACCGCCAACAAAACATCATTTGAAACAGTGATGCATATATAGATCACTGAAGGATTAGCAGATAAAGAATCGATACTAAACAACAAAATAAGCCTCGATGCCAATAAATTTGGAATCGATTACATGAATTATTTTTTGCCAGTTACAATAGTTTTTAAGACCAAATGCACGCCTGCAGGCGGCAGTCACCAATTATTAGCACAATAAGAGACAATCCCACATGAATACCACATTCAATAATCCCAAAAAGTTTATCTTCAGTCGACTAAATTTACGAATTATAATCTTTATTCACCAGTTTATTTCTATACAGCCAATCCCCATCACCCACGCCACGCCACCCCACCCCACCCCACCGCACCCCACTCCACGCACCCAACACAAACTCATACTCTCTCACCCTCCATTGATATATCTATCTCACGTCATTTGAGTAAGATAAACTTCTAAGAGGTTAACATTTCCATTTCGGAAATCAAAACCTCTAATGGAAACATTTAGCAAACTTTTCACCACTTATTCAAACATTTCAAATACAGATTGCTATTTGCATGCTTAAACTAATAATTAGGTTAATTACGAGTTTCAGTTACAGAAAAAAGAAAAAAAGGATTTCCATGCATTACATTTCGAGACAATTAAATAAAATAAAATAAAATCATTGCTAAAAATCGTACCTTTACTGGTGAAAATAAGATTCAATCCGAGTTAAATGATTAAAAATCAGAGTTTTCCTCCAGTGATTAAAAAATCTGATGGCAAGATACTTACAATAATCTCAAATCTCAACTGAACAGACTGAGGTTTCTTGAAATTTTCATATACCCCAATAATTTCGGTGTCCACCGGCTTTTCCCCCACGTAAATTAACGGCTAGGATCGGTGGTCAAGATGATCAAAGCAAATAAATTGCCCACGAGGATTTACAAATTTTGTAATGACGTGGCCAGTGCCACAACAGAGAATTGTAGGAATGAAGTTTATTACGTGGCAAGTTGAGACTGGAAAATGAGATATTTTCAAGAGAACAATGCAATTATGCTATAAGTACAAAAAAAATTTGACAGATAACACACAGTAAAAATTAATTAGAAGATGGAAAAAGAAAATTATCTAATCATTCGTGATCACGTCAATATCGATAGGAATTCTATCAAGAATTCCCTATGCTCGTAGCTTTTTTGATGCTATGTATTGACAATTTTCATGGAAATGTACAAAATTTTCACTTGGCAATTTACATTGGATATAGGGCAAAAAATAATAATAATAATAAATAAATAAATAAATAAAATCATAAAATTTCTGATATTTTAGTACCTGTAAAATTTTCAGTGTATTATTCAATGATAAAATCCTTCTTAAGGGCGTTCATGGATATGGCTCTTGACATGTGGATGATTGTCTCAAATTCTGTGGGACCCTTTCTCGAATTTGTTCTTTTTGATGGCCAATAATTGGCAAAAACAAACTTTTGAATATTGAATTTTTGGATGATGTGTAGTTAGGATATAGGTAAAAATTATGAATTTAAGTACAAAATATTTTATTGTATGAATGTATAATTGAAAGAGAGTATGTAGAATAAAAAGTTTTTGAAATAATGATTGGTTTGTGAATTATTTACGTTTGCCTCATTCCAACAAATTGAAACTTGTTCGACTTGTTTGGGCTAAAAACTTCAAAAAAAATGTTGTAATGACTAACTAAAACTTTGTACAAGAAATTAGCAATACTTTTAAGAATCAATTTGGGTTTTGGATGAGAAAAGAAAAAAACAAAGGTAAAGAGTTAAATTGAGGTCGAATCAGCTGATTTTAAAGGTAAATTTTTCGATTTTGGAAGTGAATCTTCCAGTTTATTAGTTATTCACGCTTTTGACGACATTTTCTTTTTTATTTTGACATGTGGAAAGAAACTCTAGAATTTTAAATTTATTCAAGGAAAATGAGATATATACATTACAAACTTGAAGAAAAGAAGAAAAGGAATTAATAAAAATATTAGTATATACAAAATGTTGAATGAACAATCTATAAATATGAAATTAAAAATGTACACTGTAGTTAATATAAATTTGTTTTGGACATTCTCATTTCCTGCTTCTCACATAATTCCTACAAAATTTTGCATATTACTATGATGCAGTTACTCACCAGATTTTCTTGTATCAACGTCTTTCGTGTGTTGCTAGGTATACTCGGACACCGATCACGGTATATTTTTCTAGACGACTATTGTCTCAAATGGTATCAAGCTACTTGGTACTTGTACATTGCAGGGGAGTTCTATGGTTTAGTGTTTTTTCTTATTTTTTCTATTGTTTAACTTGTTTGGGTTTAAACTTTAAATTAAACCACCTAAAACTTGATGCATTTATTGAATAAAACATAATTATGACTTACTAAAATCTTTAAAAACTAATTAGAAACGTAAAAACATAGTTAAGATATAAATCAACACCACGTAATTCATTTTTCGCAATTACTAAAAATTAGTTTATCCTGATTACAAATTGACAATTAACGAGTGCCATAACAAATACGTTTGATCTATTCCATTACAGTAACGGCAACAATGACGATTTAAAGGAATATACCACTAGGCACAAATTCTATAACTCCCATAAGAAAACCGTTTAGAAAAACTAAAAGCAAATTACATAGAAAAGCTTTTTCAAATTATATAGAGATCATTTGAGAAAATATGAAATCGTAGAGGAAATTTTGAGTTGTTTATGAATCAAATGGTGTAATAAACATATTTCACAAACTATATATAAGACAATTTGCAATTAACTGAACTATGCTATCTTGTTTTGACCTGTGTTCTCGTGAAAAGTTTATGCTTTAATTTCACGAGATTAAAATGTAAGGAAAAGGAAAGTTTATCGGACTACAATGTAATTTTCTTATAATATTTCATTCGATCTAAGTCCATTAGTTAGGCTTGTGCAGGCGGAACTCATTTCTATTGAGTTCGTGCTGGATTTGACCAAAGACGACTCTCTTTCAATACTTGCTGATTCAAACTCGACACAAAAATGTTTGTGTCCCCACAAATATTCTCAAGGTTCCAATGATCGATTTTTTTGTGAATATCAACTAATGATAGTGTATCTCTACGAAAAGTAGACTGAATTATGCAAGTATAATTTATATATTTTGGATTTTAATAAATGTACATTGAGATTAGCCCCCTCACAAGAGAGGGCCCCCCTATTCTTTTAGGAGGCGTGGACTCCTCTCTTGTAAGAGGGCTGTAAAGCCGGGTTTTGTGAGGGAGCCCATTATTTTTTTTAGTGGGCTTGGGCCCTCTCTTGTAATTGTGCACCGGGGTGTATTTTACACTCCTATCAACACAAGCGTTAAATGCGTGTGGGGTCCCATTATTCTTGTCTACCTTTGTATACATTGAAATTCATATGTTCAGATGAATGAAGGGGACCTGTTTTTGATGTAATATGACTCCATGCCTTTTACAATTCACACCCCATTATACACGGCAATCAATTAGACTTGAATTAGTCATAAATTAGTGGACATGGAGTCAACATTTACATATTGCAAGCTGTGTATCTACTTTTAAACATTGATCTAACTATTCGCTCGAAAAAGATAGAAGATCAAGCGTCGAAATGTAAAATTAAGGTCGAACCATTAATAATATAAATTAAAATAATGAGATTGAACCAACTTATTCACCTCAACTCTAGTTAGTTATAGATATTGAAGTGCCTCCTTTTTTAATTGAAATGATCTGTCAGATCCGATTTTGACAACATTACTTACAAATTTTCTACACTATATTTCATCATTTTCTTATTACCTTAAAGAACCTTGACTTTCGTTGGAAACTTCTATTTCTAAATAATAATAATAATAATAATAAAGAAGAAGAAGAGAAAATTGCAGTATTAGTCTTAGAACTTAGTCTGCTTCAATAACACGCTAATCTTTAATCTTTAAAAGGAAACAAGTTGGTCCTCACTATATTCACATGTTCAGTTTTTAATGATAAAAATAGTATAAAATCTATGTCAAATGATTCTTGCATGTCAAACTTTATGAACTTAATCTTGCCTTTTAACATGGAATAGTGTCAAAATCATCGAAATGAGATATGCTATTACGAGAGTCGTGTAATAATTTTTCCAATGAACAACAATTCTCCACCTTATTATGTTTCAAGGAGTGGTCGATACCTCTGGATTTACATTCATGCTAGGAAAATAGAATCGAAGCATTTACATTCATGCTAGGAAAATAGAATCGAAGCGCTTCCTCTCAAAATTTCTGAAAATGTTTTGTGGGCGGAAGAGCATTGTTGGAGCTTTTCCAGAACTCAATTTTTTCCAATTTTGCAATATTTGCTATCAACTTACTATCTTTTACACACCGAAGACCCATATACTAATAAAAAATAGATTGAAGATCAACATTAATTTTGGTTTCTTAACGAAAGAAACCTTTATTCTAGACAATAATTGTTACTATTTCACGATGAACAAGTTTTTGCCAATAACCAGACCCGTAAAAATACCAATTGTCACTGTAATCATGAGTAAAAATAATCAGAGATCGACAAACTTCAATAATAATATCAAGGACTAATACGATGTGTGCATAGATTGATTCAAGAGTAGTGAAAAGACATTAATGTAACATATCCAAACTGAAATTAGAGTAATGTAACAAAACTTGACGTGTTCAAAATTTTTGTTGAGCTTAAACGTAAATTTTGTTTAATCATTAAGTTACTCAATTTTAGAAGTACAAGAGTTACTAATTTTTAGCAACGAGTTAAGAGTCACCTTTTCAAAAAATGACATCACACATCAGATGTGCTCTCAATTGCTGTTTCCAGCTCGAATCTAAGAGCCTGTTTGTCTCCCCTATGGAAGAAATTATAAAGTTTTGAATGGTATTTTTTAAAGCATGGTATTTTTTAAAGCATGTATGGTTAAATTTTAAAGAAATTTTATTGGTTTGTGTGCAAGATATTATATTGTGTGAATCTGTGATGAAGAATATTATTGTAACAAATAATTTAGCCCCCATTTGGTACAAATTAAAATTTAGATTTTGCTCCCTGGGGCATAACCCAGTGGTGCAAAGGACAGGAGTGGGATAGTCTCAGTCTTATTGGCAGTTGCAGTGTGAGGGTTCGATTCCTGAGATATAAAAGTGGACTCTTTGTGGGGATTAGTGTACGGGCAAGCTCCTGTTCCTTGACCTGTTGGACACATCCCGCGATTTACCTCCCTCGCGATACTTTAAGGACTGGGCAGTGGGAGCCCTTAAGGTTGGGGTTCAATCTTTTTTTAAAATCTAGATTTTAATATAAGTCGAAGTCAACAATTTATTTCAACCACATATTATGAGCCCACAACTTTTCAATCACATATTTCATCAACTTCTATCAAAATCTACTAAAAATCTGATTTTAATTCTCATCAAGCAGAGACTTAATTTGTTAAAAGATGACAAACAGCTAGTTATAAGCAACGCGGAAGAACTCTCTGAAGAGTCTTGGTCTTCTCACGTGGGATTCATCACCGACTTTCTGTGTATGTATACATGTATGCAGTATTTGGCTAAGCCAATAATTAGTAAATTTACAAGTTTTAAAATAAATATTTTTTTCAAGGTTACAAGTAAATTATTTATTTAAAAATAAGATAACAATTACTTCTAAATTAAGTAACGGTTTCTTTTACTAAGTTTAGTTATACCTTAAGATATATACATCCCTCTTCATTAGAAGTGTCCAAGTGGGTGTATAAAGTCCAGATTATAATTGTTCTATCACGTTCGAGATTGGGCTAAATAAAAATTCCTGTTATAAAAGTTTGACAAAACCAAAGTTGGACACGACGATCGTTAGTTGTTCTTTGGCGGGGTGTTTACAATAGTTAGTTGTCCTTTGACCTCTTTCTACAATTACTCGGTCAAACTTTGATTATTCCTCCTCTTTTCTCGTCTGTCCTCCATTTCTCTGACCAGAAGAAAAGTATAAAAACCCTGTCCTAAACCACTAAATATTCATTTTCTTTTATCTGATTTTTCACTTAAACTTGCATGGTTCTAAAAAAATGTCAATAGTTTCATTTTTTTAATATTTTACAATCTCCTAGGTTGCTAGCATAATCCCATGTTTGCATCCCTGTGTTAGTCTTGTCCATTCCTTTTTGCGGCTTGCAAATGGAGAATTCAGCAGATTTGGAGTTGAAGAGTCTGATGAATGAGCTAACACAAGGAAGAGAACTGGCTGAGCAGCTACGGATTAGTCTCAATACGTTGTCTTCTTCAGATGAAAGTTGCGAATTCTTGATTCAGAGAATCAAAAATTCGTATGAGAAAGCCTTATCCATGCTCAACAATGACGATGATCTTGATCGAGAATTCAAGGAATATCAGAACACAACTAGGAAGAGGTCAATATTTTATCATGCAATGCGCATTGTAATGCACAATTACGAATTGCTACATTTGAATCTTAATTTTTACCTCGCAATATTGCAGAAAGGCTATGACTACGTCCACGAAGAAAGTTCAGTTATGCCCAGGGATAGGACTGGAAGAACAGCTTGATGATGGCTATAGTTGGAAAAAATACGGGCAAAAAGACATCCTTCGGGCCAAATATCCGAGGTAGGAAAAGATCGAAAATTTCCTATTATTAGGTAACCATATGTAAGATTGCTATTAGTTTGTTTCACTCCTTCTAAATTAGTATTCATATTTAAAACGCTTTGCATGATATAGGATTTCATAGAGAGACCCTTTTTTGAGATAATTAAGAAGCGTGAGATTCTTTGTAGTAAGAAAATTCAAGCCCTATTTTTTTCATGAAAATGAGTTTTTTAATAGTGAATTTTTGTGGTTAAAAGGTAAAAAAAAATTTTGAATTACGTGCAAAATATTTTACTTTGAAATGTGCGATTAAAAATGAATTTGAAAAAAATGAGTTTTCAAATAATGGAGATCAAACATGGGCTTCTAAAGTAATGTATTTTTCTTAAATTTCTTGGTTCTCATATATATTTGATTTTGTCACTTGCAGAGGCTATTATCGATGCTCACATGGACGTGGTAAAGGTTGTACAGCTACGAAGAAAGTTCAAAGATCCAATAACGATCCATCAGTTGTCGAAATCACTTACATAGGAGAGCACACATGCAACCATGTTTCTAGCTCGAATCCAACTCCAACATTACCTGAAAATGACATCTTCCCGGATACTAACCAGTCATTTCAAGCCTTCAACAGCCTTCCATCATCAAGCATTATTCCCGAAACTTACATCTTCCATAATGCTATGATGGATAACGATGTTTTGGGTACATTCACGTCTCCTACAACTTCTGTATCAACCTATTTTGCGATTTCACCTACCCTTACGAGCGATTATGGAGGAAACAATGCACAAGCTTCACAATCTGAAGCCATCGCTCCGTTCACTTCATCAGCCACATCTTCGGGTATAAACTCTCCCGTCGTTGGTTTAGACTTTCCATTTGCTCCAACAGAAATTGACTCGAACTTTCCCTTTGGCAGTCTTGGATTCTTTCCTTAACTCCATGTACTAATCACTAAGTTAGATTAGCTAGACGAAGTGAGCAGAATGCCACGTTATCCAAGAACTAGAAAATATATACGTTGACTCAACCGTCAATATCACTAGCATATGAGAAGCTAGTTAGATTATACCTATGTAACAATTTTGTTATTGTTCTTACTCTTTTTTCGCCCTCTAAATTTGAGTTTATAGAGAATGTATTTTGTAACAAGTTCACGATTGATATAACACATATTTCATAGATAATATAATATACATAAAATGGTTTGTGAATCCTTTAATTTAACGAAATGTTTTAATACGATATTGGAGCATGCATATATTATGATTTCAAGTCGTAAATTCTATATTAAAAATGAACTC
The DNA here is from genome assembly GCF_002742605.1 of Olea europaea var. sylvestris. Lineage (NCBI taxonomy): Eukaryota > Viridiplantae > Streptophyta > Magnoliopsida > Lamiales > Oleaceae > Olea > Olea europaea. The sequence goes on from NC_036237.1 coordinate 10,581,548, forward strand.
GAGTTACACACTGCCTCCAATCAAATTTTAGTTTAATCCTTAACATACTAACATGTGATTGATTTTACTTCGGAGGAGGACATTGCATAAAGTAGCACCTTGTTTACCACGACATATTTCAATTATCAAAGACAAATTGAAAGAAGTAATTGACCAAAGTCGCACAACAATTGGGGTAGTTAACAATTGTAGACTTGTAGTCCTATATGGGAACTTTCATTTAAACCTTAAAGGGAATGGGGTGGACATATGTACAAAATACACCCTCCACAATTTTACATATTTTATAAATTTATATTTTACGTATTATGTTTCTCTTAATTATTACAAAAACATCATTTGCTAGTAAAATTACAAATATATCATTATAAATAGTCTAAAAGACAAAAATGCCCTTAATTACATACTATTTTCTAATTGTTTATTTTTCATTAGATGTACTTAGTTTTCATCTTGTTAACTCTAAAATCAAATTACTAAAATTAAGCCCTTGTTTGGTAAGGACTAAAATTAGATTTTTTAATAGGTTTTAGTAAGAATTGATGAAATGTATGGTTGAAAAGTTGTGGATCCCATGAAATATGTGGTTAAAATCAGTTGTTGATTTTGACTTAAATTATAATTTTGATTTTAATCCCCTACCAAATATGGACTTTATTTTAGTAAGTTAATAAAATATTAAAGAATATCGAAAATATTTCATGACTCATCCAACACTGTAAAAATAAATAAAAAATCTTAGTTGTTATATTCTAATTTTTTTCCAAAGAATAAAAATTTTAAAAATCAATTAAAATTTTTTTTTTATAGTAGCTCTTATTTTGTAGCTAAAAATCAAATTCTTGTGTTGGGGTAAATTTGCATTTTTTAATTTTTTTTTAAGAAGGCATCGTGGAGGTTTATTTTACAGCACTACATAAATAAAATTAATAGGCATGTATTTTTTTTTTAAAATGAAAATGCAATTTTTTGTATAAATGATGCATTAGCATAGTTCTAACACTGTTTCAAAATTTTCTCTCTCTTTGTAGAATTAGAAAACGAATTATAAATACCTTATATAGCTCCAAAAAGAAAAATTAAATAAAAATCTTTTGCTTTATCACAAGAGTTTTCCACATCACAAAGTGTTAACTAATTAGGCAAACAATTATTTATCACATTCACAGGCTTATTATCACTTCTTGGAATATTTTGGTCAGGTCGAATGTTGTAGTATCGAAAATAATTGCGAAATGATTGAGAATATTTTTTGGGTTCAATATTTTGGGAATAATCACGAATGCAATGGATTTTGGGAATTAAATTGACCGCAGTTGAGTAAATTTTGGGAGAGGTAGCTCATAATAATTTAGTGTACATATGAATTTTATTCCTTTTGCTTATTTAGCTCCTGTTTGACGTAGATAAAAATAAGAGTTTTAGGAAATTTCGACGGAGTGTACGATTGGGAAGTTGTATAAGTCACATAAAAATGTGTTGTTAAAGTAAAATATTGAATTTGAATTAGATCGAAATCCAAATTTATAAATGAACCAAACAAGGGCTTATTGGATAGAAATTTTAAATGGGCTTTTCATGAAAAAAATTTAGAGTTCATATTGAGTCCTATTTTGTGGGAGAGTGGATTTTGTAATAGTAGTTTTTTTTTTTTTTTAAGAATGTGTCGTAAAAAAATAAGGAAAAGTTTAGGGTTTTACGCAGCATAAAATTAGTTTGTTGAGAGAATATTTTGTTCAAAATATAATTTTAAAAAAAAAAAGAGTTTTTAAAAAAAGTATGCTCAAACAATGGTTTATATGTTTGGACCATTAGTAGGGCTTTGTCAACTATTGTTGTGGATTAATGAAGGATTATACAAAACATTCATGTGTTACTACATTGAACATTACTGCTTTTGTTGCAACCCTTTGCATGAAGTTTGATTGAAGTTTCATGTAAATTTATCCAACCAGACGATTCATGTAATTTTGTGTTCATGTTTCAATAATAACCTCTTTGTTACAACTATTGCATGAACTTACTATGATTTAAATTTTTTTTAATCATTATGTTAAGTTCCCATTTACATTGTTGTTATTGGGCTGAAATTTTTTTGTTTATTCACACATGCGATGTAATCGATGGATGTCAATATGTGTTAGTCATAATTGATCATTACAGTATGTGGTATTCTTCACGTAATGATAAATGTAAATATTTTAAATAATTATTAATTTACGCAATAATGATTGAAATTTTTGGAGTAGTATTTATCATTTAAAATACGAGTTACAACAAATACTAACGTGTTCAATTGTTTGTTAAGCTTGTGCAAATATGGAAGGTAGAAGAATAATTTTATTTAGCTATAAGAAGATGATCCTCCATATTGCCAGGGACACAATACAAAATTCTTTCATTCTTACTTGAGCCCTTTAAGTGTCAAAGTAATCAAAACAAAACCAGCTTCACATACTAAATTGAACTATAAAGTTCAATGTTGAAACCATTCAAAAATTCACAAATTAAACAGTATCAAAGCATCCAATTTAGCATTAATCCATTAGCAAAGCATCACATTTTGCAAAAGATAAACAAAAAATCAACTTAAAATTTGAAGTTAAGAGTACGACAAGTTTTTCTCCCATGAGAGGAAAAATCACCACAAAAAAACATTTAAGATTCACATTATGGCAGTACTCGAAAATTTATCATCAGACTTTATGTAATGCACATTATGTAGGAAAATTAAAAGGTCAGTATGCAAAAACCAGTATGAATTATGCTACAATCCCAAAATTGGGATTTAAAACAAACGATAGTATCAACTACTAAAACTAATAGAGTAGAGTAATGCTATTTGTAGTCGCTCACTATATTAGTCGCTCTGTGTGGCATACATATAACGATTAGTGATTTTATGCATTAATTTGATAGTTTTTTTATTGCTTTATGTATCAAATCACTAACCGCCACATGTATGTCTTCAAACTAATATTGTGTTATAATTGCAGTGATCAACATGGAAATAGTATTGCACTTAATTTGCCAATGGTGCAAATTCATCACATCAACCACATTCAGATTTGCCTTTCGGCCGCTCGTCAGAGCTATTTTGTTTGTAAATGGTGCCATATATTTTTTAATGATCTTACTTTCCTTTTTAGGATTATTTTATTTTTATTTTTAATAATTTAATTAAGAATAACAAAATGACAAATCTACCCTTTTTGATTTTTGAATTTGATGGTCAAAGGAATTAACTAACGGAGAATTGGATGTAATCTATCAATTTGGATGAATGATGTTAATTTATAATAGATAGGGACAAATATGTTAAAAAAAGGTTGGGAATGAAAGTGCAAAATAATAGAAATGTTGAGGGCGCTTAGTGCAATTTAGCCATATATAAATTAATCAAGACTACACTTGATGAAGCGTGTCTAAAGAAAGATGTCAATAAATACATATTAGTTTAATCTTTAGATGAGTAAGTAGACAAAACACACAACTTCATATCTCACAACCACCCATGTTGACCCCAAAAAGTGTTGCCAACAGATGCCGGATCCACCCGCGCACACGTGAGCGAAAGTCCTACACGCTAAGACGCGTGGACGGTCTAGAACGAAAGAATTAGGGGCGTGGGAGTAGCTCAACGACGCGGGACGAGAACGATCGGAATCCGACGGAATGTTCGTAATCCGATTATACAATAATTACCAATCGGTGCTCATGAACGTGAATGTAAATATGTATGAACTCGTATTGTGTTGTAAGATAATATGAAAGAGAGTAAAGTGTGGCTTCTTGTATTGATTCTTGCATTAGTTCTTCAATGTTATACAAGGAAAGTATTTATAGTGTTACATGTGAAATGACAGCCCTTAGATGAGGTGGCACATGGCCTCATCTCTTTAATTCAAACATCCAATCCTAGGCATCATCTTTGACTTGCTAGTTTGCTATACATTTATTGCTTATGCAGAACCCCCATGCTAATGACAAGACTTGACATGTATACTTATGAAAATGTTCCATCAATCATTCTAACAAGATTTTTACGTAGAAGATCTCTTGGAAGAAGTGATTATGGAAGATGTTCCTTTATGGTTTGGGGGCTTCTGCTTCAGCTTCGGATTCGGGGCTTCTGCCACTCATCTAGTACTTCTGCTTTAGGGCATCGGCTATCTTAATAGGCCTCAACATATGGACCTTGGCATGAAGGGCCCCGAATATACAGATCACATCGGCTAGAGCGCCACGTGGTTTAGATTGAGTGGGCCATAGGCCCACGTAGGTTGGTCAAGTATGACAACACGTAACAATAGTCCCCCAAGTCCAAGTATAATCATTTATGTAATGCGTGGACTTCAATGAAGTAAAGCCAGTGGGTTGGGTAAAAATTGAAAGAATTTTTGAACCATAAATAATAGTCCCCCAAGTCCAAGTATAATCATTTATGTAATGCGTGGACTTCAATGAAGTAAAGCCAGTGGGTTGGGTAAAAATTGAAAGAATTTTTGAACCATAAATAATAGTCCCCCAAGTCCAAGTATAGATATTTATATCGTGGTTGGAGTTTGAAATGTGTTGTTGCGGGTGAAAGATGAAGGAGCAGAGGTGGTGGCACGAACTGAATGTGCGAGGCTCGCGAGACTTGGAAGATGGAGATGAGCCGAGGTGGTTGGGAAATCGAACCTGCAAGGCTTGATGGCTAAATGTTGAAGATGAAGCCGAGGTAGTTGGGAAATCGAACATGCGAGGCTTGATGGCTGAACGTTGAAGATGAAGCCGAGGTAGTTGGGAAACCGAACCTGAGAGGCTTGATGGCTGAACGTTGAAGATGAAGCCGAAGTGGTTGGAAAACCGAACCTGAGAGGTTTGATGGCTGAACGTTGAAGATGAAGCCGAGATGGTTGGAAAACCGAACCTACGAGGCTTGATGGCTGAACGTTGAAGATGAAGCCGAGTTTCATTGATAATTATTGTTCCTTGGCAGTTGTGCCAATGATTTGATGTTTTGCGCATGTTTTCGAGGAAAGGTGGTTGAACCGTTGCAACTTTCAAGGCGCCTGCTGCCGTCGAATTAAAATCGTAATTTTAGAACAGCTGGGGCCTCTAGAAGCAGACACGTTGGCTGAGGTGCGTGGGAGACACGCTTAAATCTGAGGCGTACGTTTGAAAAACCGTTTGAATTCTACGCCTCGGATTTGATTTAAAATGAAGGATTCAGATTGAATGAGCTTTGATCTGACAGTGGGGGTTCGTCCTGACCCTTTATAAAAGGCGAGAGAACTTCCTTTTTCCGGATTTTCTAGCACTTGCAATCTGATTTCTTCTCTTAGAACTTAAACATTCCGGCGTTGAGACAAGTTCGTTCACTGCTTTTTCGACACTGTTTGTGTAGTTTTTCAGTAGGTATTTTTCACAGAAAATCCTCATTTTACTGCGTTCTTAGTTATTTTCTGAGATGGAGTCGACTTCGGGTAGGGAGTTGGTCACTGTCGCGTCGTTTAGTCGGGGGTCTAGTTACAGGGAGACTCCGAGGTTGAGCAGATTGCTATAACCGAGGAGGAAGTAGATTACAATGTAGAGTGGGGGGCGTCTAGAGTCCCTTCGAATATGATGTTGAAGAGGTTGGGGGAGATAAGGGAGAGGTACTGTGTACCTCATTATGTGGAGATGTTAGTGCCCGAGGCCCAAGAGCGAGCCTATTATCCGAGGCCTGGGTGCGTGGCAGTGAGCGAATACTTGTTCAAGGCAGGTATGCGTCTTCCTCTACACCCCTTCTTCAGGGCTGTGCTAAGGAATTTCATGTTGTCGCCGACCCAGGTTCTGCCAAATGGGAGGAACCAGTTGATCGGCTCGTACTTCCTATGGAAGGAAGTGTCGCTTGGGGAGGACATGCCTCTCCACGTCTTCATGACCCTATTCCAGCCTAGGGTAATGGGTAAGGAGTCGAAGGGGTGGTATTACTTGACTCTCTGGGGGGCCCATGCACCTTTTGTGGTGGGGCTGCCTTCTTCCATAAAGGGGTGGAAGGAGTCGTGGTTCTGGGTGAGGGGCAGGTGGCAGGCGGTGGAGGGAGACAAAGCCCTATCTTGCACAGTACCAACCCAGTACTACGAAGCTCGTGAGTCTCCCAGCCTAAGTAGTTTGCATTCCGTTTTCAACTTTAATTTTTCTCTAACTGTTGAGGCCTCATTTGCAAATAGCAGTACGAGATTCGAGCTGAGAAGGGAGGAGTTTGAAGTGATAGAGGACATTTACAAGAGACCTCTGAAGTTTCGCCACTTCGATCACCACATCGACAGAAGTCGTTATTTCCTCGACTTCAAATTGATGGCCTCCAAGGGTATGAAGCTCCTAAACTTGTATATTTTTGTGTTTTTGTTTTGGTATTGACGCGCTGTGTTCTGCAGATAAGTTTAAGAGGAAGGAGTACCCAGCTCGTGACATGGCGTCTATACTGAGGGCAACTTCTACTGTGAAGGCGAGGCCCCTGAAGCCGGGGTCAAGTGGCGCCAAGGAGGTCCGAGGTAGAGTTGAACGCCTCTCCATGGACAGCACCTCAAGGCCTTCCGAAAAGGGGACCTCCCAGAGGCTAGAAAAGCCCAAGGAACCTTGGGAGAAGGAGAAAGTCCCTGAAGAGGCAAAGAAGAGGAAGCTGGTGCATGTCTCCAGGTCGTCTGGAAAGTTTGGGACTTCTATGTCCCATTAAGGCAAAGAAACCGGGCCACCAAAGCTACTGGAAGCGCCTCGAAAGCGGTTAAGATTGAAATGGTAAGGTGTGTCGAGGCTGAAGAGGCGAGGGAGGAGGTTGCAAGGAGAGAAGCTGAGGTGGCCAAGGAGGAGGCTGCCAGACAAAGGCCTGCTCGAGTGCAAAGGAAGTCTACGAGCTTCCTTGCTGGAAAGGAGGAGCCTTTGGCCCCAGCTTTGGTGGAGGCCCTGCCACCTGAGATCCGAGGCGCTACTGAGAGTTTTTATAAATTCTGGACGGATCGGTGGCAGCTGCACGCCTCCTCCTGTGATGCCACGGACCTGACAAGGGCTCTTGTGAGCCAAAGTGTTAGGACTTTTGGCCTTACACTGGAATGCAGGGAGGCCCTCACTGACTTCCAGACGAGGACCACCACCTCAGAGAGGAAGACCGCCTCCCTTGCAGAGGAGCTGAAGGCAGCTAGGGCCGAGGCTGAGGTATGTAGGGCCGAAAAGCTTGAAGAATCGGCCAAGTTGGAGTCTGCCTTAGCCCAGATAGAGGCATTGAAGAGGGAGGTACATGAGTCCTGGTGTAAGGTTGCCTCCTTGACTAAGAAGGTGGAGGTTTCCAAAGATCACCAGAAGATGACAGCCGAAGCCTTGGAGAAGGCTAACAGGGAGCTGGCAGGGGCCCAAGATTCATACAAGTATATCGAGGGCCAAATTAAGTGGTACGTCGATGACGTAACCCATGCTAGGGAGGAAGCCCAGAATGCAAGGAAGGATGTAGTGAAAGACTACATCGCCAACTTCCACAATACCGAGGAGTACCAGAGCTTCAACACTTATTGGAGGAACTTTGCTTATGCTGAAGTGATGGAGCAGGCTGAGGAGTTGTATCCCAATCAGGATCTGTCGCAACTCAGGTCGAAGTTTATGGACAAAGTGCCTCAAACCCCAGCTGATGAAGTGGTGGGAGATGAGGTAGCAGAGGCAGAAGAAGCAATGTCTGATGCTCAAGTTGCGGAAGTCCCAGCTACTGAAGCACCTCCATCATCTCAGGCTTAGGATAGTTTTCTTTTCAGTTATTCACGATGTACTGGCTTCAGGCCCCGCTTTTGTAATCTTAGTTGAAAATCAATATAATCTCCTTTTTATTCAAGTGTGTTGGCCTCGTTAAATAATTGAACATAATGTTGATTGAAGAACTAAATAACTTTAACTGGGTATCCTAACTCCAATCACTTAAACGAATAAATTGTATGCAAGCCTCACGAGTTATGACCAATATGGGACTCAAGCAAATGAATTGTACTTGAGCTTAATAATTGTAACCTGAAGGGATCCTGAGAGTGGACCGTGTTGCAACTGAACTGGGAGTTTTACTCTGATACAAGTGCATCCGCCTCGGAGTTCAAGTGAGGTGGCCCAGAGATGGGACCCTGGCCTCTACTCCAAGGTGACGACACTTTCCAATATGGTGGATGGTATAGCCATGTTGAGACTTCTCCCCTTGGCGTTCAGCCTCGCCAAAGGGAGGCATGTGCATGCGCCTCGGAGTTCAAACGAGGTGGCCCAGAGATGGGACGCTGACCTCTCCTTCGAGGTGACGACGCTTCCCAACATGGTGGATGGTGCAGTCATATTGAGGCTTCTTCCCTTGGCGTTCAGCCTCGCCAAATGGAGGCATGTGCATGCGCCTCGGAGTTCAAATGAGGTGGCCCAGAGATGGGACCCCGACCTCTCCTCCGAGGTGACGACGCTTCCCAACATGGTGGATGGTGCAGCCATGTTGAGGCTTCTCCCCTTGGCGTTCAGTCTCGCCAAAGGGAGGCAGGTGAATGCGCCTCGGAGTTCAAAAGAGGTGGTCTAGAGATGGGAGCCCGGCCTCTCCTCCGAGGTAACGACGCTTCCCAACATGGTGGATGGTGTAGCCATGTTGAGGCTTCTTCCCTTGACGTTCAACCTCATCAAAGGGAAGCATGTTCATGCGCCTCGGAGTTCAAGCGAGTTGGCCCAAAGATGGGACGCTTGCCTCTCCTCGGAGGTGAGGAAGTAATGCGACACGTTAATTTAATCATAGAATTTTATTGAACCATAGAAATGTTACAAGAGCTGGGAAAGATCGTCCAGCGAGGTAGTACATTCATTGGTAATAGATTATGAGGTGCTCAATGTTCCATGGACGGGGTTGGGCCTTGCCGTCCATGTCTTCAATCCAGTAAGTCCCAGGTCGAATTTCTTCTCTGATTTTATATGGCCCTTCCCAGTTCGGACCTAGGGAACCAGAACTAGGTTCTTTTGAGGAGAGAAAGACTCTCCTAAGGACCAAGTTGTCGACTCTAAATGACCTCTTCTTTACCTTTAAGTTGAAGTACTTCATCATCTTTCTTTGGTATATGGCGGCTTCAACCGGGAGTCATCTCTTCTCTCTTTGACGAAGTCGAGGTTGCACCTCCGAAGCTCATCGTTTGTTACTTCACTAAAATGCAGATGTCTTGGACACAGAAGTCCGACCTCAACGGGGCTCATCGCTTCAGTACCATATGCCATGAGGAAAGGTGTTTCCTCGATTGACGTCCTCATGGTGGCTCGGATTGCCCAAAGAACTTGTGGTAGCTCGTCCACCCAGGCCCCTTTTGACACATCAAGCTTTCTTTTCAGAACGTGTTTGATTGTTTTGTTGACAGCCTCAACTTGGCCATTTGCTTGTGGGTGATAAGGCGTGGAGAAATGCTTCTTAATGCCGAGTTCTTCGCATAGTGCTCTGACCTTCTTGTTATCAAATTGTCTACTATTGTCTGAGACGATTGAATAGGGAATCCCGAACCGACATATAATATTCTTCCACAAGAACTTGGAAGTGTTGGTTTCTGTGATTTTTGTCGGTGGTTCAGCCTCAACCCATTTCGTAAAGTAATCAATGGCCACAATTGCAAAGCTTGCACCTCCTCTACTTTTCGGTAAAGGACATATTAGGTTCATACCCCATTTCGAGAAAGGCTAAGGGCTGGAGACCGCAGTCAAATTCGGCGAAAGTTGCCTTTGTACCGAAGAGAATCGTTGACATTTGTCACACTTTCGTACAAACTCGAGGGCGTCCCTTTTCAGGGTAGGCAAGTAGTACCCTTGCCTCAATATCTTTTGTGCCAAAGATAGACCTCTGGAGTGATTGCCGCACACGCCCTCATGGACTTCTCTTAATATGTAAGTAGCCTCTTCTCCCTTAACACATCATAAGAGTGGGGAGGAGAAGCTCCTCTTATAGAGAACATCATTAACGAAGTGGAAATGGGCTGACCTCCTCCTTAACTTGTAGGCCTCATGCTTGTCAGTGGAAAGTACCTGGTCTTTGAGGTATGCTACGATTGGTTGCATCCAGGTAGGAGTTCCAGTGACCCACATTACATTAGGGGCCTCAGTGGATGGCAGGAGGAGGTGCTCTATAGGTACTACTGTGAGTAGTTCTGAATCCTTACTACTAGTGAGCTTGGAGAGTGAATCCGCATGAGAATTTTCCATGCGAGGGATCTGGGTTAGTTCAAACTTTTCAAAGGATGGGATGAGGTTCATCACCATTTTCAAGTAAGAGGCCATCGTTTTGTCCTTGGCTGAGAAGTTACCATTTACTTGGCTAACAACCAGCTGGGAATCACTGCTGATGAGGAGCCTCTTTACTTGCATTTCCTTGGCCAGCCTAAGGCCTGCCAAGTAGTGCCTCGTATTCAGCTACATTGTTGGTGGCCTTGAACTCAAACCTCACCACTGAGTTTAGCTTGTGACCTTCAGGGCTAATGAGGACAACTCCAGCACCCGAGCCGGCGTCCCCGGCCGACCCATCAACGAATAAGTTCCATATAGGGGGCTCGGAGGGATTCATGATTTCATCTACCTCGGGTAAGTTAGCGAATTCTGCCACAAAGTCAGCCAAGGCCTGACCCTTGATGGTTGCCCTAGCCTTGAACACGAGATCAAATTCACTTAGCTCCACTGCCCACTTCAATAATCTTCTTGAGGCATCAGGCTTTTGGAGCACTTGCCTTAGGGAAAAGTTCGTCAGCACGTGGATGGTGTGAGCTTGGAAGTAGGGTCTCAATTTCCTGGAGGCCATGATCAAGGCCAAAGCGAGCTTCTCCATATCGGGGTAACGGGTTTCCGGCAATAGGAGTGCTTTACTTGTATAGTGAACTGGAAGTTGGGTGGTCCCCTCTTCTCGAGTCAGAACCAAACTGATGGCATCATTGGAGACGACCAGTTATAGCTATAGGATCTCACTGGGCTTCGGTTTGGAGAGAAGGGGGGCCAGCCCCAAGTGCCTTTTCAGGCCTTGGAAGGCCTCTTCACATTCCTCGTTCCATTGGAACTTCTTCCCAACTTTTAGCACTTTAAAAAATGAGAGGCATTTGTCTGTAACTTTGGAGATGAAGCGGCTAAGTGCGGCCACTCGCCTGGTCAAACTTTGCACCTCCTTTGGCTTTTAGGGGGACCTCATCTTGTGTAGGGTCTCAATCTTCTCAGGGTTGGCTTCAATTCCACGTTGATTGACCATATATCCTAAGAATTTGCCGGAGGCCACTCCAAAGGCGCACTTGAGGGGGTTGAGTCTCATCCTATATCTTCTCAAGATTTGGAAGGTGCTGTTGAGGTGCGTTATGTGATCCTCAGCCTCCAAACTTTTCACCAACATGTCGTCCATGTATACCTCCATTGTCTTGTCGATGAGGTCCATAAACATTTTGTTGACAAGCCTTTGGTAAGTCGCTCTGATGTTTTTCAACCCGAAGGGCATCATCCCATAACAATAAAGGTCTCGGTCTGTAATGAAAGAGGTGTGCTCTTCATCGGTCAGGTGCATGGGTATTTGGTTGTAGCCGAAGTATGCGCCCATAAAGCTCAACAACTAGTGTCCAGCCGTGGAGTCTACTAGTTGATCAATCCTTGGGAGAGGAAAGCATCTTTTGGGCAAGCTCTATTGAGGTTGGTGAAGTTGATACACACCCTCCACCTACCGTTGTGTTTCTTCACTAATACCGGGTTGGAGACCCACCTCGGATAGGTAGCCTCCCTGATGAAGCCGTTTTGGATGAGCTTCTGAACGTTTCTTTCAGAGCCTCGTATCTTTCAGGATTGAGGGCTCTCTTTTTTTGTCTATGTGGGACAACCTTAGGATTGACCTTCAGGTGGTGGCAACTGACCTTGGGGTCTATACCTACCATGTCCTCAAGTTTCCAAGCAAAGACATCAAAGTTCTTACTTAGGAAATCTTTAATCTTTTCCTTCAAAATGTTGGATAAGCCCTTGCCTACTTTCCGCATCTTGGATGGGTCTCGGGGGTCTATCGAGAAGCTCTCAAGTTCCTCAACTGGGGATGTTTGAGGTTCGTGTTTAAAAAACCTATCGTTCGACCCAACTAACACCTAGAGGGGGGTGAATAGGTGTTCTTGCGGAATTAAAAACTTTTTGAATAATTCATGCAACAAGTCACACAAATTATAATTTGTTCAGATTAATTCACGTGCTTTATCTACCTATGTTGGATTACCATTGACAAGTAAATAAATTAAAGCGGTAAAAACACAATAAACATGTTGACGGAGAAACCCAACTGGGTAAAAACTCCGGGCACAAGCCAGTAGAGATTCACTATTGTAGAAACCAACTTACAGCACGCCAGACATCATTGACACTCTCAATTTTCTGACCTCCTTGCTGTATGAACTCAAGACCCTCCTGGATTTTGCAGATCCGTGCTAAATCCCAGCCTATAATTTCTACCTCCCGTGAATCGCCACGCACTCCAGCTCTTCAAGCAAATCCTTCCCAGATCTTCAAACTGATGATCTTCTGGAAGTTTAATTGGAGTTGTGAGACAGGTGTTTTGGTGTTTATGGATTTGATATTTTTACTCAACAAGCCAAAGATTGGTATGAGAACAATGAAGGATTTCTTTGGCTTTTGATCCTTGGAGAGAATGATTTGGATTTTTGGTTGCCAAGGAATTGAAAGAATATTCAAAGTATTTTCAATGTGAATTTTCGGGTTAATGAACACGAATTGGACGTTTGGTATATATAGAGGTCGATATATGGTAATATGGAGCATCAAACATTCGCGAGCGTTTAAAATTAGAATTGGCTAGGTAACACGGTCGCTCGAGCGAGGTACTGGCGAGCCTCGAGCGACGTACATTTCGCTCGAGCGATGGCTCAGCGTGAGTCCAGCGAAGTTGGTTCTGCAATTGTGGCTCGAGCGAGGTCAGGGCGAGACTCTAGCGAAATCAAAGCGCCGCTCGCATCTTCGAGGCATCCCACACAACCCTAGACCTAGCCTATAAACTTTAGTTAATTTCAACTCTAGTCCCTGAACTATTGGACATTGACAATTTGGTCCTTGGTCACAGATTTGCCAATTACATATTTTCCTAACAGTGTTCAATTATGAGGGGATCGATCTCATCAATGACCAAGACCTTCGGATTGGGTGGTGCATCAATCATATCGATATCTTCTGGTTCAGTGGGAGCATAATCTGGGACGTCAGCCATAACTATATAGGCTATGATTACATGGAGATCCCGGGGCTCTACCTTTTTTATGGAGCTTAGATAACACTCTCTCGATCCTCTTTGGTCACTTCTCACCGTTGCCACCCCATTTTCCTTTGGAAATTTCATGCATAGGTGGTGGATGGAGGTGACTGTTCCCAATTCCTTTAGGGCTGTCCTACCCAATACTCCATGGTAAGCCGATCGACTGTCGACAATGAGGAACTCCATGAAGTTTATCGTAGTATGGGGAGACTCTCCCATCTCCACTACAAGTGTTATCTTTCCCCTTGGAGTGATGCTATCTCCGGTTAATCCGTACAGAGGAGTTGTGGTGGGTGTCAACTGATGATCCAATATCATCTTGTCAAAGGCGGATCTGAATAGAATGTTGACAGAGCTACCGTTGTCAACTAACATTCGCTTGAGCCCATTTCTGGCTATGACGGCTCTCACAACAAGTGCATCACAGTGGGGGTAGTGAACTCCTTCGGCGTCCTCCTAGTTGAAGACAATGGGTGGAACTTGGTTCCTCCGGGAGCTGCTGTCCACAATGTAGCTTGTCAAAGGGGGGTGTTTAGCTTCCCAGGCGTAATTCCTTTTGGCGTTTCGTGTCTCACCGCCAACATATGGGCCTCCAAATATGGTGTCTATCTCGTGGATAGGGGATTCATCCTGGGCTTGTCAGTTTCTTCGGTGCCTGTGTCCTTGCCTAGGCCTCTCCGTATCACGCTTCCTTTGTCGTGGGGAAACATCCCTTTGACGGGGACCAGCCTCCTCGCACCCACGTCGATTGTCGTGCTTGGACGGGGGCCTATTCGCCTGGGGCGATTCATTTCTGTCCCTAGGGGGTTCTAACCGGGAGCGGTGCGCATAGTCTCGACAATTCGCTATGCCGTGTCCATAAGATCGGTGGTATACACAATATCCCGGTGGGTTCTGATTTGACCTATTTCTAGATGCCGAACCCTGGCCTCGGCCTCTCCCCCTACGAGATCCTTGTGGGGTTTCCGTCTGCTGGGTGTCAGTAATTGGGTTGATATCCTCATATGCCAAGGTAGGAACCGCATTCAAAGTGGTGGTGGCAAGTGCTTGGCCAGAACTCTCATTTCCAGCCTAGTTTATTTGGTAGTCCATCAGGTGGGAGGTCGGCCCTCTAGCACGCTGCCTTTGAGGAGGTGGGAGGCCTCTACTTGCCATGTTCCTATGCTCAATCAGTTTTTCATTGATGATTTCCAGCCTCATCATCTCGAGTAGGACATCATAGGTGGTGGGATCTTGATTTTACATGTCCATCCGGAATAGGGTATTCATGTTCAAACCTCCTCTTAATGCAGATAGTGCCTCACGATCGGTAACTTGCACACAATACGTCATCTCATCGGTGAAGCGTGATAGGAAGCTCTTTAGGGACTCCCCATGTGCTTGTCTCATGTCTTGGAGACGTTGGATGGGGGCCTCTCCCTTTTTGCTTACCACGAACCTCTTCAAGAATGTTGTCTTAAACTCGGGCCAGTTTCTTATGCTCCCAGGTGGTAACCTGCTATACCAAATTTCAGCCGCTCCACTAAGTGTCAAATGGAAAGCTCTGCACTTCACAGCTGGGGTGGCGCCCCTTAGGCTCATGTGAGTTTTATAAGCAATTAGGTGCTTCTCTGGGTCGCCTCTTCCGTCGTACTTTGGTATCTTTGGCATTACATAGTGGTTTGGAACCTGGGCACTCCTTAGTTCCCACGAGAATGACAAATTCTCATCGTCGTTGTCCAAGTCAAAGGACCTCTGCTGCTCATCTGAATCATATTCCTTGGCCTATTGCCGTGGTTGTTGGTGAGAGGTTCCAGGACGGTTCCTAGCCTCTTCCTCTCTCCTCTGGTGAGCAACACGGGGGACATTTTCATGCCTTTCCTCCGGCTGCTGGGTCATCGGAGGTGGAGGCAGTGGCCTTGTCCAAGGCTGGTGTGTCTGCTGTTGCCTAAGCCTCGGTTCAGCAGGGCTAATTCTGTCAAATACACTGCCTGCCCTCCTATGTCTTGACTCTTGCTCATACGGAGGTGAGAAGTTATCATGGTTCAATGGGACCTCGGTGGGTCGGCCAGAAGCGTAGTTGGAGGAAACATCAACTTCCACTTCCCTTTCAAATGGGCTTCTACCTCGGCTATAGTCCGGCGAGGCAGTTCTATGACTTTCAATTTCGTCTTCTTGCTGGTAGTGCCCCTGAGGGGCGTATGGAGGAATGGGGAAGCTTCCCTGGCCTTGCATTTGGACCATGAGCTCCCTCATAGCCAAGTTTTGGCTAGCAATATCTCTTATGTTGGCCGTCATGGCAGCCATTTCTCTTGACAGTCGTGCCGTCGCCCGCAATCCACCTCTTCTTTGGTGGTGATGGAGTCTTTGCCGAGCTGCTGGGGCAGCATGTGGAGGAGGTACATTTGCATTTTCTCTTACCCTCTTGGGGGTGTGTCTTCGTTTGAACTCATTTTCTTTTCGTCTGACTCTTCAGATTTTGCTAAGTTGTGAGGCTTTCTCTTGTTCTTTTTTAAGAACAAATCCTTTTTCAAGGGGGATGCTCAAGTGCTCTTCAATAAGCTTTCACCATAAGGTTGTTTGTGGTTATGGTATGGTTTCCCACAGACGGCGCCAATCTGTTGACCCCAAAAAGTGTTGCCAACAAATGTCGAACCCACCCGCGCACACGTGAGCGAAGGTCCTACATGGTAAGACACGTGGACGGTCTAGAATGAAAGAATCAGGGGCGTGGGAGTAGCTCAACGACGCGGGACGAGAATGTTTGGAATCCGACAGGATGTTCGTAATCCGATTGTACAATAATTCAAGTCTTCATTAAATATTGTTGTATTCCCCCAGGGAAAATATACTCCACTTCAAATATGATAATTATATTTAAGTTAAAAAGCAAAATCTAGTTTAATAGAACAGAAATTATTGAGGACTGATTGTACCACTATAATCAAAATTGAGCGACTCATTTGCTCTTTTTTATTGACTTGTCATCAGGAGTCTCAGGACAATTGATTGAGGACTAATAGTGTAATTCTTTCATTTCTCATATATAAGGATAATGGCAAATATGATCCCACATCAAGAATTTTTTAATTATTCTCTAGTCTTCCGAAACGTTTTTAACTTGTGAACTAGTTTAGAAAGACAATGAGAATGTTGAAAATCGAAACCCCTACCCCTACCCCAAACCCAACCCCACCGCACTTTCACAAATAACACCTATCTAACAATTATGTAAGGGTTTTGCTATTTGTACATTGAAATTAACATTTCGGTATACAGTTCTCTTACAATAGTAAGACCCAGACCTAATAAAAAAAATCACAGACCCCCCATTGTGAAAGATCTGTATCCATTTTGTAATAATAGTAGTGGGCCTTGTCTCTAGTATAGGTTAGAAAGACAATGAGAACTTCTATACGAAATAAAGAATCATGCAAAAACTTCTTGAAACTTAATTACACTTGTAGACTAGGGAATGCTATAATTAAATTTTCCCAATAAATATATAGGTGTTAGACAATATTGTATATAAGAGTACCCAAGATAAGAAAAATCTGTCCCACTATGTATCAGCTAGCATGTACCATCTGAGCTACCCATTACTAGGTGGTTCCTTGGAAATTTAATTACCCGTCAGAATTTGAATCGAAAGCTCGAAGCAGAAGATAAAGTCGGATTTATTGCACGAAAAATGTTAGGAATTGTAAATTTGTATTTTAAAAATCGGTCTGTGTTGTAAAATGAAAGATTATTATGGTTTAGAGGTGAATGACAATTACACTTCTACAGCCTTAAAAATAATTACTATTGTATCCCTAATTCTACCCTATAAATACAGGACTTTGATTCTTAATAAAACACACAAGTCTATTGACTTCTCTCTGTTCTCCTCTCTTTTCTCCACTCTTAAAACACGTTATCAGTACGATAACTTAATTTTTCAAAATTTAGTGAAGGTAATAATTCTTATAGGCATGAATATTTATCACATGTACCAAAATTAATTTGGTAGCATGTGAAATATTTCAATATATATATGCATCATAACGAGGTTACTTCTTTTTCTCCATGTTTCATCGGCATGCATATTAATTCTATTTCACATTTGTATGTGTAATATGAACACATATTAATTCGCGTTTCTTTTATTCATGCACGATCATTTTTTCACATATTATTCAATATTCATTTTGTCTTTGGAATCTGTTACATATTGGTTCTATATTTAATTTCCATATATGTGAAATTCACATGCATGTTTAGTATCTTTTGCATGTTGGTAAAAGATTTAGCCAATTTTGTTAACTTCTATGTATGGAGATTGTTTTTCTTAATGAATGTTTGGTAATTAATTTTTCTATATAAATTCATATCATGTCTATATGGTAATTAAATATTTTTAGATATTATTCTATAAACTTCAAATTAAGAATTTATAATCTTGTTGTTCCAAAAGATATATATATATATATATATTATAAAAGGTGTATTGATGTTTCTGAAGAAACACAATGTTATTAATATTTTAAAAAAGAATATTAATTGCTCCAAAAGAATATGATATTATAATTTCAATATTTCTGAAGAATATTGATCGATTATATGTAAAATCACGAATTAAATTACTGTATTTATTTATGTGTCTATTTTTCTGCATATATATTTAGATATTGATGTTCTGGTCAGATTTTATTGCTCTGGAAGAGTATAATGATATAAGATCTAACATAAAATTATGTTTTTACTCTTGAAAAGTAAATCCTTACATAATTATTACTGTAAACAATAATATGTTATTGCTCTGGAAGAGTATGACATTAAAATTTTTCATATTTTAGAAGAATATTGATATATTGTTCTTGAAGAAGTAATAGTAAAATATAATGTGATCTCAAAATATAACATTATAGTTTTCATTAATCTTCTAGTTAGATCTTATTTGCTATCGAAAAATATAATTACATATAATCTAACGTAAATTATATTTTTACACTCGAAGAGTAAATTATTGTATAATTTATTATAATTATATTTAATTGCTCCTGAAGAGTTTGAATTATAATTTTCAATATTCCAGAAGAATATTGACATATTGCTTTTGAATGGGCAATAATAATAATAATAATAATAATAATAATAATAATAATAATAATAATAATAATAATAATAATAATAATGAATATAACATGCTTTTAAAGTAGCACATGTTTCGAAAATATATTATTTTGAATTCATGTTTATCCTTGAAGGAAAACATATAACTAATATCGTTAGAACATTGATTAGTTTTACTACTTGAATGATATATAATTATATAATATTTAATCATATTATTCGAGATTAAATAATTGAATTATATATTATATTGAACTCGAAGTTCAATTTGATTTTATTATTTGGAATGACCAGTTGGACCATCACTGAATCAATAATTATGCAAAATTAAATTTTTTTTATTGGATATTAAATGAAGAATCAGAAGACTTTTCAATCCAATTAATTTCTATATATTATTTATTCTCTTTTATCGACAATTGATCATTAAATATCGCTAGCTAAAATTGGGATTGAATTCCCTATATTTTTGAAAATTATTTATGGTGTTATATGGGGCCCCGTCACCCACCATGTTAACCATCTAAATATTATTTGTATCTAATAGATTTGATACAAATATTAGATGATTGCATGGTGTTCGCAACCTGAAGTTTTGCGAAATTATTGTTCAAGTTATGAGCATAATTTTCAAATTATATAATCAAGACTATGTCTTGTTAATGTTAGTGGGTATAAATATCAATATTTTAATAAGTGTTAGTTGAGATGTCGATAAATGGTTTAATACTATTGTTTGTTAAATGCCTCAAATTAATTTAATTGAGAATAAAAGTATTAAATCCTCGCTAAATATCATTCGAACCAGAAGTTTAAAAGATAATTTATTTAAATGCATTTATTGATCAAAGAAATCAACAATATCTCACGCACCAATTTTTAATGCTCCAACAGGAATTGATGTATTAGGGGACAATTTGTTAGCATTATATTTGATATATCTATGGCACGTCTGAAGCGTGATGGTGATCGATTCTAATACAAAAATCTTCAAATAAAAATGGAGCAATTAGCAAAGATTGTTTCATAAAGGAGGCATATAGTCTTAATAAGTATTTCGACATAACAAATTATAAAGCACCAGAAGAGGTTCAGGTACCTGATATGTTGAAAATTGAGATATCTAAATAAATTATATCACTATGGGAAAAGAAATAGAATTGAACGAGTAAAGAAAAAGTCGTAGACAACAATTTTGTACATGATATACAGTATCATATATGAATCGCAAGGAATCAAAATAATTGCGTTGAAATATATCGATCAAAATAATGTTTGACCAAATAAAAGGAGATGCAATCTTAAATTAAATTTACTAGATAAACACTAAATTTTTTGACCTGTAGTCCGAAAATCTAAAGGTATATGCTTATGCGAAAAGGAAATGAGAAAAATGAAGTCATATTGTGTAATGCACAACTCTCAACATAGTGAATTTTGCAAAGATCGTCATGGATGAAATCACGAGTCTATATCATGTTATCTTGACGATATGAAATTCGAAATACGTGATAGTCAACTGATTTGACATGATTATTAATGTTATCTTTGAAAATTTTAATATGCCTGAAGTATAACTCAAATGATACATGCTCGAAATCATGTTCTTAGATCATTAAATTGATTAATACAATTTGGACGCATGTGATATAATCGTCTTAGTGAATATATGTTAAATGAATGCTATGAAAATAACGATATCCGCCCATATATTTTCATAAAGAAAACAAATATTGAATTTGCAATTATGATTAATGATTTAAATTTAATTAAAACTCCAGAAGAGCTCAACAAAGCTATTGGTTATTTGAAAAATGAATTTGAGATGAAAGATTTGAGAAAAATCAAATTTTGTCTTGGATTGCAAATGGAACATTTCCCAGAAAGATTATTTGTTCATCGATCTATGTATACAAAAAAAAGTTTTAAAACGCTTTTATATGGATAATGCACATCCACTTGCATCACCATAGTTGTTCGATCATTCGATGTGAAAAATAGTCCATTTCGTCCACTTGAAGATGAAGAAAAGATTCTTGGTCCTGAAGTACTATACCTTAGTGCAATAGGAGCATTAATTTATCTTGTAAATTGCATTATATCACTTTTTCTGTAAGTTTCTTTGCAAGATATAGCTCTACACCAATTCAAAGACATTGAAATGATGTTAAACATATTTTTCGTTACCTAAAGGGTACTATTGATTTGGTATTATTTTATTCTCAAAAGTCGGGATCTGCTTTAGTGGATATGCAGATGCAGGTTATCTATCTGACCCACATAAAATTAAATCACAAATAGGTTATGTGTTTACACGTGGAAGAACGGCTATATCATGAAAATCTGTGAAGCAATCCTTGACAGCTTTATCCTTAAATCATTTTGAAATTATTGCAATCCATGAAACAGGCCGAGAATGTGTATGGTTGGGAAACATGACCCAGCATATCCAAGCATCATGCGAATTAATTTCAATAAAGGATAGTCTAACAATTTTGTATGAAGATAATGCAACTTGTATTGCACAACTCAGAGGAGGCTATATCAAAGATGATAGAACGAAGCATATTTCTCCAAAATTCCTTCATACACATTAGCTTCAAAAGAATGGCGATGTCAATATCCAACAAATTCGCTCAAGTGACAATGTGATCGATTTATTCACAAAAGCGCTGTCAACATCTACATTTAAGAAATTAGTTTATGAGATAGGAATGCGTTGACTCAAATATTTTCAGTGATCAATATTAGAAGGAGTAGCTGTACTCCTTTTTCTTAGCTTAGATTTTATCCCACTGGATTTTTCTAGTAAGATTTTAATAAGGCAACGTTTATTTTTAGTACTCCAAAATAACTGTACTCTTTTTTCTTCGTTTGATTTTTTTCCATTGAGTTTTTATCAAACAAGGTTTTAACGAAGCAGATATTTTGTAATGTGTCATTCAAGGGGGAGTGTTGTAAAAGGAAATATTATTAGAGTTTAGAGGTGAATGACAATTATACCCCTGCAGCCCTAGAAATAATTACTATTGTATCTCTAATTCTGCTCTATAAATACAAGACTTTGATTCTTAATAAAACTCACAAGTCTATTGACTTCTCTCTGTTCTCTTCTCTTTTCTTCACTTTTATAACAGTCTGCATATTATTTAGCAATTGTAAAGGGGTTAAAGAGTTGAAGTGATGTTAAACTGATAGTTTAAAATTTTCCCATTTTGGCCCCCATTATTTGCCATTTTAATTTATGGACCAGTAGTTTCTTGAAAAATATGCGGTTAATAAAGAAGAAAAAAATTTGAATTTATGTCTATTATTATTTTATTGGAGAATGTGTGGTTGGTAAGAAGAGAGAGAAATATAAATTAAAATTTAATGGGGGCCAAACGGGGATAAATGAAAACAAAAATTTATAGGGTGAATCAGCTGCTTGTGGATGAACGACCAATTTTGAGAGTGAATTGACTCATCCTAAAGTTCATTTAGGGTATGTTTGATTCACTTTCAATTCCATGGAAAATGGAATTTTCCACTTTTGTTGGTGTTTGATAGGCATTTATTTATTGGCAATTGGAATTCCATTTTTTGCTTCACATGATGACCATTTCTTGCTTTTCATTGAATTTGTTTTCCCACCTATATGGTGGGAAATGGAATTCCAAGTATTTTTATTTTTTTTCGTTTTTTTTTTTTAGTAATGGAGACAAATTCTAAGAATTATTGTAAACAAATATTTTTCTTTAATTGACAATTTTCATGTAAACTAAAATCAAATGATACCCAAAAGATAGATAATTTTCTTGAATTTTTTCTTTTTCTTTTTTGGCAATAAAAATAAATTTCATCCTCAATATCAGTAAAATTTATCTTTTTTATTGACAATTTTCATGTAAAACAAAGTCAAACAAATACCAAAAAATACTTTTATTTCAACATTTTTCACGTGAAAAATTATACCAATCAAATACAATAATTTAAAATTTTAGGAAAACAATTTCTAGATAATTTAATTCCCTGGAATTCGTTTTCTTTCCACCCAAATTTCATCTTTGCAATCAAATGGATCTTTTGCGAATTCTAAATTTCAGCATTTTTCTTGTGCAAAACTAGACGAATCCCTTGTTTGATCCCCATTTTAGGAGAAATAATGTATTTTGAATAGTAGATTGATGAAAAATGTGTAATTAAAACTTAAAGAAAAGTTTTGAATTTGCATGTAATATTATTTTATTGAAAAATGTGTGGTTTAAAATGAGTTATGAAAAAATGAATTTTTAGAAAGACGAAAATCAAACAAGGACTAAATTTCGGATCATTTTTCAAGTTGAACCGATCTATCCAATCAAGTTAAGTCTTATAACATTTCTACACACTAAGTATAAATGAAACAAAAACATTTAGAACATGTTTGAAAAGTGTTTATAAATAATTTAAATTACAACTAGATAGAACTAAGTAATGAATAAATAACTAGTACTATGAACATCTCAAAATATGTGAATAAAAATTTAAAAGTAATTTGAGTAATTATAATATACAATAGTCAAACACACGTCGCTTCTTCCTCGAGTCTTGTCATGATCGCGCACTCGATGAAAGAGCTTTACAAGCGGCATTGCCCTTCTTCACTCACGCGATATTGCTAGATCGGGCTTTCGCCCATTGTCCAAGATTCCCCACTGCTGCCCCCCGCGGGAGTCCGGGCCGTGTCTCAGTCCCAGTGTGGCTGATTGTCCGAAAAGACCAGCTAAGCATCATGGGCTTGGTTAGCCTTTACCTAACCAACTACCTAATACTACGCAGGCTCATCAAACAGCGCTTTTTAGCTTTCTTCAGGATTTGGAAGTAAGAAAATTTTATCGAGTTTTGGTAACTTTTGAGACGAGAAAAGGGGGAGAGGAAATTACTACAAATGTCAACTTTCACATATGACATATCCACTTGCAAAAATGTCCATTTTGAAATAATTTAGATCAAAATACCCTTGTTAACAATTTATGATTCCACATAAAGACAAAATTGGACATTTTTGCAATTAAAAATTTTATTGGCCAATAAAATTTTGACACAACCTACCCTATTTATTTCAAAAGTGCACATGTCAAATTATAATAAATGCTATTTTTCTCATTGCACAAAAATGTCGAGTACTACATTTTAAGTGTAGAGAAATGTCATGTTCGGAATGAAATGTCATTCTAGACATCTAATATGTCAAGAACAACATTTGAAATATCGAGAACATTTAATGTTGTGATTTGACATTTATACTTTTAAAATATAAACGAGGTTCAAATATCGAGAACGACATATGAAATGTCGAGAACATCATTTTAATGTAACTTCTCATGGAAGCTATTTCTCAAAATCCACGACAAATGGAAAAAAGTTTATTACTTCATTTTTTTCATTAAGGACATGATAGACAGTTTAGTACTAAACTTAAAAAGTGAACATTTTTGAATTGACAGCCATGAAATTGAACATTTTTTAAAATACTTAATAAATAACATCACCTAGTTTTTTATATATTGTTTACATAATTTCTTTTATTTAAGAGAATATTTTTTTGGCATGAACACTTGCGTTTGAAGTCTAAAGTAGAGCTCAATAAATTATAGCATGTTTAGGAAGTATTTACAAAAGGTTTAAATTGTTATTAGATAAAAACAAGTATTGAGTAAGTGAATATATCGAGTATATAAATAAAAAGTATCTTGAATATTTATAATAGTTTGACTAGTATGTGCAAGCATTTGAATAAAGTAACATCAATCACACTATAAGTGCATAAAATTTTGACAGACAACACATGGCGTAAAATTATTAAAAGAAAGAGAGGGGGGGAAGGCCAATCATGCACCGCCACATCAACGTCGGTATGAATTCTATCAATATTTTACTTGTGGCTTTTTCCAACATTTTCATCTGATCCTTAATATTCTCAATTTATATATATGAGCATGTCGCCAAAAATAGAGTTGCTTTATGGCTAGCTAGAATTACATGTAAATCGTGATTGGGAAGACAAAAAGATTTTCAATCTTGATTATAAATTGTCCTACAATGTCACATAGGACGATTACCGCAGTGAGTGATTATGAATAACATTACTTATTTTTTTTAGTTATTATTTATTTTAATATCTAGTCAATTTGCTCCCCCCCCCCCCCCCCCCCGCGGGGAAAAACCAACACTATATTCATTGTATATAACCCATAAAATTCGGTTTAAATTTTTTCTTTCAGGTTTGCTCATTAATATTTTTATCACACCTAGTTAAATTGGAAAATTTTTTGTCTATCCGTTGAATTTGCTGCTTCACTTCATTTCTGTGAATACTTTTGTTGATAATTTCTGTGATTAGAGTTTGATGATATTTGTGAGCATTTTTATTTATTTGAATTTTTACCCTAATTCGATCCATTACTCTTTGCCTTTTTCAATTTAATATATAGACTGATTTGTGTAACATCAAGTTTATACTGCAATGTAAATATTCTAGTATTTTAACAGCATAACAACATTATGTAATTGACAACAATAAACTAAAATAAATTGAAAGTAGAATAATGCAATTAAAAAAATGCTAATGTTGAATGCAAATACAAGTCATGGCTGATTTTAAACATGATTAGTGATAGCAACGGCGGTCGATGCTTTCCCACCTTCGCTTTTATTTCTACCGAGTGAGTGAGTCAATGTGTGTGAGAAAGTGAGCAAGAGAAAGAAAGAGGGTCTGGCATGGAGATGTTAAAGCTCCTTCATTATATTGTTGAATAATGTTTAATTCAACGTACCAAACATATGATAATATTAGTGAACTTAACAGAATGTTTTCTGAATTTGCTGAGCGAGTTCCTCTGCACTAAGTTGGCATTCAATTCCAATCTACAAAGAAGACATATATTCGATCATTAGCTTCAATTCAATATTAATTAAAACTGCATTCAATTATATCAACAAAACCAAGAAATGACTAAATAGATTTGTGGAAAATAATAATGGAAACAAGGAAAGAAAACGTGCCCTAGTTTTCAGTGAAAATTGTTCTTTCCAAGAGTATATATGTCACTATGTTAGAATTAATGGACATTTAGAACAAGTTTGGTAACATAACGTCACTTTTTAAATTTTCTTTTCTGCCCTAAAATCTTTTGCATCTTCGGAAATTCTTAACAGACAAATGTCCCAAGTTTAACAACCACTCTTAGATTTGTTGCTTATTTATAGAAATTGTGCATAAATGATACTTTCATCGTAAAAAGATATATTCAACTATTATGTAACAGACGCATTGAAGAGGACTCTAAATGTATAAAAGCTTCAATTAAAAAATAATTATATGATTTTCACATGGGGTGTTGTGTTGGACGCTAAACTAAATTTAAGCTTTAGATGAACTAGTTCAACACGCTTGGATGAGCATTCATCTTTAGATAATCCAAATGGATGGTATTTGCATAAAATTTGATTTCTTGAACTAAAAATAACAAAACGAAGATTATAAGTTGTATTTCTGCTTATTTTAATTACCTTAATAGTGAAAGAATTTCTCATTTTGTCCCCAACTGTGCTAACGTTCACATGGAGGATTTCCAGGGACAGTTCTTCAAGTGCAGAAATTATCTTCACTGTTTGGCCTTGAATTTTTGGAGAAACAGTCTTGAGCAATACATTTGGACAAGAAAATTTGACTTCCACTTCAGCAATAGCAGATTTGGAATTTGCAACAAGTTCATTAACACTGTCATTCATGGAGGAATTTGAAGAAGAATTGGAAGGTGAATGTAGCCAGGTTTTGTAGGGACTGTTTGGCTGTGGGGTTCTTGGGCTAATGGGTGGGTATAATCTGGGACTCAATGGGGGCTTTCTTGGACTAAGGGGTGAAGGTCTTGGACTTGAAACCAAACGAGGACTTAAAACTTCTGTATAAGCTTTTCTTTGTTTCTTGGCTTCTAGGGATTGTAGAACTTGTTGTAACTCAGTGATGTAATCGACAACTCCACCGATTATGGATGCTTGATCAGCCTATTCGAAAACAGAGGCATGTATGTTAGTAATACAATCTCTTTTTGTTTCCCTAGGTAGATTTAACCGTGTTAGACAATTATAAAAGACTAGCTAATTCTAATTCATACTATGTTCTGGAACATGTCCTCAAAATGGTAGCGACTTCTAACATTTCAACATGAATAATTTAAAGTTCTCAAATATTTGGCCTTGCTCTTTCAACAAAAGAAAGTTGCTTAGTTTAGGAGTATTACTTTTGATTGCCCAAGAAAGCATACTGCCGAAATAAACGTGCTTAAAAGCTAAGCCAAACATCCTAGTTTTGTAGCTTTCTTATTCCCCAATGGAATACTTGTATAGTACAAACCTACTACACTTTATTGTATGTTTGGTAGGTAGTATTACGGGAGTCAAGCTTAAATCCTAAAGGAAAACTAGAAGAAAGCAAAGATGAAAGGACACTTACTCTTTTGACATAAAAGGAAGGCATCAAAGAGCGCAAGACAGTCAAATGTTCATTCATCTGCTTCCTTCTGTTCCTCTCCACTGTTATATGAGAAATTCTTTGCTGTCCATCAATTTCCACTTCCATCGAAGCTGTTGCAATTACCTTCTGTTTCTTGCTTTTTGGTGAAACCTCAAATTCAGTTTCAGATTCTTGAAAAACACTTGAAGAATTAAATTTTTGAGAAACCAACATTCCCACTTCATCTACTGGCTTAAAGTCTGAAACCCCGTCTAAAGCCTCAAGAATACTGAAAATATCGTCTGGAGACGGCGTGAAGCCCCCGCCGAGGTTGGCTTCAGTACCAAACTCAGTATCCTCAAAAAGGTCAGATAAATTCTTGCCATCCATTTGAAAACAGCTTACAGAAATGTCGACTGATTTATAGAAGGTTCGAAACACACTCAAAGATAAGCTAAGAAAGAAAGTGTGCGTATTTTCCTAGAAAGTAAGTAAAGACCTGTTTGAAAAAAACGTAAGATTTAGAACTAAAAGTTCCAAAGTAATTTAACTTTTAAATAAAACTGGAACAAGTTTAACTTTTAAGCTTAACAAAACATGCGTTAGTTGGTAGTTTTGACTCCGCGCCACTGCATGGTTGGTCGTTTTCTCGGGAAGCCGCCGATTTTGTCGCTGGCCGGAAGATCAAGAAAAAAAAGGCTAAAATATATAACTATAACAAGAAATGTATGTATTGTATGAACTGATTGAAAGGGACCAAACTATCAACATCAAAATCTATTCTCGAATAGGGTTTTTGCATGGATTTGAGGGAAAGAAATCACGAGAGTGACATAGGAGTGGACAGGGAAAGGGAAAAGGAAAAGAATGTGGATTCTTCGGAGGGTTATTTCCAGAAGGAGAGAGAGAGACACACACAGTGATGGTCTGTGCAAGAGAAATGGATATATAAATGAGACCGAGTAGATACTCAAATTTAAGAATATTTATGTTTTTGTACTTCGGTATAAAAGTTAAAAAGCTGGAAAAAATTCTGAGTAGAACTTTTACTTCCACTGTGTTCAATAATCATTAATCAATTATCTCCATGATTCATAAACGTATTATATAAGATTAGACAGAATGGAAGAAGAAAAATAATTTAAAATAGTTAATACTCTGTTGTCTTGTATTGCTATCGAATACGTTACTCGAAAAGTTTAAAAATAGTGAAGATGGAAAGAATTTACATCACCCTAATTATGTTTTTAGAATGTCTATGCACGTGCATGAAAGATGTGGTAAAGAAAAAAATTTATAAACAAATATCGATAAAACTCGGATTCAATATTTTGCTCACTCTAATTTCAAATTAAATAATTACTTCATTAAAAGTTCAACGAAAAGAGAGAACTTTAATACATTTATTGATATATACAGATGACACAAAAACACTTATATTTTGTTCTAACTCCTATGTCTCATCCTACACCATGCGTCGCAGTCTCAATTTCCCGTGTTCATCTCCTCCCCCAACTACTACTTGAAAGACTCTTAGGTTGCTACTAAGCCATTTGAGAGAATTTTGAAATATTCGTAAGTAGCTCCTCAATTAGAGGACTCTAAGGTAGGGAAGAGGAGACAAGTTCGTTGAGAGAAAAGAACATAAGGTAGGGGTAAGAAAGAAAATGATATGAGTAAAATAAAAACCATTAATATGGTTAGATATGGCATTTGGTCGGTAAATATGATTTTTTAGGTGGAAAAACTTGTATCAATTAGCTATTTTTTATTTTGATTATTACAAGATGACTATTTTGAAGGGGAAAAAACACTTAATCAATTTCAGTATTTCACCAATTAATTGATTGAGGCTATCTTTTGTAAGTTCATGTGTTTCATAGCAGTCCACTGCATGTAAATGTTATATTTATTTCTTATTGACACGATTTCTTTAAAATTTTTGCAAAATGATAAATCATTTGATAATACTAATCTTAGAACTTGATTGTTCGTAGGAACTTTTTAAGCTCTATTTTCATTTCTAGTATTGAAATTCCGTGTAAACATCGATCTTATTAAGTGGACCGACCTAATCTCTAAGCTCGTGTTGAGCCCTATTCTTTTCATAAAAATACATTTTTGAATAATATATTGATGTGAAATGTGTGGTTAAAAAATAATGAACAATTTTAAATTTACGCGTAATATTATTTTATTGAAGAATTTGTGATTGAAATGATATCAAATTACTGTTTAAAAATGTATTTTTTCCCCAAAAAACGAGGCTCAAACAGGGGCTAGGATATTAATTATTATCATCTATTGAACATATGTGAGATTTTTCCTTAACAATATTAGAGTGTGATATATACTGGTTATGCAAAATTTTATTACCAATGGCGGGTCTATTGTGGAAAACTTTACCATGATTTTTGGCAACAGTTGCTTTATCTTTGCTGTAAATATCTTCATTTTATTTAACTTACCTAAAAATAATTGGCAGTTATCCAAGAGAAGTTTTAACTATGATGATTATTAAGCTTTTGCAATGGGAAAAAGATGACAATTTGAATGTAAATGCAATTCTAGTACCCAATATTGTACGGCAACAAACAAAATTTTGGTTCTTTTTTTCATTAAAAATGTTGTCGGATCCTGTAGAAGAACCACGGATCTAGAGCTGCTCCAGACATGGATTTATGGTGGCCTACATAATAGCAGACTATATCACCCACGGCCATGTCATAAATCAATCCGCCAAATAAGGAATCCAAGATAAGCCTCTGAATGATTTGATTAGTTGCTCAAGCTTCTATGCTTTTTGGTTTTTCTTCTCTCTATTTTTTTTATTTTTTTTTATATAAAAGATTTTCTAGGGTGTTATTTAAAGGTTGAACCCCAACCTTGAGGGTCCCCACCGTCCCGCCTCTAGAGCTTTGTGAGGGATGTAAATCGCGGGATGTGCTCAGCAGGCCAGAGAACAAGAGGTGTCTGTACACTGTGCCTACAAGGAGTCAAATTCCATGTCTCAGGAATCGAAACCCCACACTGCGACTACCAGCAAGGTATGAGATAACCTCACTCATATCCTTTACACCACTGGGCTATGCTCCGGGGGGCTTTCTACGGTGTTACTCGTTTTCATAGTGTATTATTACAAATATTAGAATTAATTCACCTAAACACGATAGTTACGAACTTTTCTTGTTTTATTATCACTTATTTATGAGGATATTGTTTGTGCTGGTCTCCATCTAATGGACACGAACAATTGAACCTAAAAAAATTTAGCGATCATTATGAAATTTTACTAAAAGTTTAATATGAAAATTCTCAAAGTTAAGCAACCATTGGTGTATTTAACTAATTAACCTAAGCAAGTTGTGCACCTACATTGAAACACTCAAAGAACTATAAACCAAATAAATGTAATGTCGACCTTAATTCCCAACCTTAAATGGCCTCAAAGATTTTTGAAATTTTGTCTCTGTGGACTACATTGATAACTCATAATGATCAATAAACATGAAATGTGACTACAAAAAGAAGAATTTTTGTTATCCCTCCCTGCAAAATAGCAGTATATTTTTCAGTCTTTTCTAGACCCTAATTAAAAGCATAATTATGTATACTTAATGCTGTTCATGAATAAATTAAAGATGAACTTTAAAGAATATAACTAAAGTTTCATGTAGGAATTCAAGAAGGTGGTATATTTGATATGAAATGAGAGGATATTTTAGTGCCCATTTGCTGGCCGTGAACCCTTTTGCAGTTTGTAATAAATGCCAAATCAGCCTGCTAGACTTCATAGGTTAATCAAAATACTCAGAACTAAAAGAAGATGCCCTAAATTTGTCTAGCATGTTTGGCTAAGCATTAAGAAAGAAGTTAAAATTCCCTTTTAAGTAGTCTCTTTTGTCGTTTGAGCATGTTTGAGTAAGCTTCTTTTTTTTTTTCTAATTATATGTATTGTGTGAGCTTAAATTTTTTATTGAAATAGCATCTTTTGACACGTATCTAGTTCAAACACAGCGTTGCTCGTATAGCTCTCCTCTCTAGTTGCACGTTCAACAACTACAACCTTAATATTGCCTCATCTCAGAGGCTACTTTTGACATTGACATTGTTTCGGACAACCCTCGTCGCCTCGAACGAGTTGCAAAAGCGTTAAGCATAGTATATAGAAATTGGGTTTAGCTCCTACATTAATTTGGTGTGTCAAATACACTCTTTAAGAGTTACAGTTGGTTAATGTTAGTAACAAGAAAACCCTTGAAATTTCAAATACACAAATTCTATATTTGGTTCTCAGTAAAATATTACGAAACTTTCAAAAACCACATTTGACAAAACAAATATCTTAAAATTCAGACACGCTCGCTCTAGATGGAATGTTTTATTAAGGATGAAATTAAAACGTAATACAGATGGCTTGGTCTGAACTCCAGCTATAGAGGCAATAGGAGGACAATGTAAAAGCTAAATAATTACACTTAATGCGAGCTAACCATACTCCTCGTGATCAAACATTTTCTGACCTAGCCTCTAGATATGTACTAGAGAGTAGAGAGGATCATCAACTACTTGTTCTAATATCAAGAGTACCCACAAAACCCTAATAAGTTGTAATTACAGAACTAAGGCCGTGAAGGGTAACATCAATGGTGGGTGAATTTAAATGTTAATTCTGCTATGATTTTTAGCTGAGATCGATCTATAAATATATAACGGCTACCTTACATACAATAAAGATGCAGAATCGGCATAGATCTGACGAACATGACAGCAGCAAAAGTATGCTGCCCTCTTTTAAATTGAAAACGACAAAATCGGAATCCTTCGAAAAAAGAAGAACACACACATATATGATTCATATATTTATGTAGTAGTATAAAGAGAAAGAAAGAGAGAGAGAGAGATATGATAACTATGGGGCACTGAGCAAAATCTGCAAGTTGTCTGCAAGAGGGAGGATTCAAGAAGGAGTCTTCAATGCGCAGACACGCCATCTCCGTGCCCTCACATACATACATACATAAATACATATACATATACACACACACACGTTTAATACATTGTGCGTGTACATCCCAACATGCAGTGAGTGCAGACGCAGAGAGTGCGTTGTTTGTGGGGTGCTGGTGGCAGTATTTGTTTAATTTGCATGGGAGTGCGTTCTGTACCAAAGATACCATAATATTTTGGCTTTTGCATCTACATTTACCACTATATATTACTCTCTCTATCCGTCTGTCTCAATGGTAGTGTGGACCTAGGATTTTTATAAAGGGAAAACACTGTGACGCAAAATATACGGGTATTATGCATAGGTTTAATCTCCTTGTACAGGAAAATAGGTGCCAGAGAAAGATTGACTGGGATAAAACTATTTTTTGTTCCAAATCCAATTAATTAATGCAATCTTTCTCCCTTCTATGTTCCATGTACTACATATAGCTTGCTTCTTAAGCATATATTAAGTAATTACTGAGGCTCATTATTGAACACATAAAGATCACCCCTATTGTCACCTAGACAAATAAGTTCAGCACCCTAACGCTAGATTATACTATATTTAAACAGCCCTGCTACTGAGCCAGGCTCAGTAACATGTTCAAAAACAAGGGCTGAGGTGGCCCCGATTTCACTTTTTTTTGAGATTTAAGGGCCGAGTTGTTGCCACCTCGACTTCCTGTTTTTGAGCCTGGTTTTGCACCTGGCTGAGAAGTATTTTTCATATTTAATTGTGTTACTCGCTTCGAGACAGACTAACTTTTATTTTTCATTTGTTTCGAATTAGGAAAATACTATGTGTATATCTCGTGGTGTATATAATGGATTACTCCCCTCTTACATGGAGAGAGGCCACGAATATTTTATTGTGGGGTTGTAATGCTTTGTATACATCATTATTTACACATAGCATTATTGTTCGAATTATAGGTCACTTTCTTTGTTTACAGTATATATAATTTTTTAGAATTCTAATATATCTCTATTTAATGTACTTTGTTATCCACAATTATAAAACTCCTCATGTTTATACTGTTATTTAACATAGGGCTATATTAAAAAATATGTAAGAAAAATTTATATTTTCAACTGCATTAAATACATTTCCTTCATTCGTGTAAAAAAATTAAAAAAAAAAAGTCTATATTTATGAGACAGATGAAGTATATTTTTTAGTGTCCTTCATCGATCATATATTGTATTTACTAGATATATTCATGTATATGGAAGTCATGTGTGTAAACCAGCAGTTTATTGAGATTCATGCAAGAGTCTCTTACATTATAAGTTGACATGTAGTTGGTTACTTTTGACAGAGAAGACTTTGAGACCTTGGGTGTTTTGAATAAAATAAAAAATTATTTTGGGATAGAAGACTTTGATGATTGAGTTCTTGGTGAAGAATGATATCTGAATAGAAGTAAGATGTGGAAATCGATACGTCAGATCGAGTTTCAAATGAAACGAGCCATGATCATGATAGGAAATATCAAGGCTTACACGTTCATTGGAATAAAAACTATATTTCTAGAGACGTTTTCTGATTTCAAATGAGGACTGAAATTAACGTGTTTTTAAATTATTAGAAAAATGTATACTTGTCGAGATATTCAGTTTACAAAATATTTTAATATTTTTAATTTCATCAATCTTTCAATAACAAGAAAATTTACACTTCTTTTTCCCGAAACTACAAAAAACTGAAAAATGATGTCCATTGCACGTTAACTGCGTATATGCTAGACATTATGTTCAAATCAGACTATTCTATCGAATACTCTTAGAGAGTTATTAATTCATAGTATTCCTAAACGTTCTAATACTTAAAGTATACAAATGCGTCACCTAAGTTTAAAATTTATCATTATCACGATCCAACCATTTCATTTCATATTTCCTCAGCAATCATCGTCTTGACTTACCTTGTTTCTATCACTATATTCAAATATGTTTGGCTCCCATTTTCTCGAAGAAATTATTTGAACAACGTATAATTAAAAAAATAATAATAATAATAATAATAATCAAGAAAACACGCCTCTAAGCAGGCCAAAGGAAAAAAGAAAATATGAATGGAGTAAATAACAGTAGAGGACCTTCCATGTCCATTAATTTCTCTCCTGAATATCTTTAAAGACAAGCACGAAATATAGGAGTGTAACATTTATTACAACAAAAAATTGCCCTTTTTTAAACCCACCTGCCCACCCCTACGGGTTTCCGTTTACCTGCATACGGGTAAATATTCAGTTTTGGAGCTGGATTTCCGGGCGTCTTCATCGTGTCATCCGACTAGAATCCATGGGACCCACTATCTTCATTGCTACGTAGATTGCCATGACCCTCATTTTCCTCCTCTTCTAGATAAAATCAAGTTAATGCGACCTTCGAAAAGAAACTAAGTTCTTGAGTTCACTGAGTTCCCAGTTCTACAATCGATTGTCCAACAATACCAAAAAGACTTTGACGTATTACTTAGTAGAGAAGTGCTCAATTCGATGATAGAGAGCATTGATTGAGTACTTTAGGTATAATATGTTATTAGACCATGCTCGCAAGGCCATTTAGACAAAATTTTCCATGGTTACACGTGAGAGAACGTTTTGAAGACTAATTAAATCATGCATATGGGACCCTATATTTAAATTTTTATATCAAGTAGTTCGACAGAATAAACTTATGCATCAAGAGAAATCTATATAATTTTCAAACAATATGCTCGATAGACATAAATCAATAGTAAATTTTCTTTTTAATATATTTAATTCATTATAACGTCCCTTGCAAGAATACAAACACAAATTGAGATGTATTACGCATATACAGTACAAATTTGACATACATACTTCTGTGTACGTTGATCGAAATTAAAAAGATGCCATGTTTGTCCAAAAAATAAATGCGACAATATGACATTTCACATCCACTCAGTCCCCTCTTTAAGATTTGGTTAGAAACCTCAGGTTCAATGTATGAAATAATGTATAATATGGGCTCGTTTGGCATGTCTTATAAAAAGTCAAAATGAGCTTTTGAGTTAAATTCATCCGGTAAATTTTATGAAGGTGTTTCTTTTAGATAGAAAATCTTTTAGGGGAAGATGATCTAATGTTACTGTCCTAAAAACACTTTAAGAATAAAAAGTCCTTTCAAAAATTAATTTTCAAACAAAAGTTGAGATAACTTCTTCGAAAAGCTTTTCTACAGAAAACAAAAGTAAAAGCAAAAATCATACTCATAAAGCATCTAGATTCTTAACAACAATGAGAAATCTTGTTAATTTCGACATTTTCTCCCGATTTTTAACATTTTCTACCGACCTCGATTATAGCTTAGGAATAAAGCTCCCTTAATAGACCCAAGATGTGCATCTAGTAGCCAGTGAGGCTTAGGCGCACATTATAAGTTAAAAATTATAATTATTAAATAATTTATAATTATTAAATAATTTTTTTATTGATTAAAAATTTAAAATAATATTAAAATAAGAAAACGTTTTTTTACCCATTTGCCTAGCCCAATCTTACATTACCCTTAGCTTGGCATCAATGCATCGCCACACATTACGTCTTTTAGAACACTGCTACTACCTACTACTTCCACTTGTACGTTCGAACATATGTACACGATAGTGAACCAAGCTTAAATGTCTTGCAAGAAGATGCAGCACGGAGTTAATAAGAGAGGAGCAAGGTTATTAACTAAGGGGCCCTCAAAAACAACATATGAGACCCTGTTTTCAGTAACATAAACATCCACACACTAATTAAAGATGTTGCAAAGGGCCTTTCAATTTTGGCTGTTCTACCATAAATTTGAAACTGTCCCTCGTGTTCTTCTCTGAGGTACCTTTTGTTCTAATATTGTATGGAGACAAACAATAACTAACCTCATTCTAATTTGCTTGTAATTTTTTGTTTTTCTGCAAATTCTAAAGTATCGGACAAAGAACTTTGGAAAATTACATGTCCGTGGTTAATGCGTGTAGTTA
>NC_036237.1:10626282-10627874 GCF_002742605.1 Olea europaea var. sylvestris
ATTAGATTTAATGCATATTTTTAACTAATAAAATAACAAACTAAACAAATATTAGGTTGCATGATTAAATTTAAAAAAAAAAATAAAAAGTCGCTGCATGACCGCACAGATTGTATTATAGCATATACGGTAAAGTATATGCTGTAATATGCATATTGCTATAATATAACAAAAAAAAAATTGTACAACAATAATTTCTCATTATCTTATGTTGTACATTGTATTATAGCATATACGTATAATATGTTATATCCTAAATATAACATATAGTATTATAGCATACCGTATTTGCACATATTGTTTTTAGACCAATCACCAACATTTGTTATAAATAAATCCAAGTCCCATATAATGCATATTTAATTCATATTAATTTGCACAATTGTATTCCTAATAGAGACATTACAGTGGTTTAATTTGCTCTAAAATGGCTTCAAAATTATTTTGCACCAATATAAGAAATTTCAAGTGTATAATATGTGCCACTGCATAATTAGTCCATTTATTCTGAATAGAGGAAATAGAGTCATGAAGAAAAATAAGAAGACGAGACATGAAAGTCGTAGTCTTCTTGTATGAGTGAATTCATTCTTTTTTTATAAGCTATTCGCTTTTCATCTTCTCTCAATAGTTGAACCAATTTCAATCTCTCTCTCTTATTATTGAGCTCATTTCATTGCTCTCTGTCAATTTCATTTCTCTCGACGAGTCAATCTATAAACAAGCACCACAAAAGGCTAGTATATTTAAGAAGATAAAATTGACCAAATTCAAAGAGCTCTTTATATGGATCCTTAAAACTAACATGTAAATTGTCATTTACAATACTAAGAAATTTAAAAAAGAATCTTATTGTTAAGAAGGGAGAAAAAATGAAAAATCATTTCTTGCATTTTGATCAATTAAAAGTCAAACATTTAATAAGTAGCCTCCTCCTCTCTCTTAAGCATTTCATCAAACATTTATCTAGCTACATTCACCTTTTTAAAGCAACATTTTGATCATAATATGTAATGAAACCAAACTCAATCTAAAACCCAAATTACAAAAAATCTGAAACTCAACCGTATATAGGGAAACACCTGCCAAATGATTTTTGCCAAAGAATATGAGCCAATAATATGCAACCAAATTAAAAACATAATCGAGCAGAATGTCAAAAACGTCATACCGAAAATTTAAGATAATTAACAAAACTTTAAATTCATCCCAGAAATGCTATGAAATGGATTCGCCAAAAGTAAGTCAAAATCCCAACAAAAGCACCGTTTTATTTGATTTTTCTTCAATCTTGTTCTTTTACATTTCATGGTTGGAATATGGAACAATGCGGAGGAGAGAAATTTCTCGACCCTTTTTCTCTACTAGCTTTTTTGCTGGCTTCTTGTTGCCCTTGTCATAACAATATTGTATTCTTGGATTGATTAAGAAAATTTGAAATAACATATATAAAAGATAGGAAGAGAAGAGTTGAACTGATGAAGAGAGAGAGGGGGGGTTTCGAGATGGATTTGTAGTGATGAAAAAATAATAATAATAATAATAAATTTGCCAATGCTCCACAAAGTCCGGAGAGTTCAGGTGAACTCTCC
>NC_036237.1:10627974-10631527 GCF_002742605.1 Olea europaea var. sylvestris
TGACTTAATAGTAGAGTGAAAGATATGATCGATGATTGAGATTGACACAATTTCATATCTCGTAATTGATCGGATCATATTGAGGAAGGGATTATAGTTTCACGGTGAACGAATGAATTTGGTTTTGTCATACCACGTGACATTTTTCGTCACATGTATTGCCCTGACACATTACTAGATGTCAATCAGGGACGGCGAGTGTGAATTGACGATAAATTAAAAGGGTATTTTAATTTATCAATTTTGATTAGATCAAAATAATATTTCACGTCGTTAGGTATCGTGGTCGGGAACCTAATGGGTCACACACAAAAGAGAATTGGAAGATTGCAAATTGCCAATTGGTTAATTTAACAATCGTTGGATAAATTAATTAATTGAATTTGTTATTTATATTCTCGAATTAATTAATTGGATTAATTAATTCACGGACCAGGTTTAATTAATTGGATTGATTAAATATTGGACCGGACCGGACCGAGCCCGTTTGGGTTTATATAAATACATGGCTAGGGTTTGAGATCCATATGGTTTTCATTATTCTTACTGGCACAAGAAAAAAACCTAGAAGTTGCAACCTTATTCTCTGTGTGGATCACCGTTGGAGGCTGGACAATTGGACAGCTGTGGTGGCAAATCAAGGTTGATGGAACTGAAAGAAAAGCAAAGAAGTTTGCAGATCTGGAAAAGGTACAATCTTATCATAATTTCTATCTAAACACAAAGGCGATTCTTGGTGGGAATCGAAAATTATTTTAAATTCCGCTGTGCATGTATAAGTAGATTCCCAACAAAGCTATCAAGTCATTATGGCTGAGTTTGGCTACTGTCCATTCTCTATTATGTCTTTTTACATCTAAATTGCATTTTGAAGTAATTATCTGCTGCTATGTTCATGTAGTTGCTCTTGGCAAGTATCATACAGAAGATCGTGCAACGGAAAATGAGAACCATGTCCATGTAAAGAGTGAGGAGGAAACAATTGAACATATTCTTAAGCATGAGAAATCTGCAGCTGCCATTTTGTGTCAGCTGAAAACTCAACATGTGGATCAGGTTTCTAATCTTCAATGGACAAAGGATGTAGTAGGTATTGTTGCTACACTTGGAAAAGTTGATGATGATCGTTCAATTCTGCAGTTCTTGTTCTTTAAAACTCTCTCCTTTTCCTTGTGGTAATTTACCACCGCCTTAAACTATGTTTGATATACTGACCATTTAAGTATCTTAACATTGGCTTATTGCAGAAAACTGTTTTCTTTTATGCGTGATTTTGTGCTCTAGAATCTCATTACTTAAGAGTGTCCATAAAAGGTTCTCTTCATTTTTTCCTTATATATGCCAGTGAGTAGTGGCTCTTAATTGCAAGTGGCTTAGGTCCTGGAATTGTGTCATTGATATTAAACTAATTCAAAGTAAATTCCCTAGATTGTGGAGGACGAATGTTAGAAAATTAGTCGAGAAATGTGGTAAAAATTGTACTGTAATTATTCTATCCATGGCTAACGAGTTATTAAATTTTGGAACCCAGGCTACCTTCGGCATACTTGGGATTAGAAACCATGCTAGCAGTGGTTTGCAAGACCCATGAAGGTGTTAAAGCGCTGGAAGCATATGACAAACACGGTTCAATAAATAGAAGCTCGGGCCTTCATGGACTTGGATATTCTATTGGGAGGCCCGTGGAAGGTCCATTTCTGGTATTTTGTCTTCAAAGTCTAAGGTGTATGCTATATCCGATCTCATTGTTTTGTTGTTCGATCAATTAGCTTTCAACTCACATTTTGCTTTATCTAGCTTTAACGGGTTTGTGTTCAATCTGTAAGTGTTATGCCCTAAACCCAATCGATTTAGGTTGTAAACACTTTTAATATGTTTAATGCATTTATTTTTGGCAAGGTCTATTATTTATTTAAATTAATGTTCTGATAAATAATATTAAATAATAGAGTTCGAAAATTCAAGTTTAACTGATTTGTTAATCACAAGGAGTTGTGATTGTGAGATGCAAATTACATATGATTGGATCTTGAACAATCCATGGTCGTAAGTAATAACAAAATACGAATATCGTTATTACGGATAGACCATCACGTGTGACATTTCTTACCTGTGAAGTAAGTAACTGATTTCACAAACTAAAGTGTTATGACACTTAAATGAACGCGTAGATGTTTTAATATAGAACGAAACATTGGAAACCCGTTAAGAGATTCCACATGGATAACTATCTAGGGTCAGTGGCTGATCTCTAACATTCAGTAGTAGAATTGGTCCTTTGACTTAAGGTCGTCATAGTACCTTATATGAGGACAGTCATGTTTTGACGATGTTGGATGTTGCTCTGTCAAGGACCGCTAATACGGCATCGCTCGGGTATGTCAAGAATCATATGAAGGTTGTGAATGATCGATAGATGATTCGTCACTCTTAGATAGTAAGAGATTGTGATCTAAATTTCATTCAATTAAGTCGATAACGAAATCTTTGGCCAAGGCACGCTCATAAGTCGAAAATGAGTTTTCGACTCATATTGACTTAATGGTAGAATGAAAGATATGATCGATAATCGATATTGACACACTTCCATATCTCGTAATTGATCGGATCATATTGACAAAGGAATTATAGTTTCATGGTAAACGAACAGGTTTGGTTTTGTCATATCAAGTGACATTTCCCGTCACATGTGTTGCCCTGATACATTGCTAGATATCAATTCGGGACGGCGAGTGTGAATTGGTGATAAATTAAAAGGGTGTTTTAATTTATCAATTTTTATTAGATCAATATAATATTTCACGTCATTAGGCATCATGATTAGGAACCTGATGGGTCGCACAGAAAAGAGAATTGGAAGATTGCAATTTGTCAATTAATTAATTTAACAATCGTTGAATAAATTAATTAATTGGATTGGTTATTTATAACCCCGACTTAATTAACTAAATTAATTAATTCACGGACCGAATTTAATTAAATAAATTAATTAAATATTGGATCGGACGAGGTCGAGCCCGTTTAGGCTTATATAAATATATGGCTAGGGTTTTAAATCTATACAGTTTTCATAATTATTGCTAGCACAAGAGGAGAAACCCTAGTAAATGTAATCTATTCTCTGTTTGGAATTTATTGGTGGTTGGAGAATTGGACAGCTGTGGGAGGTAGATCCAAGTTGCTGGAACAAAGATAACGCAAAGGAGTTTGCAAATTCAAGAAAATGTATAACTTTTATCACAGTTTCTATCTAAATATAAAGATGAATTCTGGTGGGAATTGAAATTATTTTTATTTCCACTGCGCATGTTTAAGTAAATTCCCAACAATGGTATCAAAGCCAACATTGTATTTGTTAGGAATCGATTTACGTATTTATGAAATCAAAAGTTGATTTTTCATTATGTTCTTGAATCTAGCAATTAAAGTAATATTTTTTTCTTCAAAATTTGATTTTGAAAAACAATAAAAAAAATGGAACTTGTGGGCGGCGGCGTGCAGCAGCAGAGTCCTGCACACTTAGGGATGTCAATTGGACCGAACTGGCTCGGCT
>NC_036237.1:10631759-10646389 GCF_002742605.1 Olea europaea var. sylvestris
ATACCCCCTTCCCCCCCCCAAAAAAATTTTCATATCAATTGCTCTTCCAAGATTACAACCCTCTCAACTCTCTTTTATTATATCAATTATCAAGTTTTTACTTTCTTGTGCTGCAAAATATACAATATCAATTCAATTTTTACAGTTTATTGATTACAATTTCAATTCATCTAATTTTCAGTTCTCACAATCTCACTACATTTATATTCATCTAGTCAAGATTTCATCATAAAAAATCACAGAAATGGATCAACGTTCATTTGTTGAGAGCTTGTTCGATATAGAATGTGAGTCACTGCCACATCATGGAGAATCGCCTAAGACGCCGCAAAATCAATTTCCAAATGAATTTGTCGGTATAAATGACATACCGATACCTGAAGTTATTCACATTCACGATCAGGGAAGCCACACTCCAATTGATTTGAATGATATTAACACTCTCGAAGCGGAACATGAAGATGAAGATCAGCAATTAAATATCCCAGATGCGAGGGGAAAGCAAAAGGCCAAAAAAAAGCAAAATGTTTGGATCACTTTAAGTTGATTTCAACGGGAAAAATCGTTGATGGCCTTGCAGAATCTAAAGCAGTATGTAAATACTGCCAACAAAAATTGGCATGGTAAAAAGGAATTGGCACCACTCATCTCAACCGCCACTACAAATCATGTGCAGCCAGACATGGACTTCTTCCAACTGGTCAAACACAATTACAATTTGGCAGTCCAGGCGTCGATTCTACAACTTCACCCCTATCCACGTGGGTGTATTCGGAAGACGAGACTCGAACCGGAATGGTGAAATTTGTTGCCTCCACGGAGTTGCCTCTGGCTATTGCAGACAACGAACACTTCGTCTCGTTCGTGAAAGAATATCTACAACCGAAGTACGTTGGGGTAAGTTGAAACACTCTTCGTGCCGATACAATAAATTATTTCAATAATTCAAAACAATAGTTAATTATGGATTTGCAACAATATGGGGGTGTTATATCCTTAACTTCTGATATATGGGAAGGGGTTAATAAAAGAGCATATATAGCTGCAACCGCACACTATATAGACCCACTTTGGTGCATGCATAAGAAAATTATTGCTTTTAGAATTATTGAATTTCCTCACAATGCTAATAATATATATAATGCTATTATCAGTATTGTTAGAGAATATCATTGTGAGAGTAAAATTCGATCTTTTACTTTTGATAATATTAGTGTTAATAAGGTACTCGTCTATAAATTGTGTAGGACACTTCAACCTTATTTTGGTGGGTATTTGTTTCATATTCGTTGTGTGTGTCATATCTTGAATTTAATTGTGCAAGATAGTTTAAAACGTATAAAGGATGAATTTGAAAGGATTAGGAATGCATTAGTATATATTACGATCTCTCCTAATAGAAAACAAGCATTTGAAGATTTTTGTGCCGAACTAGGGGTGATGACTGCTAAAACATTTGTTAGCGATGTAAGTCATAAATGGAACTCTACATACTTGCTATTAAAATCATGTGAAGGTCTCAAAAATTTAATAACTGACTTTTATAACAATAGACATGTTAGAAGTGATGACGATGGTATGTTAAATGAATCCGATTGGATTTTAGCTTTGAAAGTTAAACGATTTTTGACATCTTTTTATGAGACCACATATTTTATCCGGCGTTTATTATCCCACAAGCTGTATGGTGCTTGAACGCCTTTATATTATTGCAAGAACATTCCATAAATATAACAATGATCCTGCTTTTAGTGAAATTTTAATTGCTATGGAATTAAAGTTTAAAAAATATTGAGAAGAACTGCTTATGTTATTTCCTTTAGTATGCGCAATGGACCCCCGATATAATATTTCGGGAACTAAATACGTAATTGATCAAATCAATAAAGTTTTAATACTTGATACACCTATCACCTATAAGAATTTAGAGCAAACATTATGTGGAATGTATGATTTATATGCGGAAAGAATGGGTGCGAATGTTAGTCGGGTACCCTCTGCGGCACCTACTCCTTCTGCTGAAACTGAAGAAGATGCTGCGGAAATAATGAATTTATTTCAGGGCATTAATACATTTAGATATGATGCAACTGCAATGTGTTCATCTAGTGCCATGTCATCAAACATTGGTCGAAACTCAAAATGCGATGCCTGCCGAATTAATTGATTATTTCAATCATAATATGCCAACAGACAGAACAATTAAAAAAACTTCAGAAGAAGTAATTGAATTGTAGCGAAAGTATGAAAGACGTTGACCAATTGTTTCTGCAATTGCGAAAGATTTATTGACATCTCCGATTAGCACTGTTGTTTCGGAGTCTGCTTTTAGTGCAGGTAAAAGGGTTTTGACCGATGTCAGGAGTCGACTGAAAGAAGATGTTTTGGAAGCGTTAATGTGTGTGAAGGATTGGTAGGACGCTAATTTTCGACTACAAGATAAATACGCTGAAATTGCATGTCGTCAGGTAAGTGATATTTGATTTAATTATATTAATTAATTTTTTTATTTTTTAATCATTAAATTTAATTTTCTTTAAAAAATTGTACACGTTACAACAAGTTGTTCGTGTACAATTTTTAACCCGCCTACTTAAAATTGATATAGCCGGTCCCAAGTCTGGATAAAGGGGGAGTGTTTACATTTTATTAACTTTAAAAAGAAATCAAAAAAATATATTTTTTGTAAATGTATTTCAAAAAATAATTCGTTCTTATTATATAAATATTTTATAGTTTATAAAAAATATTACAAATTACAATATGATATAAATAAAAAAAATAAAAACTTGTTTTCGTTAAATTATTTGTATTTTTTAACACTTTTTATTTTTAAAACTCTATTCTTTATTAACTTTAAAAAGAAATCAAAAAAATATATTTTTTTGTAAATGTATTTCAAAAAATAATTCATTTTCATTATATAAATTTTTATACTTTATAAAAAGTATTACAAATTACAATATGATATAAATAAATAAATAAATAAAACTTTTTTTCGTTAAATTATTTGTATTTTTTAACACTTTTTATTTTTAAAACTCTATTCTTTATTTAAAAAAAAATAGGCGAGCCCACGAGTCGAAGCTCGGCTTGGCCACGTGGCATTAAAGGTCGAGCCAACTCGGCTCGACCCATTGCCAACCCTATGCACATTGCAGTGCTGCCTGCAGAGGCATCGCTGCCGCTGCTACAGCAGCGCTAAGGCGTTGCCCCGCCGCCATCCAGGTGGCAACCCCTGTCATTCTTTTGGTGGGCGGCGTTGAGCAAAAAAAATTTTTTTTTTTTTTTTTTTGGATTTCAGTTTGGGGAAGGTGGAGGTGAGGGCTTCTATTGCAATTAATATAATTGCGAGATATATAGTTGTTTTTACAATTTTGATAAAGGGCCTGTCTTGCTATTTACGAAATTGAGGGACTTCTGTTTTAAATTTGAATTGGATCAAATTGCAATTTTTGAAATTGGTTTTAAATTTGAATTCAAAATGGTTTTTGAAAATTTTTATTGGATCTGACCCATGTTTCTAATTAAGCCCAAAATTAATGATATATTTAAAATTTGACGACTTTTATATTTTTGTTAAAATTAGATTTTAACTTAAATATTTAATTTTGACCCTAAATTGAATTTTATTTTATTTAGGAGTTTTTGTCCTCAATTAAAATATTAATTCAATTTTATTAAAGTTGGACTCTAATATTATGTTAATTAAAATTTGACTTTAATTAATACTACTTCCCCAATGCAAATTAAATTTAGAGTAGGACTCTAATTTAATAATTAATTAAAATTTGGTTTTAATTGAATTATCACACCCTAAATTTTATAGAATTAGAGTTGGACTCTAATCCGAA
Organism: Olea europaea var. sylvestris; assembly: GCF_002742605.1. Classification (NCBI taxonomy): domain Eukaryota; kingdom Viridiplantae; phylum Streptophyta; class Magnoliopsida; order Lamiales; family Oleaceae; genus Olea; species Olea europaea. The sequence goes on from NC_036237.1 coordinate 10,635,614, forward strand.
ATTTAATTAAAATTTGATTTTAATTAAATAACTTCGCTCAATAGTTTTGGAATTAGAATTGGACTCTAATTTGGGATTTAGTTAAAATTTGATTTTAATTAAATAGACCCGCCAATTACGTTGATTAATTAATTATTTAATTATTTCGATCCAAAATTTTAAATAAATTTTGACCACTATAATTGCTAGATTCTTGAGACATTGCATATAATATTAGATATTATATATATGAAACATTTATGTGATGAATGTTTATTTATGGATGATTATGGACTCAACCATGTGGATGTGTTGATTGGTTGATTTAATTCTTGTCGTTTTATAGGCCTGCGAGCCCTTAATTGTTTTGGACCTACGAGTTCATTATTATTGTTGTTGTTATGGGCCTGCGAGCTCTTTATTATTTTGGATCTGCAAGTCCGTTGTTGTTATTATTATTATGGGCCTACGAGTCCAATTTCATTTAGGCCTGCGTGTCAACTAGTATGGGATACATATTGTAGTTGGACTAATTGCAGGCACGAGAAAAGGAGGAAACCATGGAGATGGAGCATTGATAATGAGTCAATGTTGTAACCCCTAGGAATTGATCAACTAGTCTTCCCTTTGGCTCGAGAAAACTAGATAGAATAAGTCCATAATCATCCATACTATTATTTGTATATTTATTCGCATAGTTGATGCATGATTATATATATATATATATATATATAAGATGGAAAGAATAAGTCCATAATCATCCATACTATTATTTATATATTTATTCGCATAGTTGATGCATGATTATGTGTGTCTATATATATATACTTGATGAGACCATTGCATGTTAAATCCCTCGTTAAAATATTAAATTAGTATTATTTTCTTTTCATCATTGTAATGAAAAATGAGAATCCTAAATCGACCTCAACTTGTTGAGTACACTCAAGGCTAGTCTATTAGGGATATATTTGATACTATGAAATATTTGATATTTCTGAATGATGGGTTTGACTTAACTAAAATTTATCTTTTGTTGAGTACACTCAAGTAGATAAGTTTTAGAGGCATGTTAAGTTAACACATAAGATGTGTGAAGATAAAGAGTTGTCAGCTTAATGATCTGGGAGTTGTATGGAGATACAATTGATAATAGTATCTACCTAGATATTTTATTAAGATTTGTTGAGTACACTCAAGATCTTGATATAACAAATGGGATCCTAACTCACTGGGAATCAAATGTGGATTCCAATAATTTATGTATGAGGGTCATGAATTTATTTTAAACAGTGAGAGCACGTTTAATTAAAGTCCATATTGAATTTGTGCAAATACATTATAATACATATTGATTCTATATTTTTCGTCATTTACAGTTTTGAATCATGATTAATCATATGAATTTGAGAGGCATACAGGATGCCAACAAACTGACCGGACCAAATTTTCTCGATTGGCACCGCAATTTAAGAATCGTTCTCAAGTATGAGAAAATTGGGCATGTCCTTAAGCAGCCTCTTCCAGAGGTACCCATAAAAATTTCACTGAGGGAGAGGTTACTGCTTATAACAAACACAGTGATGACGATAACACTGCAGCATGTGTGATGCTTGCAGCTATGTCACCTAAGTTGCAAAAGCAACATGAGAGTATGGATGCTTACATTATGATTTTTCATTTCAAGGAGTTGTATGATGAACAATCTCGTGTGGAGAGGTATGAGACCTCCAAATAACTATACCATTGCAAAATGGCAGAGGGATCTTCAGTCAGTGTTCATGTGCTGAAGATGATTGGTTTAATTGAGAAATTGGCTCAATTGAGTTTTATCATGGATCACGAAATAAGTATTGACTTGGTTCTACAATCTCTGCTAGATAGTTATTCACAGTTTATAATGAGCTTCAATATGAATAAGATCGAATGCACACTTCCTGAGTTGCTTAATATGCTTAAAACTGTGGAGCCCAATGTCAAGACTATCACTGGGCATGTCTTAGCTATTCAATCCTCCAAGAGCACTAAGAGGAAAATCAAAGGAAATTTTAAGAAAACATCCAAAAAGGCTATAGGCAATAACAAAGCAGTCAAAGCAGGCAAGGACAATACCAAATCTGATGACCCATGTTATCACTGTGGAGTGAAAGGTTATTGGAAGAGGAACTGTAAGGCTTACCTCGCTAATTTGAAGGGAAAGAAGTCTTCTGAAACTTCTACTTCAGGTATTTTTGTTATCGAGATTAATATGTCTTCTTCATTAGCTTTTTAGGTATTAGATACCGGATGTGGATCTCATATTTGTATAAATATGCAGGGACTAAAGAGAAGTAGACCCTGCAGAAAAGAGAAGTTGACTTGCACGTGGGAAATGGAGCAAGAGTTGTTGCATTAGCTGTAGGGACATACTTCTTACCACTGCCTTCGGACTTAGTATTAGAATTAGAAAATTGCTATTTTGTTCCCGCCATTACTAAAAACATTATTTCTATTTCGTGTTCGGACATGAATGATTTTTCAATTAATGTTAAGAACAATCGTTGTTCGTTTTATAAATATGAGATCTTTTATGATTGTGGTGTGTTACAAAATGGAATTTATATTCTTAATACTGAGTCATCTATTATGAGTATAGAAAATAAAAGATGTAAAATTTATAATCTAAATAATACCTATATCTGGCATTGTAAACTGGGTCACATTAACGACAAACGCATTTCCGAGTTACATAAAGATGGATACTTGGGGTCAACTGATTTTGAATCATTTGACAAATGCGAGTCGTGCCTATTAGGCAAAATGACCAAATTCCCTTTTACTGGAAAAGGAGAAAGAGCCGCAAAACTACTGGAACTAATACATACTGATGTATGTGGACCCATGTCAATCACCACCAGATGTGGTTTCTTTTACTTCATCACATTTACTGATGATCATTCTAGATATGACTATGTATATCTGATGAAATTTAAGCATGAAGCACTTGAAAAGTTCAAGGAATTCAAACTTGAAGTAGAGAAACAGACCGGTAAAAATGTTCTCACGCCGAGATCATATCGAGGTGGAGAATATTTAAAGGGAGAATTTTTAGATTATCTAAAAGAGAATGAGATTCTCAAGCAGTGGACTTCGCCATATACACCGCAACATAATGATATATCTGACCGGAGGAATCACGCATTGTTAGACATGGTGCGGTTAATGATGAGCCATGCAAACATTCCAAAATCTTTTTGGGGTCATGCACTAATTGCTGCGCGCTACACACTTAATCGTGTCCCATCTAAATCGGTCAACAAAACTCTATACGAGCTATGGAGAGGAAAAAGACCAAACTTATCTCACATGAAAGTTTGGGGATGTGACGCTAATGTGAAGCGAAATGAATCAGATAAGCCTGAGGCTAAATCTGATAAATGCATATTTGTGGGATATCCAAAAGAGACAATTGGATTTCAGTTTTATAATCCCGTTGAGAAGAAGATGTTCATCTCAAGACATGTCATATTCTTAGAGAAAGAGTTTATTCTAGGAGAGGGTAGTAGGAGCAAGATAGAACTTGAAGAAGTTCAAGTATCGACAGATACTGTTGACCAATTAGATGAACCTGAGTCTGATCCCACACCTGTTGATGGACAGACTCTTGATCAGGATGTAGAGAACCCTGAGGACACTTTAGCTCAGCGTAGATCAAGTAGGATCATTCGACCTCCCAGAGGTACGAATTCACGATTACTAATCAAGTATTATTAGTCGAGGATGATGAACCTAAAAATTACGCAAAAGCGAAGTCAAGTGTTGACTCGAAGAGATGGCAAGAGGCCATGGAATCGAAAATGAACTCGATGTATGAGAACAAGGTTTGGACCTTGGTCGACCTTCCAAGTGGGATAAACCAATAGGTTGTAAATGAGTTTACAAGAAAAAGGTCGATGTGGGTGGAAACCTCCATACATACAAAGCAAGACTAATAGCGAAAGGTTACACACAAAGACAAGACGTTGACTTTGATGAAACATTTTCGCCTGTAGCCATGCTAAATTCTATTCGAATTTTGCTTGCAATAGCTGCATACCATGATTATGAGATATGACAAATGAATGTCAAAACTGCTTTCCTTAATGGAAACTTACAAGAGGAGGTGTACATAACACAGTTAGAAAGTTTTGAATCCAAAGAAGCCAACAAGGTATGTAAGCTTAATCAATCTATTTATGGATTAAAGCAAGCCTCAAGGAGCTGGAATCTTCGTTTTGATTAGACAATCAAGAGGTTTGATTTCATCAAAAATAAAGATGAACCGTGTGTCTACAAAAAGACGAATGGGAGCATGATCGTATTACTAATATTATATGTCGATGACATATTATTAATGGTAAACGACGTCCCAATGTTTCAGTGGGTAAAATTATGGTTGTTAAAGAATTTCTCCATGAAAAATATGGGAGAAGCAGCATATATCTTGGGAATTAAGATCTATAGAGATAGATCTAAAAGATTGCTTGGCTTATCCCAATCTTCGTACGTAGACAAAATCTTGAGAAGATTTAACATGGAAGAGTCCAAGAGAGGTTTGTATCCTATGTCACATAGGATTTACCTCTCAAAAGATATGTGTCTTAAAACACATGATGAAAGAAATCGCATGGATAAGATTCTCTATGCTTCGACGATAGGATCTATCATGTATACGATGCTATGTACGAGACCAGATGTTTCATATGCTTTAAGTATTACAAGCAGGTTTCAAGCAAACCCTGGTGAGAAACACTGGATAACGGTTAAGAACATCCTTAAGTACTTGAGAAGGACTAAAGAAGTGTTCTTGATCTATGGAGAAGATAAACTAAAGGTTCATGGGTATACTGATGCTAGCTTTCAATCTGATAAGGATGATAGCAAGTCTCAATCTAGATATATATTTACTCTCAACAATGGAGTGATTAGTTGGAAAAGTTCCAAATGGGAGACAACCGTTGATTCAACAACAAAAGTCGAGTACATTGCTGCTTCTGAAGCAGCGAAGGAAGCTGTCTGGATCAAGAAGTTCATTAATGAATTGGGAGTCGTTCTTAGCATTGTTGATCCCATACCTTTGTATTGTGACAACAATGGAGCCATCGTACAAGCGAAGGTACTGAGGTCTCATCAACGATCCAAACATGTGTTAAGGCGATATCATCTTTGCAGAGAGATTATACAAAGAAATGACGTAAAGATAGAGCGAGTTCCCATAGATGACAATATTGAAGATCCATTGACAAAGCCATTGTCACAACAGAAACATGATCGTCATGTGGACGCTTATGGTATTAGATACATGAGTGATTGGATCTAGTGCAAGTGGGAGTTTGTAAGTGTTATACCCTAGACCCAATCAATTTAGGTTGTAAGCACTTTTAATATGTTTAATGCATTTATTTTTGACAAGATCTATTATTTATCTAAATTAATGTTCTGATAAATAATATTAAATAATAGAGTCCGAAAATTCAAGTTTAAGTGATTTGTTAATCACAAGGAGTTGTGATTGTGATATGTAAATTATATATGATTAGATCTTGATCAATCCATGGTCGTAAGTAATAACGAGATACGGATATCGTTATTACGGATAGACCATCACGTGTGGCATTTCTTACTTGTAAAGTAAGTAACTAATCTCATAAGCTAAAGTGTAGTGACACTTAAATGAACGCGTGGATGTTTTATTATAAAACGAAATATTGGAGACCCGCTAAGGGATTTCACATGGATAAATATCTAGTGTCAGTGGCTGATCTCTAACGTTCGGTAGTGAAATTGGTCCTTTAACTTGAGGTCGTCATAGTACCTTATATGAGGACAGTCATGCTTTGACGGTGTTGGACGTTGCTCTGCTAAGGGCTGCTAATACGGCATCGCTCGGGTATGTCAAGAATCATATGAAGGTTGTGAATGATCGATAGAGGATTCGTCACTCTTAGATAGTAAGAGATTGTGATCTGCATTTCATTCAATTAAGTCGATAACGAAATCCTTGGCCAATGTATGCTCATAAGTCGAAAAGGAGTTTTCGACTCATATTGACTTAATGGTAGAATGAACGATATGTTCGATAATTGAGATTGACACACTTTCATATCTCGTAATTGATCGGATCATATTGAAGAAGGGATTATAACTTCATGGTAAACGAACATGTTTGATTTTGTCATACCACGTGACATTTTTCGTCACATGTGTTGCCCTGATACATTGCTAGATGTCAATTTGGGACGAGTAGTGTGAATTGGTGATAAATTAAAATGGTGTTTTAATTTATCAGTTTTTTATTAGATCAAAATAATATTTCACATCGTTAGGTATCGTGATCGGGAACCTGATGGGTTGCACACAAAAAGAGAATTGGAAGATTACAATTTGTCAATTAATTAATTTAACAATCGTTGGATAAATTAATTAATTGGATTGATTATTTATAATCCTGAATTAATTAATTGGATTAATCCACGGACCGAATTTAATTAAATATTGGACCGGACCAAATCGAGCCCGTTTGGATTTATATAAATTCATAGCTAGGGTTTTGAATCTATATAGATTTCATAATTCTTGATAGCACAAGAGGATAAACCCTAGTAATTGCAATCTATTCTCTGTGTGGAATTCATTGGAGGCTGGACAATTGGACAACTGTAGGAGGCAGATCCAAGTTGCTGGAACAAAGATAACGCAAAGGAGTTTGCAAATTCAAGAAAATGTATAACTTTTATCACAGTTTCTATCTAAATACAAAAATGAATCCTGGTGGAAATTGAAATTGTTTTTATTTCCGCTACACATGTTTAAGTAAATAATCAACACAGTCCATATGTTGGCGAGTTCATGGCTAATGACCCACAGAGAAGGCTTGATCTTCTAAAGGCAAGATTATCCAACGAACCTCCATCTGGCTTTCTTGGTTTTGCGGTGAATATGATCACAATTGAGAGTGTGCACTTGCATTGCATCTCAAATTCTGGGAATGGTATACGAGAGACACTATTCTATAACCTCTTCTCGAATTTGCAAGTGTATAAATCAAGAGAAGACATGATGAAGGCTATTCCTTGTATAACTAATGGAGCCATATCTCTTGATGGTAAGATGGTAAGAAGACCCAGGGTGTTCCCCTTAGGCAGTCGGTAAGAAGTTTGACCTTAATGCACACCGATAACTTGCTAAAAGCCTAAAATAAGACACAATCAAAGTCTATCTTTAGTTTTTAACTTATTCATTTGAGGTAGGTGGTCAGGCCAGAGGCCTCGCCTTTCAACCTCATTCTGATCAGAGTTGGTCCTATGATTGTCGGGGCCTGAGGCGAAGTCCGTAAATTAGGCCTCTCGATGAAATCAACGTAAATGCAAAATTCAACGATTTATTATGCGACCTGTTACTAACTTAAAAAACTAACATTAATACAACAACGAAATACATTATAAAAAAGATTTATATTATAAACTATCAAAATCAATAATGTTTCAAACAGTTAGTTAAATACTATTCGTCTTACTGTTTTAGAGGCAAAAACATCAATCAACCTGGTTGGTTGGCGAATAGATGTTGAGATAATGATTTTGTGTCACGGTAAAACACAGGATTGAGTCAGTGTAAAGTAGCAGCGGATATGCGACAATGACAATCTTTAGCACTCATTAGTCCCAGTCCCGACACTCGACTTTCAGCTTGGAGCGAAAGACAAAGGAAAACAATTGGAAGAGCTCACAAAGACGTGGCCAAATGAGCTACCCGATTCATGAACAGATGCATTTTATACGCCATGATAAGATCTTTCTGGTACGGCAACCATTTCTTTCTCTATTGATAATATAGTCAACCCATTTAATCTTTCTTGTGAGATAGTTGATCGGAGATAGGTCTTGATCAATTTCAATTTCAAGAAACTTCTTTCCGCAGATACAACTGTAACCGATATGATTAACAAAATTTTGTAAGCAATATAAACATTGGAAAAACAAACATTCAATGTCTTCAAATAATGTAGCACTTTAATTGCTCTTATTGCTTCACTTGGTATATAACACTTCAAGACTTGTAACTCTAAACATAAATCATCTCCACTGATATCCGAACGCTCATCGTGTTAAAGATATTTCTCAAGATTCATACAAGAGTTCAACAAACTTGAACAAGTTGTACCCATTAACCTCTTCAAATTAAACAAAAATTTAAATGTGTCATCATATTGTTTGAATTATTCAAATCGAGTTCTCAGAAAGATAGAGCTTTACCAATTATAAAAAGAAAATACTCAACTCTAAAAGATTCTTCTACTGATTGCTTTAACTCATCACTACCGCTTTCATCAACTTGCTTTTTTCTTCGAATTATGCATTTTTCTATAAATACAGCTTCAATTCCCATTTTGTTTGCCTTTTCTCTCGCTTCATCCTTGGCAATGGCAAATCCAATGTCTCTATAATCTTAAGAAATGAAACAAGTCCTTACAAGAGGTCGATAACATGATCAATATCCATGGTTTCAGTTTGCAGAAATTTACTCACAATATTGACAGCATGCAACAACCTGTACTAGATTATCATGCCAAACAAGAACTCAAAATTCTAAAGTTCATGTGTTGCTAACTACTTGTCTTCACTCTTTACTTCAGGATCTTCATTACTTTCTGCCAAATCAAGTAAAGCATCTCTTATCAGTGCAATTTGCTCCAATATAGGCTTCACACTCTTAACATGACTTTCCCAATGTATTTGTGACAATGGCTTCACTATCAACCCTGTATATTATCTTTGAAAATTTTCCATCGCTTAGTAGAAGAGGAAAACAATGTGTAGATGCGTTGTATCACTTCGAAGAAGGATACAGCTTTGGAACAACAATTCACCATATTACATAATGCTAGATTTAGACTATGAGCACCACATGGAGTATGGAAAGCTCGGGGATTCATTTCATGTACTCTTTTTTGTAAACCTTTGTGCTTCTCGCATATGTTATATCCATTGTCATACAGTTGCCCCTCTAATGTCATCAATATCTAGATCGAGTTTTATCAAAACCTTTTGAAGCTCGTTTGCAAGTCCTAATCCTGTTGTGTCATCTACCTTCAAAAAATTTAAGCCAATGTTCTTCAACTGTAGGTAAGTTTACCGAATCATCTACAAATCGTACAATTAAAGACATTTGCTCCTCGTGACTTGTATCTGGAGTACAATCAAGTATAATTGCGAAATATTTTGCATGTTTAATTTTCTTGACAATTGAACTTCTCACTTCATTAGCCAATAATTGTATCAACTCATTCTGGATTTTTTTGCTAAGATACGTATATTGAATCTCTCTTGCTTTAGCTCACCGAAAGTGGTCTTGTATTATTGATCAAACTCACTAACCATTTTCACCATTTGTTAAAATGGATCATTGTTCTCAACATGTAGCCTCTCATCATCTCCTCAAAATGGCAAAATATTTTTCGCGAGTCTTTTCATAATAGCGATTATCCTTGTTAATAATGTCTCTAATGTTTTCTTTCTGCATCGATCAACAATTCAACACTTTTATCAATTGTAGTTTTTGTTCGAAACCTATTTTCCAATTCAATCCAACTAGTCATGCAACGTAAGTGCTCCTCATTTTTTCATGACTTTTAACAGACCGATGCAAATTATGCCAATCTTTGAATCCATCATTACCTAGTTGGCCAACTTTGGTCACATTTATTGGTGTTTTAAACAACTTGCAACAAAAGCAGAAGATCCTGTCCATAGACACTGAATATACTAGACATCTTCTATCAACTGTTTGTCCATTTGGTAGTAATCACTTATATTCTGAAGAATCAAAATGTCTATTTGTATAGTCTCTCAGAAATGAGATATCATCAACTCTTCTTGGACCCCTTTCAACTAAGTAATCCCTTGTTCTTTAATCAACGATTTTTCAATTTCCAAGATCATTCAAATTTATAGAAAAGCAACCTTCTTCTTCCTTATCATCTTATTCATTATTAGAGGTGGGTTTCATCACTTCTTCTTCCTTATCATCTACTTCGTTAACGTACGCAAGTTGACTCACTTCTTCATCTACTTCATTAACATGGGCATGTTGAATTTCTACTTCATCCTCATTTAACGCATTTACATTGTCGCTTTTGAAGTACTTGTTAATATCCCCTGCTTGACTTTGAATTAATGCAATTTCATTTCGTTTACTTTTCCTCTTTTGAGCACCAGACTCATATTTAGGAGGCATACTGTAGGAGTGTATATCTAATGTCCAATGATTAGCCTAAAAAATAATTATAAAATAACTCAGTCATCTCACAATTATAGTTTCCAATATAGTTACTACGTGCATCTATGCAATTGTTCATCTTACAATAAGCAATCATATAAGCCGATCAGGCTGCAATTATATAAGTCGACCATGCTGTAATTATATAAGCCGATAAGGCTTCAAACATTTCCAATCTCTTCAATAACAACTTAGGGTAAGCCATTGCTTATCTGAGAAGTGGAATTTTGACGAAAATTGTGGAATTACACGCTTGAGAATGATCCCGTTTTGTGAACTAGTGGTAAGCTGATCTCAATTTTTGAATTGTGTCAACGATGCTCTAGCATAGCAAAAAGAAACATGTAAGGAAATAACAAGTATATGATAGATTAAAATGAAAGAAATAGCAAGTGTATGATAAATTATAAAACTTCAGTTTAGTTAAAACATTGATGTTACTGGATATAACCTCGGTAAATTGAAAAAAGCATTGCCACATTAGTAGTAAAAGTTGATTCC
>NC_036237.1:10646419-10654475 GCF_002742605.1 Olea europaea var. sylvestris
CCCCCCCCCCCCCCCCCAAACAATGATAACTTCACCGGTCAAAATGAACAAAAAGCGAGAGAATTGACTCTGGTTATTAGTGATGCAAAACGGTTAAATAAAACTTGTTCATATCACTTGATGTTGTTTCATAGGGCTTATTTGCCTTGGATCTTTCTCCATATTTAGAATGGAGAAACAAAGTGGTAAAAAAGGGAACGGGATTTCTCCATTATTCTAACAATTACATGATACTGAAATTTCTCGTCACAGTTTTTCCCAATTCTTTTCCCACTTCTTCAATCTTCTACTCTATCTTTTCTTCCCTCCTATCTCTCGTGTTTTGCATCAGGTATTCCTTCTAATTGAATTAGAGAACCCCAAGCTTAACTAGATTAGAAAAGGAAAAAAGGTTATTCATTTGAAAATCCAAATGTAAACAAGAACTATACCACTTAATTAGACAAAAAGGCATTTAAACCATTAATCAGCTGAAGTGTGTAGTACTAATACCATTTAGGCTTTAGCATAGATATACGGTTGAGATCTGAGGCCAAAAGGTTGAATGTGAAACCATGAAAGAACTCTCTAATTGCTGAGTCTGGTACTCCAATAATTTACTTGAATTAGCCAATTAGGTAATTACAATTTACAAGCATTGAAGCAATAACTAATAAGACAATACTTTCAATGAGTACGGAGTCTAACAAGTCCAAGAAAAGAGGCCCAAGGGCCAATTGGCCAAGAGGCAACAGCTGCAGGCCTTCGCCAGTGTAACTCGATAGGGTGAAAGCTCAGGGATCCAGAATGATGATAACTCGGAGAATTCGATATGCAATCACATCTCCTTCCTGTAAAATGAATGAAGAGGATAATTGACACTGATGAGTTACACAAGTTTTTTTCTCGTCCAACATGCATCATGAGCTTCACATAATGGTCAAAAAATCAGAATAATATTTCAATCTCTGAACTTAAATCTTACTACCCAATCTTTGTGAAAAATTAAGTTAAAACACTCATTTTTTGCCCTTCTTATTGTCGGTATTTCCATTCCATTGGATTTTTTCCTGAAGAAAAACTCAAAATTTCTGCAGAGCCAGTAGAGGATATATGACACCAATTGAAATGACAACATCTAACGGAATTGGAAAGCAGGGAAGAAAAAGAAAAAAACTCAAAAAATAGTTCGACGTGCTTAGTGAAATCAAGGTAAATACACCCCGAAGATGGGTATATGATAACAGAGAAATGGAGACAAAGGCTAAGCTTGTAAGTTGTACGGGTACCTGTTGAGGTAGAAGCGAGTCAAGCGATGAGCAGCGGAGTGGAGGGGAGAGGATTTCTGCGGAGTGCGGACCTACGGGCTGTGGAGTGCGGAGGCTAGACTTGAAGTTCGATTGTCTTCTCAAAGATTTTGGGTGGCCGAAGCAAAAGCAGAAGCTAGAGGGCCAAGGCAGACTGGTGGTGGACTCATTAGACTGTGTAACTGTGGAGAGGGGAGTGACCTGATGGTGGAGTTGTGGAGAGTCAGAGACGATACAGACACTCAATATATTTGATATGAATTTTCAAATTTGGGTAAATGGATTGGATATTGGATTTGGATAAATGGATTGTTGGGTTGAGATTTATGGGTAGTTTTGATTGGGAATTTCATTTGGGCTGGGTGAACTTTACCAAAAAAAAAAAAAAAAAGGGGCCAAAATGAGGCACCCTAAGATCTTGGGCCGAAGGCGCAGGCCTCATTCACCTCGGCCCACGGGCTTGATTCTGATGAGTAATCACAGATTTACTTGTGCATGTTAGAAATGATTGTCAATGTTCAATTGCAAATAGTAACTTTGTTGAATATAATTTCACCTTCAGTTTTTTCTGATGTAAGGGAAGTTATTGACGTGAAATTCCCAAAAAGCTCTGAAGTGTTGAAACTACCTGAGAACTGTTTTGAAACGGAAAAAAAATGGAGGAGACAAAATGGAAGAAGGAAAGAATGTGGGAAGATATGTAGAGGGAGCAGGCGTTGTTGGAACATGCAAAGTTCAACTACGAAATAAAGAAGCATGAACTTGTCAAGGTCCTTGGTCAACGCTTGCGGTTCACTGCTCAGGTAATGCCTTGGAGATATTTATTAGCAGTCTATAGACCTCTCGATATCTTTATATCATTCGACATTTAATAACAAGCCGACTTTAGAAGTTAAATATTGAATAAGCTGGTGAAGGCTGATTTTTTAAGAATTCTATTGGTTAATAGGTATGGGATCAAAAGAAAGTTGTATTTCTGGTTTACAGAGAGCGAGCATATATTTTGGATGACTGCAAACTGGTTATTATAGTTTGATACTCTATTATTCTAAATCCAAAACTGAGAACTTCTTTCAGAAACGTGGATATTTTGAAAATTGTGAATAAATCAATGAGTAATGTCGTAACTGCAGCAATAGGTTGTAGGAAGGTGAAAATCTAAGCAAGCAGTAAATTAAGGAGTCGCAAAAGATAGGCAACTTGTAGTTTAACAAAGAAACGATTCCTCGTTCGAGTGTAATGGAGAATTAGGAATTATGTGGAGGCTCCAAAAGTCCATAAGGGCTCTGTTGAGCCTCTCACTGGCCTCAAGACACTCTTACAAAGAAACTTACGGAAAAATTGAGATGCTTTGCTTGTTCCCAATCTTAAAGAGCCCTATTTAGACGGATATGAATATCTTGTTATACATTTTCTTCTGGATGTAATAAACAAGATAGGAATACATACCATTGCATGTTCTTTTCAATGATGATATGATGATAAATTTTATTTTATTTTTGAAGGAACAAAAACTTGCTTACAGTTTCCTTCTCGTGTTATATTCCTCGAGAACTATTATTTTAGAAGTCAATATAACTTTTAAAGCATGTTTGGCTCGTAGGAATGGACAGTATATAGCATCACATTTTAGCTTCCCTTTTTTTTCATTCTTAATACCATCATAGTGTCTGGTTCACCTTGCCACAGTTACTGTAGTGCTTGTCTCTGGCAACAAGTTCTGCAGTTCTATTTTGTATCTAAGACTAAAATATGGTACTTATACGTGCAGCATCCATGTCAGGCCGAACGATCAGTCCCAAAATAATGATCTCGGGGAAAAAACAGTATGCCAGTAAGAGCAGAGAGAACGTAAGCTTCTAAGAAATTTCTGACCAGATTGAGTCACTGATCATTTTTGTTTCTCCATATTCAAATATTATGGGGCTACATTAGCTAAGTCACTCTGATTCAATTTCTTTTCTTTTATTTCTATTTTGATTGTGTTGTAAAATGAAAGATTATTAGGATTTAAAGGTGAATGACAATTACACCCCTGCAGTTCTAAAAATAATTATCATTGTATTCATAATTCTGCCCTATAAATACAGGGCCTTGGTTCTTAATAAAATACACAAGTCTATTGACTTCTCTCTGTTTTCTACTATTTTCTTCACTTTTCACAATACATTATTAGCACAAAAACTTAATTCTTCAAAAATTTAGTAGAGGTGGTAATTTTTTTCAAGCGTAATCATTTATTACATGTATCAAAATTAATTTGGTAACATGTAAATTTTTCAACATAATCATCTACCATGTGCATCGAAATTAATTTTGTGACTTGTGAATTTTTTTTATATATACACGTGAATACTTGGTTTACAATTCTGCCACCACCACGTTAACTATTGGTTTGTGAATTGGGAAGTTTGATACATTTTTTTGTTAATTTTATGAATATTTTATATGAATTGGAAGTCAGATATGATTCTACTTATTTGTTCATAATTGGGTACTGTGCTCAATGTGTTCGATGAAATTCTGTAGTCAAATTCCAAGCAATTAAGAAAAACTTAGACTTTCAAGGAAAATGGACTTTAGGTTCAACCACAAATGGTCGAAAAATTGTAGAATTTATGTCCGATCCCAATTTTTTTTCTCGCTTGTTTTCTAATTTAATTTTAATTAATTATATATACACCATACACGTTTTTGCCTAACTTGGTGTTGTCTGCTCTACTTAATGATTGATTTAACTCAAGTATTTTTTGCTTTAACCATTTTTTTTTTCCTCCTATGATTGTAAAATATATGTTTATGGTGAAAAATAACTATAAAGCATATCTTTTCAAAAAATTTTTTATACATGTTTGGTAATTAATTTTAAAATATAAATTCATACCCAATCTATTTGGTAATTACTTTTTATTTGTATGGTAATTAATATTCTTTAACTTGATTATATATTTGTGTTATTTTATCATAAATTTTAAATTAATATTCTATCATGTTGTTGTTCCTGAAGTAGCACAATATTATAATTAATATTTTAGAAGAATATTAATCGAAGATCTATCTATTATAAATAGTTTGTTCATACTCCTAAAGTAGCACAGCTTTATAATTAATATTCTTGAAAAATATTATTTGCTCCTGAAGAGTATAAATTATATTTTTCAATATTTCAGAAGAATATTGACGTATTGATCTTGAAGAAATAATAATAAAATACGTGCTCCTAAAGTAGTATATGTTTCGAAGAACATATTATTTTAGTGTTTATCCTTGAAGGAAAATACGTAACTTATGTCATATTGATATTGATATTGACTACTTGATTAATTATTATATGATGTTTAATCATATTCTTCAAAATTAATTATATTTTCTTTTACTTAATTGTGTAGTTAATCAATGGCAAACATCACAAAACTTGAATTTGCTGCACTTGACATCTCTGGCAAGAATTATTTATCATGGGTACTTGATGCTAATATTCATCTTGTCTCAAAAGGTTTGGGAGAGATAATAAAAGAAGGAAATAAAGAATCCCTGCAAGATCGTGCAAAAGCACTTATTTTCCTTCGTCATCATCTTCATGATGGACTGAAAATTGAATATCTTACTGAGAAAGATTCACAGGTTCTTTGAAAAAAATTAACTGAAAGATTTGATCATCAGAGGACTATAATCCTTCCCAAAGCCCGCTATGAGTGGATGCACCTTCGTTTGCATGACTTCAAAACTGTTAGTGAGTACTATTCTGAACTGTTCAGAATATGTTCAAAATTAACATTGTGTGGAGAAAAGATCACTGATAAAGATATGTTGGAGAATACTTTTTCCACCTTTCACGCCTCGAATGTGCTCCTGCAGCAGCAATATCGTGAGCGTGGTTTCAAGAAGTACTCAGAACTTATATCTTGCCTGCTTGTTGCTGAACATAATAATGAATTGCTGATGAAAAATTATGGGTTACGTCCAACTGGTTTTGTATCACTGTCTGAAGCAAATGGCAATGCATTGCCTGAAACAAATGCAATATCAAAACAAGAACGTGGACATGGACGTCGTCATGGATTTGGACGTGGACGCGGACATGCACGCGGAGTAAACCATGGACGAAATAATCAACAAAGTTATCAACAATAAGGCAACAATTTCAAAAGATACAAAGTAAACGAAAGTAGCAAACCTAAAAAGATTCATGATGGATTGTCAAGACATCTGCTTGATTGATAGTGCAACTACACATACTATTCTTCAAGAAAAAAAATATTTTTTGGACTTAACATTAAAAGAAAATAATGTCAATACAATATCAGGTGCATCAAATATCGTTGAAGGCTCCGGAAGAGCTTGTATTATTTTACCAAATAATATAAAATTATATATTGACAATGCACTTTATTTTTGCAAATTCAGAAGAAATTTGCTTAGTTTTAAGATATCCGTTGCAATGGATATCATATTGAGACGACACAAGAAAATAATATCAACTATCTTTGCATAACTTCTTTTATATTTGATCAGAAGCAAATAAAAAAAAATTTATGCACTTCCATCTGGCATGTATTATACATTTATAAAAATGGTTGAATCAAATAATGTCACGAACCAGAAGTTCGTTGACTCAAAAAGTTTTATACTTTGGCATGATCGACTTGGACATCTAGGAGTTATAATGATGCGTCGAATAATAAACAATTCACATGGACATCCTTTAAAGAACCAGAAGATTATTTTACCTAATGATTATCCATGTGTAATTTGTTCGCAAGGCAAGTTAGTCATTAGACCTTCAACTACAAAGATCACTATTGAATCTCCAACTTTTTTGGAAAGAATTCATGACGATATATGTGGACCAATACACCCACCATGTGGACCATTTCATTATTTTATGGTATTAATTGATTCGTCTACTAGGTGGTCACATGTTTGCCTACTCTCCACTAGGAATGTAGCATTTGCTAGACTATTTGCCCAAATTATAAAATTACGAGCACAATTTCTCGATTACTCAATTAAAACTATTCGCATTGACAATGCTGGTGAATTTAGGTCGCAAGCATTCGATGATTATTGTATGTCAATCGGGATTGCAATTGAACATTCAGTTGCGCATGTCCATACACAAAATGGTTTGGCAGAATCGTTTATTAAACGTCTACAACTTATTGCTAGACCATTACTTATGAAAACAAAATTTTCAACTTTTGTTTGAGGTCATGCCATATTACATGCTGCATCATTAGTTCGTATTAGACCAACTGCCTACAATCAATATTCACCTTTGCAACTAGCATTTGGTCACGAACCTAATATTTCACACTTACGGGTTTTTGGTTGTGCAGTCCAAGTCCCCATTTCACCCCCACAACGTACTAAAATGGGTCCTCAACGAAGACTTGGGATTTATGTAGGTTTTGATTCACCATTAATTATTAGGTATCTTGAACCTTTAACGGGTGATTTATTTACTGCACGTTTTGCAGATTGTTATTTGGATGAAATGCTTTCCCAACTTTGGGAAGGGAAAAACTACATCCTGAAAAACAAGGTAAAATTTCTTGGAATGAAACAACTCTATCTCATTTTGATCCCCACAGCAATCAATGTGAGTAGGAGGTTGAAAAAATCATTAATTAGGGTCACAAATCAATTACCTGATGTATTTGTTGAGACAAGGAAAGTGACAAAGTCATATGTTCTAGCAGAAAATATTCTATTCATATATATGAAAGTCCCTGAAGGACTTAAGGTACCAGGAACAAACGATACATGCCCGAGAACTATGTTCTCAATTAAATTGTAAAAATCATTATATGGATTAAAACAATTCGGACGCATGTGGTATAATCGCTTTAGCGAATATTTGTTGAATAAGGGCTATAAAAATGGCGATGTCTGCTTATGTGTTTTCATAAAGAAAACAAATGGTGGATTTGCAATTGTGGTTGTTTATGTTGATGATTTAAATTTAATTGGAACTTTTGAAGAGCTCAACAAAACTGCTGATTATTTGAAAAATGAATTTGAGATGAAGGGTATAGGACAATCTGTTGTAGCAAATGAATTTCAAATACGTCAAAAGTGTGGTCGACCAGTTGGTTAAAAAGACTCTGTACCTCGAAAAAGAAAAGTACATGAGAAAAATCAACTAAAAATTTCGGAAGAAGTCACATTAGAAAAAATTGATCAATCAGATATTGAAAATACGGTTCCTAAAGAACCACAAGTGTCCGAAAATAATGAAATTTCAATAAATTATATGTTATCTTATAAATTATGGAAATGAAATAATGTTGTTATAGACAATATTTTCGCCTTTAATATGGTTCTTGATATTATACAAAATGAGGATCCTAAACTACAGTTGGTTAAAGACTGTCAAAATAGAAATGATTAGCCAAAATGGAAAGAAGCTATACAGGTAGAATTGAATTCTTTGGAGAAACGAAAAGTGTTTGGACCTGTAGTTCGAACACCTGAAAATGTGATCCCCGTTGGATACAAATGGATTTTTGTACGAAAGAGGAATGAAAATAATGAAATTACAAGGTACAAAGCTCGACTAGTAGCTCAAGGTTTCTCATAAAGACCAGGAATTGATTACGAGGAAAAATATTCTCCCGTAATGGACACCATCACTTTTAAATTATTAATTAGTTTGACTGTATCACAAAAGCATGATATGCCCCTTATGGATGTAGTAACTGCATATTTGTATAATTCACTTGATAGTGATATATATATATATATATATATATATATATATATATATA
>NC_036237.1:10654591-10689053 GCF_002742605.1 Olea europaea var. sylvestris
CCTGAAGGACTTAAGGTACCAGGAACAAACGATACATGCCCGAGAACTATGTTCTCAATTAAATTGCAAAAATCATTATATGGATTAAAACAATTCGGACGCATGTGGTATAATCGCTTTAGCGAATATTTGTTGAATAAGGGCTATAAAAATGGCGATGTCTGCTTATGTGTTTTCATAAAGAAAACAAATGGTGGATTTGCAATTGTGGTTGTTTATGTTGATGATTTAAATTTAATTGGAACTTTTGAAGAGCTCAACAAAACTGCTGATTATTTGAAAAATGAATTTGAGATGAAGGGTTTGGGAAAAACCAAATTTTGTCTTGGGTTGCAGATTAAACATTTCGCAGATGGATTATTTGTTCACCAATCTACGTATACAGAAAAAGTTTTAAAACGTTTTTACATGGATAATGCACATCCATTGGCATCACCTATGGTTGTTCGATCACTTGATGTGAAAAAAAGATCCATTTTGTCCACTTAAAGATGGAGAAAAAGTTATTGGTCCTGAGGTACCATATTTTAGTGCAATTGGAGCACTTATCTTACAAATTGCACTCGACCCAACATAACTTTTTCTGTAAATCTCCTTGTAAGATATAGCTCTACACCAACTCAAAGACATTGAAACGGTGTTAAATATATTTTTCGTTACCTAAAGGGTACTATTGATTTGGTATTATTTTATTCTCAAAAGTCGGAATCTGCTTTAGTGGGATATGCAGATGCAGGTTATCTATCTGACTCACATAAAGCTAAATCACAAACAGGTTATGTGTTTATACGTGGAGGAAAAGCTATATCATGGAGATCTGTGAAACAATCCTTGACAGCTACATTTTCAAATTATTCTGAAATTATTGCAATCCATGAAGTATGCCGAGAATGTGTATGGTTGAGAAACATGACCCATCATATTCAGGCATTATGCGGATTAATTTCAACAAAGGATAGTCCAATAATTTTGTATGAAGACAATGCAGCTTGTATTACACAACTCAGAGGAGACTATATCAAAGGTGATAGGACGAAGCATATTTTTTCAAAATTCTTTCATACACACGAGTTTCAAAAGAATGGCGATATCGATATCCAACAAATTCGCTCAAGTGACAATGTGGCCGGTTTATTCACAAAAACACTGCCAACATCTACTTTCAAAAAATTAGTTCATGAGATTGGAATGCGTCAACTCAAAGATTTTCAGTGATCAACATGAGGGGAAGTAGCTGTACTCTTTTTTCTTAACTTAGGTTTTGTCCTACTCGGTTTTCCTAACAATGTTTTAATGAGGTAGCATTTATTTTTAATACTCCAAAATAACTGTACTCTTTTTCCTTCGTTTGATTTTTTTTTCCATTGAGTTTTTATCAAAGAAGGTTTTAACGAGTCATATATTTTGTAATGTGTCATTCAAGGGGGAGTGTTGTAAAAGGAAAGATTATTAGGGTTTAGAGGTGAATGACAATTACACCCCTGCAGCCCTAAAAATAATTACCATTGTATTCCTAATTCTGCCCTATAAATACAGGGCCTTGGCTCTTAATAAAATACACAAGTCTATTGACTTCTCTCTGTTTTCTACTCTTTTCTACACTTTTCACAATAGATTGCTCTTTTTTTTTTTCCTTTTTTAAATATAGAATATTTTGGACAATAGATGATAGTCAACATTTCATACCTCATTGATTTTCAAAAGCACTTTGTATTCCATTTTTGGAAAACTAGAATTGATTTTCAAACAAATCAAGCATTGAGTGAGTACATTGGTATGATGTACTCATCTTGAGAAATTATTTGATTTGACCATATTCAATACTAATATGCTTGTAAAAAAAAATTATGTGTAGATGCCTCATAATAATTTATCGTTTGGGGTTTCAAAATTTTCAGGACTGACCTGTATACCCTTCTAGTATTCACACTATCCCCATCAAGGTCGAAGCAAATATGTGTTCGAGGCGTAGCTGGCCATATAGGTTCGATGAGTCAGATCATCACGACAATGCAAGAAAAGTATATATTCATATGTCAGCTAAAAGATAGCTATTTTCCAAAGTAACCTCTTGAATCAATCTATTTCCCTTGTGAAAGGGTAGTATTCTCTTGAGGACACTACCCCTACCCAATGACACTTTAGAAAGGAATTTGCCCATTATGCAGGTAAAGCTCATGGCAACAAGAAAGTAGAATCCAGATTATTGAAAAAAAACTATGGTCCACAGTATATAATTTGAGAAAATATGGTGTTGTAATTCATAATTTATTGTCTCTGTGGGTCAATGGTAGTGGTTAAGAATGTTTCTTCTTGCAAGGGAATGCTGTTCCTGTAATCAATTCTTTTGTGCAATAAAAAACAAGTGTTCCATTTCTGTATAAATTATTATTATGGCGTCGAACGTGATATTTTGCTATATTTTTTTTAATTTTCAATAACAGTTTTTCTAAGTATACAATCCACGTAGGACTGTACACTTACAGCCCTCTCACACAAGGGGAGCCCACGATCAACATGGGGTATCATGCTTGTTGTACACCAAACATGGCTCTTCAATAAACAGGTATCCAATTTCTTCCTTTTTTATTTTTATTTTTTTCTCAGATTCTTGATTTGGAAAACTTGAGTTCAATGCAAGTTTTGACCTACTATACATATTTTAGATATAGCCACATAAACGATGTTTTCTCTAATATTTATGGTGCGTTTGATTGTCAATATTTTTCACGAAATTTATGTTTTTTAAACCAAAATTCCTACTTTTACGCTGTTTCATTGACATTTTTTTTTCCATGAAAAACATTTTCCTACTTTTAGTCTCGTGACCATATTTACCTCAAAATCAAGGAAAATATCTCCTTTAGGGAGTATGATTTTATTTTTCAGGGAATTTACTCTTTTTTTCTCTTTCTTATTTATCCACTCTCTCTCATCTACCCACTTATAAAGATCAGACAAATATAATATTTTTTAGGTTAAAAATTAAATCGATTCGAGCACATTAATTGAAAATTTTCATGCAAATATGTTTAGGCAATTGAATCACCTAGAATTTATTTTATTTTCATGCAAATTATATACTTACGATCAAACGCACTCTTATATTTTTAATTTTCGAATAGATAGTCTGATGGAAACAATAATGGGCATTCTTCTCCTCTTTTTATTTATTCATTTTTATTTTGCAAATTCTTCTTTTATAAGACTTGAATAACAATGCATGTTATTGTATATATTTTAAATATGGCCTTATTTTGCTCGTATCCTTTTCTGTTGATGTATAGATAAATAGTTTAATACAGGCAATAAAAGGGTATTCTTCTTTGTTCACTAAATATTTTCTTTCGATTTAATTCACCGCAAATATACAATTCGTAACAAATAATAAAGTGGAATTTAGAGTTTCGAATATCATCCCACAGAAATTGAGTAGGCTAATTTTATTTATCTTGACCTTAACCAAAACAAGAATGTCAAAAGTGATTTTTTTTAGCTTAACTAAACCCTAACCTAAACTAGGTCCTCGTTTGGTACCCATTTTTTTCAAAATACATTTTTCTCTCTTTTCTTTTCAACCACACATTCTTTATTAAAATAATATTACACGTAAATCAAAAAAATTTCCTTATTTTTCAACCACATATTTCCCATCAATTTACTATTTCAAAATGTATTTTTACATAAAAATTGGTATCAAACACCCCCTAGGTATGCAAATGTGTATGACTTGAATGAATTAAAATGTAAATTGATGCTTAGATGAACTAAATATGTAAATTGAATGTTTGGAACACAAATTAATGAATTCAATGAATGTATAATGCACTAGAATTACGAATTCCCAAGCAATGCTTAATTTAACCCTAGTTCTATAATTTTGACAACACGTTGAAATTACGATGAATCAATGCTCCTGAATCTATCCAACAGTCTCTCCCAAGGAAAGTTGAACCTACTCTCGTATACCACCAGCTCATATCTCTGTGATGGACGCAAATATACAAAAATGCATGTAGTTTTATGAGCATTTAAAGATTTACACAAAGCATAACGGTATATCTCTATTTTCTATCGGACTCTACGATGATTTATACCTTGTCGAACATATTTCCCTTCTCTCGAATGCAAGAAATAAGTCACCAAAACTTACACAATTACGGGCCCTTAATTGCGGAAGAAATAAAATGCATATAAACCTTTTAAAATAATCAAACGTGTTTTAATGTCAAAAATATTAAATAAGGAATTAAGAATCACATTACAAAGTTCATCGATCTCCTGGCATAAGAATTTATAGCCTAGCATGGAAAGCATAAAGGAATACATGAATTCTTGAAGATAAAACCGGATTATAGATACGCATGAAATCTTGATAATCTTCGTGAAATCCTTCGTTAATCTCCCTCAAATTTGTCTCCAAGATGCGTTTTATTCTTCTCCAATGCGTTCTCTCCCGTAATATGATGCCTTTTATATCGCGTCCCAACCAAGTTCCAAAAGAGTTATGTCGAAAATAGAAAACTGAAGGATCAGTCCCAGATTTTGGTCTATCTAACGGCATAGTACAAAGCTATGCGACTGCATAGTTATGCCAAAATGCCCAATTGAAGTCTCTGAATACTACTATGCGACCGCATAGTTCAAACACTTTTTCCGCCGGACAGCTTTCAATATTTTAATCATAATATTCTCTCCTGATCTCTGATTGAAGTGATTCAAAGTGCATTGGAAATCTAACTCAAATATCTACAGTTTTGATAGAAACAGGCTTTCTCAAATTCTGATGTTTACTATGCCAAAAAATGAGTCTCACATAGAGCCTAAAAATCCCAATCATAGTTTTTTTGTTTGAAAGTTGATACGTGATAATACTTAAACCATATTTCACCTCTTTGACTCCTTTCCTAATCCAATTCACCTCTCACACTCTTGAATCTTCATTCCATCGTCCGTCTCATCTATGGATTATTTGCAACTTGGTCCCTGAACTTTCCTTTTCTTTTGTTTCTGTCATTTTTCACATCTTTTCTCTTGAGTTCCATCATATCCATCAATTTGCCCCTATAACATGAAATTGCATAGAATTAAGTCATAATCAACCAATTTTATCAATAATTAGTCATGTTTTGTGGACCGAATAAGTGTGTAAAATTGCACTTATCATTCTTCTTCTTCTTTTTTCCCAAAATCTTCTCTTATAAACT
Organism: Olea europaea var. sylvestris; assembly: GCF_002742605.1. Taxonomy (NCBI): domain Eukaryota; kingdom Viridiplantae; phylum Streptophyta; class Magnoliopsida; order Lamiales; family Oleaceae; genus Olea; species Olea europaea. Next base: position 10,659,799 of record NC_036237.1, read on the forward strand.
TGAATCACAATGCATGTTATTAAAATATATAAGCCATTCATTGATATGTTTATTAAGACTTGGAGTTCTATTTCGGACCATCTCCAAAAAATTCATTAGACAAAATGTTCTCCATTTTAAACAATCAAACCTCGAAATTGGCAATTTAACTTTTTAATGTAGAGAGTAAATTTTACTCTCTATATCTATTTGGAGAGCCCGAACTCACCCTACCTTTGTTTTATAATGATTGCATTTAACAAAAAAATAAAGTTTACTGCTCCATTAAATTATTCAAGTTAAGCATTTTTAAGAGATTATCTAAATATAAGATGTTCTCTATTTTAGAAAGTCAATGCATAAAAATAAACTTCAAAATGGTCCTTTAGCACTCCACATCACTATTGTATCTTATAATAAGTCCATGTTTGGTGTAGATAAAAATTAGATTTTTAATATATTTTAATAAAAGTTGATGAAATGTATGATAAAAATTTGACAAAATTTATGGATATCATGAAATGCGTAAGCGAAAATGAGCTTGAGATAAAAAATGAATTTTAGAAAATGGGGGTAGACATGAACTTAGCCCCTTTTTGGTCTCCATTAAATTATAATTCATTTTTCACTCTCTTCTTAACAATCAACACATTCTCCAATAAAATAATATTATATGTAATTCCTAAATGCTTTCTTAGTTTTTAACTATACATTCTTCAATAATAGTATTTTAGTTATTTGTAGTACTTTAATTTCATTCAGATCTATTTTGTAGTTTCTAGTCTATTTGGATTTGTCTTTAGAATTAGAATTTTGTTTTGATTATGAGTTTATTTTATGCCTATAAAAGGCTCACTCACTATACAATAAATACATAATTTTTTAGAATTAATCATAATGTGACATTTTCAATATCCTGTTCTTAATTGAATAGAATTTATCAAATATTTTCAATATTTGTAGCGTTTAAGCTATCCAAACTTATCAAAATTCATACTCTTTATGGCGTCCAACAAATTCATAGTAAAGTTCATACTTTTGTGATCACGGGAGTCAAGATATTGTTTGCGATTATCTTAATTTTTTTATTCAATAAATTATTGGGTCAAGCTTCCATCGAAATTTTAGCTTTTCTTGGGATTGTGATTCAATCTTTTGTTAGTTTCGGAGTTACTATTGATACGTGGGTTTACATCAAAAGCTTTTTTGTACTGCGCATAAACTTAAATTAAAATTGGGATTTTTGAAGTAGAGAGATATCAAACTTTACAAAAATATGTCATCGGATCCTAAATACACAGATAGATCTCAAACCTTATAATTTTAGCACCTACATCCAAAACATTTTAATAAATGTACATTGATAAGTGAGTTTTTGTACACTTATTTAGGTCACAAACATGACTTAATAATGAGCAAAATGATTGAATTGTGACTTAATCTCGTTATATTTGTGAATTGTAGGAAACACCGATGAACATGGTGAAATTCAGAAGAAAAGAGTCGAAAAGGGACTAAAATGGAGCAAAGTGATAGTTCGGGGACCAAGTTGCAAATAATCCATAGATGAGACGGGAAATAGAATGAAGATTCAAGAGTGTTAGAGGTTAATCGGATGAGGAAAGGAGTCAAGAGGTAAAATATGATCGAAGTATTATCAAGTATCAACTTTCAGGCGAAAAAGCTATGCTCGTGATTTTTAGTTTCTAATTGAGATCCATTTTTGACATAGTAAACATCAGAATTTGAGGAAGCCTATCTCTATCAAAAGTGTAGATCTTTGAGTTTTCTTCACAATGCACTTTGAATTACTTCAATCGAAAATTAGGAGAGAAAGTTATGACCAAAATACTAAAAGCTATCCAGCGAAAAGAATTGTATAACTATGCGGTCGCATAGTATAAATTCTATGCGGTCGCATAGAAGCCTCCCGAGAACTTTTTCTCAAATTTTTTTTACTCTATGCGACAGCATTGAAATGTACTATGCGGTCGCATAGAACAAGATTCGGGGCCGATTCAGCAGTTTCCTTATTTCGCCGAAACTCTTATGGAAAGGAGATTTTTAGGGTTCTATATAAACTAAAACTCGACCAGAATGATGTGACGCCACTTTTACAGAATTGGAGAGGATTATACACAATTTTGGAGGATTTGGAGAGGAAGAATAAGGCAAAAACAAGGCAATCCACTTTAAGATTCAAGATTTCACTTCAAGAATCAATTGGTGATGTTCTTCCTTGGTTTTAATTATTGCTTTTCTTTATTTCCCATTATGTTAGGTTAGATTTTCATGTGCTAGGATTTGTGATGAACCTTACATTATGAACCCTTAATCTTGAATTTTATTTATTTGACGTTAAAACATGTTTTTAATTATTTAATGATTGGCATGGATTTTATTTTCTCTACAATTATGTGCGCAATAGTTGTATGAGATTTGTGGCTTGTTTTACCCTCGAGAGATGGAAAATGAGTTAGACTTTATGTTAATTGTCGTAAAGTTCGAAAGGGGATAGAAATATACCGCTATGCTTTATGTGATCTTTAAGTATTCATAAATCTTTAATGCATTTTTATATGTTCGTATCCGTCATAGAAATATAGTCGGATCGCATGTGAAAGTAGGTTTAATTCTACTCGAGAGAGATTGTTAAACAAATTAGGAATATTGGTCTTCATAATTGAATCGTGTTGTCAATTTTATAAAATTCGGATTAAAGAGGATTGATATAAGGGGATTCGGGATTCTAGTACGCATTTCATTATCATATTTTTATAAAACTTGCATTTAGTTATAATCACGCATTTAATTTAGTTAATTCAGGCTTTATATTTATAAGTAGGTTATTAAATCATAATTTAGTTAGCGAAAATATCAAGAATTTCTATTGTTTCGGTTAAGGCAACGATAGGTAAAATTGAACTAATCAATCTCTGTGGGACGATATTCGGACTCATTTAATCCACTTTATTACTTGTTAACGAACCATACACTTGTGGTAGTTTAAAATCGAAAGGAATAATTTCGCGAACATGCATCAAAAGGATATCTGAACGATTTCATGTTACCAATTTTATTAAAGGCAAAATAGTCGATGCAGATAATCCCACCTAAAATAATTAAGACAAATATTGAAAATATTAAAAGGAAAAAAAAGTAGATAAAAGAGAAAAAAAAAAGTGAAAACGTTTCAATCTTTCCTACCCATTCACCCATAGTGGATGGCGACATTCCTACCCCTCTGTTAGATATTAAAATAATTACTGTTCATTTGGATGTCACGTCAGTCAAGAAAATGGTCTCATTGTCGGTCACGTGTCATGAGATGGATATTTATGACTTGATAGACGAGACTCGTTGGATAAAAAAAAAACTCAATTATCGAGGCCTTGAACAAAGGTTAACACCACAAAGAATGAGATTGGAGGCATCGAAAAACCTCAAATTAGGAGCCTCGAATGGCCTTGGACCTGGATATAAATCTTAGCGCAAATTCTAATAAAATCAACCTGTATTGAATTTTTAGTACATTAAGCCATTAACCGCGAACATTGAAATTATGAACAAGTGTCACAAAAGCACAAATATCCATAAGTTTTGAAAATGAGACTTAATCATGACTTTCAACGTAATGATGAGGAATTTCAACTTACGAATTAATTAAATGCACCCATCAATTACCTATAAATAGACTAATGGACACGTTATGTTCTACTTGTAAGACAAGGGTGTTGGGTTTGTGACCCAAATTAGGGTGGATTTTTGTTTTTGGAAATAAATTGTTTTTTTTATTTCATGTGGGAAATTTGTTTCCTTATATTTCACTTGATATTTATGGAAATATATTATTTCCTTATTCCACATTATTTTCATCTTTATGTTATGCCATGTACTTATAAATAGTGGTATTCTCTTTCGATTTTGTTAAAAGCAAGAATTGCTAAGTTCTTGTATTTCTCTTCATATTATCGATTAATAAAATGTCGTGTTTCTGCGATTAACTCTCTTTATTAGTTTCTTTACTTTAAAATCTTGTTTCTTATTGCGATCTTCATTATTTTATATCACGTCATTAATCTCATTCATTACAATTATTCTGGGTCCAACAAGTGGTATCAGAGTTAGGTTCTTCTTCTGAGGATTGGTTGAGGTTTTTTCAGAGATGACTACTATGAAGTATGACATTCAGCTGCTGGATTGCAATACAAGGCTTTCTTTATGGCAAGTAAAGATGAGGGCTATTCTGACGCAGTTGGATTTGGATTATACGCTACTAAGTTTTGAGAAGATGTTAGCTAATTGGACAATAGAGGAGAAACAACGAAGGGATCCGAAGACCTGTCGTTGATTCATCTTCATCTATTCAATAATATTCTGTAAGATGTAACTGGAGCAGTTATGTATGACTAAGAGTCTTACCAGTAAACTGGATCCAAAGTAGAAGTTGTATTCACATCGCATAGTGGAATGAGGGTTGTTGGAAAACCATATTGTTGTGTTCAAGGAAATTATCGCAAATTTGGAAATGTTGGAGGTTAAGTACGAGAAGAGGATCTTACCTTGATCTTGTTATGTTCGTTGCCTGGTTCTTATGCGTCGTTTTGGGACGCCATTTTCTATAGTTGGGATACTTTAATTATAGACGACGTCTATGATGCTTTGCACTCAAAGGAAAAGTTGAAGCGTTTGGCTGGAACTACATTGAGGAATGATGAAGCTCTTGTATGTCATGGTGGTCGACAGAGAGGCAAATCAAAAAATAACAACAATTTGTTTTGCTTCTACTTTAGATATAAGGGACATATTTGAAAGGATTGTGATAAGTTGCAGGCTAAAGGTGATTTAGTTGCAAATCGTAGAGCGCAACTTTTAACTTCAGACAAAACAAATGTAGTTGATAATTTTTCAGACGACGAAGATGTGATGTTGATCATGGTATCTGACATAGAATCTAGACCTGACAAGGAGTGAATTCTTGATTCGGCATGTTCACATCATATATGTTCTATTCGAAATTTCTTTTAGATATATGAGACTGTTTAGTAAGGTGGAGTTGTAATGAGAAACAACCAATCTTTCCGTATTATTGGGATCGATCGAATAAAATTTAGGTTGCGCGATGGGACAGTCAGAACAATTGATCAGGTTCGCCATGTTCCAGACCTGAAAAAGAATCTCATCTTACTCAGTACTCTGGATGCAAAAGAGTATAAATTTTCTGATGAAGGTGGAGTTTTAAAGGACCGAATGGGTATCCGAGTTGTATTGGAAGGACTGAAGAAGTCTCAGTTGTACATCTCGCAGGGAAGCACAGTATCAGTTAAGAGATGTCGAGCCAAGTTCAGTACCGTGGTGGATATTCAGTTTAGTACAGTATCTCTTGTGACGGGTTTTGAGTTGGTTCAGAATATTGCTCAATGGAGCATTAGTGATTCCGCTTTGTCACCAATTTCAGCGGATACACTGTGTTTATTTGCTAAGGTTGGACTCATGTAGTGTAGGTCCCGTGGTATCAATAATGTCTGTGATATTTTTGGGAACGTTGAAGGTGACAGTTCTAGCAATGGGCCTTCTGATCCAGCGTGTGGTATGGTTTCTGCTAGAGGGTGTGCTTCGACCCTATTTGATCAATAGTAATTCCTCGATGGAATTTTGGAAAATCAGGATTTGGGTTCAAGTGTTGTTTGTGGACGCTTTGTAGAGGACAACAATTTGGTTTGGAGAGTTTTGATTACTGTGTTGAGAAGATTGTATATTTCGATGCAGACGAATTTGAAATCTTGGAATTTCATTCGTTGCACCAGAATTTGGGTTAAGGTGGAGACTGTTAAGTTTGTGACCCAAATTATAGTGAATTTTTTTTGGAAATAAATTGTTTCCTTATTTTCACGTGGGAAATTTGTTTCCTTATATTTCACGTGATATTTATGAAAATATATTATTCCCTCATTCCACGTTGTTTCCATCTTTATGCTATGCCATGTACCTATAAATATTGGTATTTTCTTTTAGTTTTGTTAAAAGCAAGAATTGTTGAGTTCTTGTATTTCTTTCCATATTGTCGATTAATAAAATGTCGTGTTTCTGCTATTAACACTTTTTGTTAATTTCTTTACTTTTAAATCTTGTTTCTCGTTCCGATTTTCATTACTTCATATCGCGTTATCAATCTCATTCACTACAATCTTTCTGGGTCCAACAAATGGTGCATAACTGATGCCCTACTTGTAGACAAGAGCTGGGAGATATCAGGTGCTTAGCACAAGAGAAGGTAGCTAGTCACTTGAGCTTCTGTGCAAGCACTGTTCTTTGGGATACCTTGAAATATTTCCCCATTACAGCAAACTTAAACTTGAGGCAGTTTGCAATTTCAGACCATACAATTGTTCGTATGTGTGGGCCAAAGTGCTCAGTTACTGGTGACATTCCTTGTCTAGTTGCCCATTTAAGAGATGATCACAAAGTGGACATGCCCTCGGGATGTACATTTAATCACTGCTATGTAAAGTCAAATCCTCGTGAAGTAGAAAATGCCACATGGATGCTAACAGTAAATTTTTCATGCCCCAATATGAATATAATGATCTTCTAATTGTTATCATTCACAGTATATGTGCATTTACTCGTGGCTAGTTGAGGATTTGTTATCCACACAAAGTCATACATTTGATGTTTCCATATGTTTTTCAATGGTGTATTCGAAGGCTTGGAATGTGTTGCCAAAGTATAGAATATAATTCCCAACTCCCACCCATACTTGCCATTTGCTATTAGTTTTCTCATCTTTCTTCTTTTTTTGTTCCTCTGTCCCCCTTCCTATTTGCTGGTGCTGCTTAGCTTTAGCATGATTCTATACTCTGATTATTTCACGCAGTTTGTACCGTCTCATAAAAAATGATCACGTCTAAAGTGCATTTCCTGTTTTTCATTTCACATACTGAACTTAGCACAAGATAAATAAATAAAAAAAAGAAGAAGAAGAAAAAAAAGAAAAAGGAAGATTTAGATTGCACCAAACTTTATGCTGTCATGTTGTTTATATTTTGATGTAACAACGTTGGTGTTGCAGCCCTTTTTGGCATTTCAATACAACTAATAACTATTGCTTCTTAAAAGCTGAATAATTAGTTAGGTAATCTTGTCTCTAGCGTTTGTTCCATTAAGTTTTCCATTGTTTCAGACAATATTTCTACCTTCACTTTGAAGCATTCTAGCTTGGCATGGCTCCTGTTTATATGGCATTTGTCCGTTTTAGGGGAGATGAGGTCTAGGCTCGCAACTATAATTATAGTTTGGAGGTTGGAGCAAATGACCGGAAGCTCATACGAGAGGGTACGCCTCGTAGCATTCGGGATAGCCACTGAAAGGCCAGGGACAGTCATGATGGTCTTATAATCCAACGAAACATGGCACTTTTTTTCTTTTGTGGGGACATGAAGGAGCTGAAGCTTAGAATTATTGGAAGAATATGGAAAGAACTACAAAATTCAGATGTCAAAGTCTATATGCTAAATCTATGTAGCTGAAGAAGATAAATTTTAGGCTATCTTGTGACTATCCACGGGGCACTGCTAGCATATTTAGTACTGATGACTAGATAGTATTGGACGATACTAAGAAAGATAAGAAATTTAGACATCCTTCATTATATTTTCTATTTTTGTCTCATATTGTATACCAATCACACGCTGCAAGAGATTATGATTGTGGGACTTTGTCAATAAGCAACATTGTCAATAACCCTAAATTTACTGTTAATTTCCTCGAAGGATCATGCTAATTTTCATCCTATCAAACAAATGGCTAGTTTGCTAGTCATTACCATTAAGGATTGGTTTGTGATTTTTTGTTATGTGAGAGGATTGCATCGCCTATGTCTTGCCATGCAAGACGATTGATCACGTATGCCTCATCTCATCGGTGAGAGGATTGCATCACTTATGCATCACTATACGAGATCTTATTGTCGAAATTTGTCATGCAAGTGGACAACATTAACATTTAAATTTGAGTGAGTATAATTATAAAAAGAAAGTTACCATTATAAATTCATCCACGTTGAAATTTACTAAGTGATTCAAGGATTAACATTTCAGCCAAGTGAAAATTAGTGCAATTATTATAAATTAACCATTATAAAAAATTGCTTCAAAAATAGACCTTCATTGAAATTAACCAGTGAAAATCGAAAAGTAAAATAATAAAAAATTTAGGTAAATATCTCAGTTTGATTTAACTAAAAAATAGATTTATAGTATATTTTATTAAAAAAATTTGAAATGCATGTTTAAAAACTTAATAAATATTTTGAATTTCATAAAATATGTTATTGAAAATAAATATAAAAAAATAAATCTTTAAAATTTGTGTCAAACCGGGCAATATTATTTATACATGCATAATAGTATATATTCAAATAAAAAAAATAAGAACTACAATGCTCAGAGTAAATTTAACCAATGCTCACTGAAATTTAAACTTATTACTACTTACTCACATATCTTTCACACGTTACTGAATACTCATTCATCTTTCCATATAGTTACTTATCCACCCTCGTCTCTTCAAATAATTGGTCGATTTTTGCGGCAACTTTTCGATAACTTTCGACTACCAAAATCGTCGGATTTTGATACCGTTGAAAGCCTACGATATCCTCTTCAATTACCATTCAAAATCTCCTCGTAACTCCAAGGAATTCGATCGAAAAATTACCCTAAAAGTCGTCCAAAAAATCTGAAAATTTGCCCAAAAATCGTCCAATTATTTGAAAAAAAGAGTGGTGAATGGATAATTATATGAAAATATGAGTGAGTATTTAATAACACGTGAAAAATTAGTAAATAAGTAATAACAAATTTAAAGTTCGGTGAGCATTTGTCAAATTTTCTCACAATGCTCTCTTTAGCACAATCCCCAAAACCCTAAACGATCATCTGGGCTAGCCGCGCAGTCCATACGAGAAACACGCTAACATTGAGTGGAAAAGAATTAGGGTTTTTTTTTTTTTATTGATTTTTGTAATGAATTCCTCACATTTGGGTAATTTGTTTCCGCCGGTTCTCTCTCCTCTGCAATTGAATCGTTTCTCTCTCTTCTACTCACACTCATCTCTTTCATCATCAACTCGTAAGCTCTCTGTCTCTTTATAAGCATTTGCACGAGTGATGCGACGTCGTTTTCAAAACTTAGCGTTGCTCAGAATCTTGTTTTATACTTTTTATATGAAAAGAAATTTTAGAAAAAAAATTGAGAAAACCGTTGATGCACAAACTAATGCGCACGCGTTGTGGTTGGGTATCTAGTTTGTTTAATTTGTGTTCCTGTAGTCTGCTTGTTTCTTTTCTCGGTTGCATTTGTTGCCTGATTTGGCCATTTTCTATCCCTTGTGAACTAACTTAACTTTTATTTTCTTGAACTCTATATTCTGTGGATGTGGCTGCGGTATAGCTTTCTCTAAGTGTTGGAATTGAGAACAGTTTCTACCATTTTGGCATGAAAATAAATACTTCACAGTATGGCTTATATTTTTGTATTCGTAAATTAAATCCAGAGGTTCTAATTGAATATCTTGAGTGATGATGCAGGTCTATTTCAGCTTTTCAATTGTAGAAAAACATGGACTTCTGTGCTTCATATTAATGTATTAAATTTGTGTGTACAGGAGGGAGATTGCAGAAAGATTAATACTCGAGTTTGTAATTTCGTCGTAGTGCACAAGGGGGATTGTAGGAAAAATAAGTACTTTTGACTGTAATAACATGGGAATAGTGTATAAGGGAGCTCGACTGTTCATTTGGCTTTACCGAACAGTGTTATGGCTTTCAGATATTGAATCTTTTTTAATTAAAAAACTACATCGGGAGACTTATAGGTGCCACTGTTATGTTTTATTTATTTGTTAGCCCTGGCCGTGCTTTGCTTTTTATGCTTTTGATAATTTTTTTTGTGGTTTCGATGAAACTAGGCAGGTATTCTTAGAGCAACATCTCGAAGACTTCTTATCGTCGCAAAGGCACAGTCTCTGTCAAATATGGCTAATGTGAGTTCACATAAAAACACATCGTAAAAACATATTATTTAACAAATGAATGATATGCAAATATGCTTTATATCTGCTGCTCACATCTTTGGTTCTGGTCCAGCATGTTGTTGACCTGGATCAAGAGAATTTTGGGAGTCTCAAGCAACAGATAGCGAAGATATTTGAAGAATCATTAAGATTAACTGTCCCTGATGAGTTGGATGTAGAGCCTGCAATTGCTTCATGCCAAAATCCTAAATTTGGTGACTACCAATGGTATGCTTGTTCTTTTTGTGTTAGAATCCAGACCAATGTGCTTCTTCACATGACCTTATAATCACTGCTTACTAATAGGACAACACTTTCTTGTTGGTAGCAACAATGCAATGGGCTTGTGGTCAAAGGTTAAAGGCAAGGGTACGCAGTTCAAAGGCCCTCAGCCAATAGGACAGGTATCGATGAATATATTTGCTATATCAACGTCATGTTATATTGACAGGAAAAATGTTGTGGTTGTTATATCATGCCATATGTCTTAAATTGATAGGATCAAATATTTATTAGTAATATTTACATTTTTAGGCCATTATCAAAAATCTTCCTTCATCGGAAATTATTGACTCATGCTCAATAGCTGGACCTGGCTTTGTGAATGTTGTATTGTCTCAGAAATGGATAGCAAAGGTGATTGATTTTTCAAACTCCTCTCTTTTTGGTTGAACATTTCTATTTATTGTTCTTATTTATGAAAACCTTACCTTAAGCCATACAGAGTATTCAAAGGATGCTAGTCAATGGTATTGAAACATGGGCTCCCAAGCTTCCCGTCAAAAGGGCAGTGGTTGACTTCTCCTCACCAAATATAGCAAAAGAAATGCACGTCGGGCACTTGAGATCCACTATAATTGGAGATACACTGGCACGTATGCTGGAATACTCAAATGTTAATGTTCTACGGAGAAACCATGTTGGTGACTGGGGCACACAGGTAGATGTCTTTTTCTGCTTATTGATCTGTTGTGGGCAAATATAGATGTGGCATGCCCATATTTGTCAGGGTATTGTCATACTTTCCTTTTTATTAGGTACTCTGATTACTTGTGGTTTACCTGCACTGATTCAAGGTGTGAAAGAAAACATAAATTTTGTTTTATGATCCTGCTAATATTTATTGTTTCTTTTCTCTTGGAGCAATAGTGATTGATACCTTTTCTTTTCTGTTTTTAATTTTTTAATTATTTTTTTAAGCTTTCTTCGAGCCTTATACGTGATTGCTCCATTCAATGGTCTAGTTTCAATCACGATCCAAATATTTTATCAAATTTAGAACTCAAAACAATTTTATATTTATTTATTTCTTTCCATTTTTAATTTTTTAATTTTTTTTATCCAATTGGAATGAGCCAATACTCAGCAGCATTTACTTCTGCCTTATCGGATACCTTTATAAGTTGTCTAGAAATTTATAGTTACTTTTTATTTTGAATTCTTGACGCATGTAATCAAATGTCTGTGCTTAAGCTAAACTATATGTTTTGCAGTTTGGTATGCTAATTGAATACCTTTTCGAAATGTTTCCAAATGGGCAAGTTAATGATCAAGCCATTGGAGATCTAGAGGTAAGGGAAGAAATTTTGAACGCTATTTGGTCCTTCGAGATCCTGTGTTTTATGTTCGTTTCAATTTGAGTTTGAAACTTGTTAAGTACATCATTTTTGTCATATCATAGATGGTGATTGGTAGCACCTTTTGGCACTACCTTTTTTATTGTTACATGAGTAATAAAGTAGAATTACTCTATATATCAATTATCCTTGATTAAAAAAAAGGACTTTTAAAAGGAATACGACCTGTCTAATGATCGTTATTATCACCTGAATAGAAGAATATGTTTTCAGTGCCCTGCCAAGTAGCTTTTCAGATAGAAGATTGAGTACTTAGATCATTCAGTTCATTGCACCTATCAAATATTTAGCTTTCAGTTTTGATTTGTGAGATGCCTTGTTTTTGAAATTTTTTTTAATGACTAATGACTTTTTTTTTAAGCAAATTAATGCTGTAAGAGAGTGGAAAGACCATTCTCTTTGGCTGTTATGTCAAATTTTTCTACATTAATTTGTTAGATTCCATCTACTCCCTTGGTCTCAACTCTCAACTCTTAATTATTGATTTATTTGATAGAGCATTATATGCTACTCAAAAGTCAGGCATTGAAGTTAAGGTAAGGTTTACTGTGACTTGTTATGTGAGCCAACATAAACCATTGACATGGAGAGAAGTCAAACACTGATTATTCAGCAAAAAAGAGGTCAAGAAGCTAGTGTGTTATTGGAAATATCTGTCTCATCTTAGTTTGATGATTTTTTTTATTTATTTTTTTCTCTTTATTGAGATTTAAACTCCATGGGATCACAATGTTAATCAGAAATTAAGGCCTGGCTAGGTTTAAAGCACAAGAAAGAACTTTTATTTTGGTGTTATTAACGTTTATTTGCTCTGTCATCTGTGCAAGCATACTTGAACAATAAACCTAGTTATTGTATTTCATTGGGAAATATATTTTTATTAAAGTAGGATGCACAAAGGTTCTCCTTTTTATTCAACTGCGCTTTTCAGGCATTTTACAAGGCATCGAAGCAGAGATTTGACAGTGATCCTGCATTTAAAGAGAGGGCCCAACAGGCTGTGGTCAGTCTTCAGGTGAATAACTCGACAGCTCAAGGACTTGAGAGTTTTGACTCATTATTATTACTTTCTTCCTAGCCAAAACATCCTGCATAAATAACCATTGGTATTAACACTTTAAATGTATTCTACCATAATGGCGGAACATCATCTACTTACGTGGAAGTCTCCGTTTATCTAATTACATGATTATCTGACTGTATCCATATTACAGGGCGGAGAAGAGAGGTATCGGACAGCATGGACACACATTTGTGAAATCAGTAGAAGGGGATATGAAAGGGTTTATGAGCGGCTTGGAGTAGAGTTAGAGGAAAAGGTGGCAAATTTTTGTTACTACCTTGTGAAGGTTTATTGTAAAACTTGTGGTAAATATTGTTTAGAAAGGTCCAATCACGCCATGAAATAAGCAAAAACAATGCAATAATGCATTTTGTTGCATAATGAGCATACCTTTTGCAGGATTATTTCAGTGTTTAGTAAGATATTTTTTGAACATGTCAATTGCCTACTGAAAACTTAAACAGTTCCCAATTGCCTAGACCTTGTTTCTCTTCAAGTGAAACAATCTTTATTGCCTTAATTTTGAATGAAATTTTGGAGATCCAAGAAGGTTTAATTAACTTCTGTGTCCCACAGCCTAGTGAAGATGATATGGTATCTAACAATATTTCTTCATTCCCCAGTGACAGTGTGAAATCTTATGAGATGTTTTTGATATTTAATTTTTTTTTGACTCGGTATGCGGTGGTACTTATTTTAGTTTTCAACTTTTTCAGGGAGAGAGTTTTTACAATCCATATATTCCTGGGGCTTTAGAGTTGTTGAGCAAACATGGATTAATTGAAGAAAGTGAAGGAGCTCGTGTTATCTTTATTGAAGGGAAAAATATTCCTCTTATTGTTGTGAAGAGGGATGGTGGTTACAACTACGCTTCAACTGATCTTGCTGCATTATGGTTAGTTCCAAACTTTGTGTTTATTGTTGGATGCATATTTCATCGTCCATTCATGGAGATTCTTTCCAGTTGTACGTGTCAGTTTATCTTACAGCCTTCTTTAAATTACGCAATAGGATTAATTTAACTGTCAGAAAATTCTTTCACATCAACATATATAGAATTGGTCAGTGGTAATGCTGATATCTTCTAAAACTGATAAGATGTTATAACACAACCAAATGGCAATTATGTGACTGATTTCAAAACTTAACTGCACTCTAAATGGTTTTTCTGCTCATGTGCAATTTTAAGGTATCGACTTAATGAAGAGAAGGCGGAGTGGATTATATACGTAACTGATGTTGGCCAGCGAGAGCATTTTGAAATGGTCTTTATGGTAAGTTATGATGGTGCATCAACCTTTATTTATCTCCTTTTAATCATATGTGCTGTTAAGCTTCAAGTGTAAATACCTCTTCCTTCAATTTTTCTTTCAGGCTGCCAAACGAGCTGGTTGGCTTCCAGCTGAAGATAATAAGTATCCCAAAGCTAGCCATGTAGGATTTGGGCTTGTTTTAGGAGAAGATGGAAAACGATTCCGCACTCGCAGTACTGAAACTGTCAAATTGGTCGATTTACTTGATGAAGCCAAAAGTCGATGCAAAACAGTTTTAATCGAAAGAGGTAAAATAATAGTTGCTTCTGGAAAATCCTTCCATATGTTGTCTGCACTCCAATGATTATGCGATCTGTAGAAAATTAGATTTTTGCCAACTATCTAGTCATGATATTTTAGTGTGGCTGCCAATGTCTGATTTCAATTTTTTGGATCTGAATGGTCATGTCATGTATGGCCAGGTAAGGCTGACGAGTGGACCGAGGAGGAGCTGGACAGAACTGCAGAAGCAGTTGGATATGGTGCCGTAAAGTAGGTTCATTGCTCTGCATGCCTTTTTTCTTTATTTTTTGACATCTCCAGTTTAATTAGAGTGTAGAAAACCTAACGTACTAATTGGTGCAATAAACACAATATCTTGGTAAAAGGATCATGATATCTATTAGTATGTGATCTGGATTGTGTTCTGAAATGTGTTATTTCCAGTTTGAGATAAGTAAAGCAAACCTACCATATTTATTTGTCAGTGCGAGAAACTTTTAGCTATTCATAGAAAATAAGCTGGTGGAAGGATAAAAAATTTATCTGCTTGTTTAGTTCTAGATTTTAGTTGTGAATTTAGATTAGGTTCCACATATGCACAGGCATGTGAACATATACATAGCGTGTTGGTTTGATCGATGATGTGCTTATATTTGTTTGCTTACATTTTTACTGACATCTGAACTAATTTATTTTTTCGGCTATTGAACAGGTATGCTGACCTGAAGAATAATAGAACTACCAATTACACCTTTAATTTTGATCAGATGCTTAATGATAAGGTGGGTTCACATAATTTAATGCGTTATATAATGGGAAGAAAATATGTATGGAACAACTTTTAGTCTATGCATTGTTATAGTTGGGTACTAGGTATAGGATCATATTGATCTTGATGGCCGGTCCTTGGCTTTGATGAAGTATTTTATATCGATGTAGTTCTTAATCCTCCTAAATTCCCTTTATCATAGTGCCTATGCTGAGTGTTCCCTATTTCCTTCCCCAATTAGCCTCTTTTTTGACTTTTTTATGGCGTACTAGTATTATCTATTGAATAATCTTCAATCGTTCAGTTTACACCTGATTGCCTTTTCTTTTATGTTCAGGGAAATACTGCTGTGTATCTGCTGTATGCACATGCCCGAATATGCTCAATTATAAGGAGATCGGGTAAAGATATAGAAGAATTGAAAAAGGTAGGATACCATCCTTGAAGTTTTGTAAAAGCTACAATATGCCCCTGTTCGGCTCCTCTCTTCTAAAACTCATTTTCAACCACCCATTTCGTGGGATCCACAACTTTTATCAATTTTTAAACCATGCATTATTAATTTTTATTAAAATCTACTTAAAATTTGACTATTAGCTAAACAAAACGGTGGCTATATGGATAGATTTCCTACCTATATTTTTTCAATATGGGTTATATACTAAATGATATTTGTCATAGGTTAAAATATTATGCCTTTTATTCATTTAGGTCTTCATATGCATTATTCTAAATTGTGAAAGAAAATAATAATTCCCAGTAATCAACAATTTCCAAATTTAATCAATTTAACTCATCTTCAAATTTCAATTTGGTCTTTTACAAGTAGGGTACTTGCATCATTATTTTGTATTCAAACCTGACCTGAACATTTGATGATAAGCTTGGCTTCTCATTACTGGCCTAAAAGTGCCTCCAATTGTTAAGCTTGAAATTATTTAGCAAAATTGTTAGTGGCAGCTGAAAACATATTCAGCAATCATGTTTAACTGAGCTTAGAAAATAAATTATGTCGATTCACACAAGTTTGAATAACTTAACATTTTTCTCAGTTTTAAGTAAAAAGATGGAGTTAGTTATTTTGAAGGTAAATCTTATAGTCAAAATAAGTAACATTTGACTCCAATTTCTTACCAACGGAAGTTAATTATTTAAAACAAACTTATTTACTCATAACTGAACTATTGAAGCTTCGCTAAACGGATTCGAAGTTCACAGTTCTTTTTAATTTACAATTTGGACAAATTGTTCATTTTGTTTGTGATAGGTTGGAACTTTAGAGTTGGCTCATTCCGATGAACGTGTATTAGGACTTCATTTGCTCCAGTTTGCTGAGGTAAAAACTTTCCTGGGAGATATAACCGTGTATATACATGTTGCAATCCCTTGGATACATTGACATATTCTTATATTTACTTCATTGTATTATTCTTGGGTTTTGCTTTCCTTCCATCCTTTGCAGATTGTTGAAGAGGCCAGCACCAATCTTTTGCCAAATGTTTTGTGCGAATATTTATACAATTTATCTGAAGACTTCACGAGATTTTATACCAACTGTCAGGTATGATGCATAATTTATATTTCCCCAAAATTGAAGTGCAAATATTTAAGATAATAATTGAAGCATTTTTCTCTTTCGTAATGATGATTATGAGGGTTGCTTGAGAAGAAAGGGTAAGTATGTTGCTTGCTGGCTGGAGCTATTTATGTGCTTATCTAAATGAAATAGGTTTAAATAAGAAATCTGATTCCAAGTTCAGTTTCTGAATGAGAAGATTTGCCTTCATGATAGCTAACCCCAACGAGTCTGGAAGGCTCAAGGTTCATCTTGTTTTCAGTTCTGCCTGCATTACTGCTGCATATTAATCTGGAATGGAGTTATTGCTATTGGGAAGGGAATTTTTTTTGAGATTGTTCCCTATCAAACTGTTTATGAGTGCCACGTGTTGAAGCATGCTCTCTATAAGTTCCATCTCCCATATATTAGCTGTATTCTTGATTTCCTAAGTCTTAAATTAATAAATTAAGGCTTTATGTCACAAGGCATTCGCTGAATGGCATCTTTGTCAACACACAGATTATTGTCCTTGGCCACGAGTAGAGGTATGAAAATGGACAAGCAGTCCGGATAGGACTCTAATACAGGTTCTAATTGATTGATTAGACGTAGCCCTCTAGAAAAAAAAAGATCTTTATAACTAATATTGGAAAAAACTTGGAAGTCTCTTTAAGGCCTTGAGCGGGTCAGCCAAACTAGGCTAGACCCTGCTAACTTTAGCTGGCCTAAAAAAGAGACCAAGCGAGCTTGATTAGAATTCGATGACCAGGAACATTTTGTATTGTGCCATATTTTGCTGCGTACAACTTTTAATACCGTACAATATAATGGCAGATTCTTGTTAGTCTGGATTCTGATTACCCCATGATGAAAGGGCTTTAACAAAACAATTGCAATCGTGCTTATTAGTCTTTTCAACCTCTTGTTTGAAATCAATACAGGTTGTTGGCTCGGCAGAGGAGACAAGTCGACTCTTGTTGTGTGAGGCAACAGCAGTCGTCATGAGAAAATGCTTCCATTTGTTAGGTATCACACCTGTATATAAAATTTGAGCCGTTACGGAATCAAGCTATACGTATATTTTTTGTGTTCTAGCTGGATCACACCTTGTTTTAAATCGTTGAGAATCTTGATGGTGATCAAATGAGCTCTGGCCCTAAGATGGGTGTTTGTGGGAATTATTATTAAATGTTCCTTTTGGTTTGACAACCGAATATTTGTTTCAAGGGTAAGCCTTGAGCTTTTCTATTTTTATATTTGAAAGTGTTATTTGCCAGTGTTTGTGTTCTATTCTACAAATGCACGCTATTGTGTAAGTTCTACGACCGACCGGATCATACGACTTGGAAATGGAGTTATTATTAAATGTTCCATTTGGCTTGAAAACCAAACAAATGGTTATTAGGGAAATGACGCAAATGTCCCAAGCCTCTGTTCATTGTGTTTTTGGTTCAAAACTTTCAAATATGGTCAAATGATAAACTTCTTCATTTTTGGAGCAGATGGTCCTTTTGAATGAAATTATTCAAAAAGCCTGCAATATAGTTGCTTATATTTTGAGGGGCACTTTTGTCGAATATGTATTCCCCTCAAAAAGCCCCCAAAAAAAAAAAAAAAAAAAAAAATCTAAAGACGAAAATTTCAGCTTCTACCATCCGAATACAGCTGATCTCACCACTTCACACAACAGCCACGCCTGAATCACAGTATACGCATACCGTCTGGAAACTATCATTAGAAAATCATTTTGTTCCATATAAGAAGATAAGGAAGACTACAGTGACCATTGCACTGTCCTCACACTCAGAATGATCACACAGCCAATAATAACGTGCTGTCGGATGCATAAATTGCAGAGACCACTCCGGTGTACAGATACTTCACTATAAGCAGATCAAACTTACCTATAAGCTAAACCAGATATCTTTTATGTTAAGTATGCCTTCACACACACAGTTGAACGCTCACTGCCCCCATTTAGATATAGTATCATCCGTCTTGTCCCTTAACTTCATCATTTTATATTAAGGGATAATCGCAGCTGAGGTCCCAAACATTTCAAAAAGTTGCAAACAATTTTCTAACCTTTCAACTTTTGCAACCATCATCCCAAACCTTTGAAAACGTTGTGCATGAAGCCCCAATGAATGAATTCCATCCATATTTCTGTTAATTGACCAAAAACAACAAAAAATGATTTTTTTTCCTTTTTATTTTGTTTTCTTCAGTTTTTTTGTTTTTTTTCATTTAAATTTTTTAATGTGAAAAATATAAATTTACCATTTAGTCCTTTTATAATTGATTAATATCTGGTCAAAGTCCAATTTTTCGATCAACTAACAGAAATATAGATGAAATCCTTCCATTGGGGCTTCATCCACAACATTTCGAAAGGTTTGGAATGACGGTTGCAACAAATGAAAAGTTAGGAAAAAGTTTGCAACTTTTTGAAAGGTTTGGGGCACAATCATCCCTTATATTAATGGCAATACTACTGACAAATAATATCATAGAGATGATAAACAGTGCTGAGTTCGAATTGGGATTCATATTTGACATAATTAACATACAATCATCAGCTGTTGCTACTATACAGTGGAATGGTTTTTAATCATGCAGCAAAACTGGTACAAGGATATAAGACACGGATAAATTCATGATAGTAATCTAGCAAGTTCAAAGAAAAAGAAGATTAATGTAGGTCAATCCGTCTGCTATTAGCCACATGGAGTGAGCTTCTTGTTACCTGCACCACGAGGGTTGTCGTCTTTCCAGTCGTCCCACGCCCTTGCCTTCTCTTGGGCACCATCATCGTCTTCGTCGTCATCCTCCTCACCTGGCCTTGATTTCCTGTTATCTTTATACCATGAGGAGTTGGCTTCTTCCATAAGCTGCATATTCCTCTCTTGCCATTTATTCATTATTTCCATCTCCTTCAATCCAGCTTCCTCTATGCTCATTGTTGGTAATCTGCAAATTAGTACAAATTTTCAACAATTAAACACCAATTGCATTTTCAGTAAGGCTGATCACTGCCAAAGTACAATACACAAGATTTGATTTGAACCTTTTTTTATCTCCTTTTTAATAATGTGTTTTTTCTTCTCTTTTTTTAATAATTGTCTTATGTCGTTTGGTCCATCCTACCACAGGAAATTTTCCAATGAGCTATTAGCAGTTAATTAGTTTATTCTCCTTTTCAAATAGTTGCGTTGATTCCGTCCATAACGCAAATTAGCATACCTATAATGAGGCTGGAAAACCTGAGCTGCCATTCTTTCCCGTTCGCTTGTTGGGTTTTTTGCCACAAGACTTGTTGGTCCAAAAATCATGGGCTGGTGCTTGTGCTCGTGAGCCTGCGAAACATTAGCTCTCCCCTCTATAACATCTTGAGCAAAAGTAGCACATGTAATTGGAGGTGCAGGTTTTGTATATCGAGCTCGTGTTGCAGCATTCCGATGCCAGGTCTCGGCTTTCTTGGTGCGTTCATCAAGTGTAAGTTGTGAAATTTCAATGTCCCCTTCCTGTGGAAAATAGCATATCACCAGGTGCATCTCAATGTCTTAACTGATTATTTAGCATGACATTAGAAAGAACACTCTTAAGCAGCATGTTTGGCTATGCTTAGAAAGTTTACGTACAAGTACATAAGATTTAATATAAGTACTTCTTTAATTGGTGAAGGTTAGAAATAAGTAAAGTCCTAGTTTTGACCGTGAGGTAAAGAGTTACTTATGAGAGGAGAACCTCTTTACTTAAAACAAATAAAAACTAGTTAACAAAAATGTTTGGAGACAAAACGTTTCTTAAGAGTAACTTCACACTTTTTTAAGCCTTTTCGGTTTAGAAAGACATGCTTGCAATCTGGCACCGTTAATTTTGACCATAAAAAAGTTGACAACAAGCAACATCACATCCTATTCCTACCCCAAATTTAATGTGCTATACCTGTGACTGCTTTTCTTTTATAGCAGAAAGCATCTCTTCCTCTTTCTTCAGCATTTCCAACAGATCAAAAGCCTATATACAGTTTACGGATAGACATAATTATATAAAAACGAACTGGATAAAAAACAGAAAAAGAAGCAGCAGCTGGATGGCACAGAAAATGCTGAAAATTCGGACCAACCTTACAGAGCAACAAGGATATGGTAGCCAGCCATGCCTACAGAAACAGTAATAATAAGATTCAGCAAAAATTCATAGAGTTATGAGGAGGGCATAAACAAACTTACAAATGGATGAAATTCAACATCTTATATCCTTTAAGAACAGTGTAGCACTTTATGCATCAATATATATTAGTCTACTTGAGATAGTAAGTTTGTCAAAATAAACTTGACATGCAACTTGCAATTTCAAGAGGGGAAATGACGGGAAAAAGAAGTGCTCGGACATCCATAAATTGACATCAACGAGCATTTCCCCAGTAAATAAGCAACCAATTGAGCCACAGAAGAAGAGCCCACCCAATACAGAAGCCCAAAACCATTCTTAAAAGAAATTGTTCTTAAACTGTCTGTCCCTTCTATCATCATGTAAAACAGCTAAAATGGATTTGTTTATTGTGATACATAATTGAAGGCCTTAAAATTAAATTAATGAGTCACAACGCGTTCAAAGAAGAGCCACAATATAATACTCCTCAGGCACAGGACAAGAACTCTAAGTGAAACAACTGACCTCTCTTTCTTCTTCTCCATCATCATCAAGCAGATCTTCATCCCCTGACTCGACTGGAGTTGATAATGCAGAGGCTCTAGTGGATCGTCCACGGCGCTCCTTCCGCTCCTTAATTTCTAGCAATTTGGACTCAGCAGCTTTTTGACGTTTGAACCTAGCAATCTGGACAGGGTGATATTATTAGTAAATAAAGAGTAGTCAGTTTCATGCAGCAGTAAAAGGCAGAATGAGAGAGATGTTAGAAGCCTAATGAAATAAAGTAAGACATGGGATCCTTGGAAGTTGGAGCATATGACAATATAATTACATACCTTCCTAGCCCTCTGATCTGCAAACGAATTACCACCTGATTGTGCAGATGCTGCTATTTCATCTTCGGGAACAAGATCCATCTCCTCACAAAATGAGACAAATTCCTAATAGTAGAACCAAGGGAAAACCAAGAATTCATGGCATCAATCAGTTATGTAAGTACTGCTTTCACTAGCAATAAGAATTCAAAAAACGCATTTACAAGCTTTCTTAAAACATATTTGTGGTGAAAAACAATTACCTTCAACTTGGCCTGTGAAGCCATAAGAATTTGAATCCTGTCCTCTTGTGCAATTTTCTCCATTAATTCACCAAGATAATATGGCACCTGTATCAAACGTCATGAGGTTTAAATATAATCATTGACCAACTGTATCAAAACTTGTTATGGTAACATATAGACGTCATTTTTTCTACAAAGACTAAAACTAGAACTAAATCCCCGTTAAGCAATATGTGCTATATATACAATTAAATTGAAGAAAACCTGATTATGTTGAGAGAAGTAGCAACTCACAAGCATAATCTAGGTTGTAACCACAATAAAAAGTTCACTTCTTTAAATATTAGCAATAAAAACACACCCTTGACATAGTAAATTTACTTCTCATAGTCAAAACTTCATTTGACAAATAAATTCAAACTTCTAATCCATCTCATAGGTGAACCTTCAGTTTTTATTCTCTTATATATTCTATCATCTTTTGACATGCATTTTACAAATTGAATTAAATTCCCTACATGAAATCAATTTTCCCATTCATGAATGAAACATAATATTAATGATTTTTTCAACAAAAAATACTTCTCAATTGTAAATTCCACATCTTTTCCCACCCAAATATTCAAATTCATATTGCTTAACTAAAAGCATCTCATTTCACACCAAACATCATACAAAGCAGATCACATTTTCACAAATTCTAATTTCAGAAGCTAAAAAGTGGTAAAGAAATTCGTTAAAATTGATCAAAATTCTCAATTTCTGTTAAACACTTGCCAGAAGATATTTGAGATTGGTAGTGCTAATATCATCCTTAGTCTCATTTGACGAAAATAAGCCTAGCTTTTCAATCATATCCTCGCATTGCCTCAACAAGTCGCAACCTTTCTTCACCGTCTCCTGTAAAATAAAAAATCAAAAAATCAAAAATAAAATCTACAATCAATTAAAAATAAAACCAAAAATAACGAAGATTTGAATAAAGAAAAAAAACCTGAACGACGGATAATTCAGATGCGGCTTGGTGAATTTTTCGAGAAATAAGCCTAGCTTTTCAATCATATCCTCGCATTGCCTCAACAAGTCGCAACCTTTCTTCACCGTCTCCTGTAAAATAAAAAATAAAAAAATCAAAAATAAAATCTACAATCAATTAAAAATAAAACCAAAAATAACGAAGATTTGAATAAAGAAAAAAAACCTGAACGACGGATAATTCAGATGCGGCTTGGTGAATTTTTCGAGCCTGTTCGAACAGAACTGGAAGCGACATCTCCTCCATCTTTAATTCGCCCATCGCCGATTTCTTACTAATTTTTTAATACAAAAACCCTAGTTTCAAATTCGATAAAATCTGGAAAAAAATAAAATTCAAAAACTGAACCAAGAGGGATTCTGGACGAAAGGGTGAATTTGTGCCCAAGGCGTTTGTTAGACTGCTCAGTGCCCGATCCAGGAATTCGCGGGATTGAAATTGCGTGCGTGATAACTTGGAGGATCAGGTAACGTCGGAGCGGAACACGAAAATATACAGTGGGCTAGGAGTTGCAATTAATCGGCCCAACAACGAACGTCGTATGCTCGGCCCAGTTGATTTGGGCCAGGACTAGCACGGAGGCAATCTCTACTGGGCAGATGAGCCTGCAAAGATATTTCAATAAAATAGTAGGAAAAATTACCGCAAGTTTCAATTTCAAAAAATCATATACATATATATATAAACCTTTTTTCCCTCTCTATAATTGCAAAAAACATGAAGAAATTCTTCCTCTCACTCCCCAAACGTAAAAGCTCGTTGTCACATAGAGATGGCAATCGAGCTCGTCGGCTCGGCTCGAAAAAAGCTCGAGCCCGTCCGACTCAAAGCTCGAGCCGAGCTCTATTTTGAGGTGCTGGACAAAGCTCGAGCTGACTCGTGTGACTCCCTGGGAGCTCACGAGCCTATAATTAAAAAAAATATATACAAAAAAAAAAAGAAATATATTTTAAAAGGCAGCAGATTACTGCCAAACAAGGCAGCAACCTGGTGCCTTTTTTATTAATTAAAAAAGAGAAAAAAAAAAACCACAACCACAACCAAAATCGGCTCAGCTTGAAAAGGCTAGAGCCAAAGCTCGGGTTAAGCCTAATTTTTTTCGACCCGAAGAAAAGCTTGATCATTTTACCCGATTCAAGCCTAAGCCTTAAATTTCGGCTCATAAGCCATTGACATTCCTACTGTCACATCATTTTTTAAATAATCTCTCTCTCTCTCTCTCTCTCTCTATTATTTCCTTCCCACCCCACTCTATCTTCTGATCAAATTGATGGAAGCTCATGGTAGTAATAGATGTGGCATGGTGTGGGAATGTTAGAGAAGATGGTTCGAAACTATGAAGCTCACTTCCTGTGCCTGAAATGTGTATGTTCGACTGGGTACGAAGAACAGGTTTGTAAATTTGGATTGTGTGTGTTGTTTGATTATATAAGACCACGAATAGATGCCCTTGATGAGCATCGACGATCGGTATGGTGGTACCGGCATGGGCATCGCCAGAGAAGGTGGTGTCCCCCAAAAAAAAAGTCCGTAGTTACTAGTTTTTTGCTTGATTTTTGGCGTGCTTGGGACAGTATTAGGCCAGAATATTGGTCTGGGTTTGTAGAGGAGGTTTAGGTGGTCATGTTGGTAGTGGAATCTGACGGCTTGGGTTGTGATTGGTCGGAGATTGGAGGCTTCAAAGGTAACACACAACTGCTTGTAGCTATGAATAGTAGTGGTATGGTGATGCCGGTAGCAGTGATGGTTGGGAGTTGTTGTAAGTGTTGGTAGTGCACATTTGGTTCTTGACGTTGTTAAAAGTGGTGGTGGTGGAGTTGTAATGGCAACGAATTTGTTGTGACCAAGTTTATTTTCATTGTAACTGTCCGTGACCAAATTTATTTTAGCTGTGATTGTATGTGACTTTCTTACATACAGTTACAAATTAGACTAACACGATCACAGATTATCACACTAAAGACAAAATTGGTCACCATTAGTCACAGATGACACAGATCAGTGAAGGTAGTATTTATGGTCTTGAATTTGAGTTGAAAATAGTAGTGTTGGTGCATTAGAGGTAATGATGGTGGATTATGACTCAATTATATGCCGTTACAGTTAAGATTGACCTAATCACAAACAATAACACTAAAGACAAATTTGATCATAATTAATCATATTAAATACAAATTTAGTCACAGATAACACATGTCAGTGACTTGGTTACATATAGTTACTTGGAAATTTTCTAGGGATGGGGTGCGTAGAATGGTTCTATAGGGTAGGGTGTAATATCCAATTTTCGATTTGAATTTTTTTTGTGGGCTGGGGTATAGTAGGGTGGTTTCGTGGGGCAGGGGTATAACCTCCAATTTTTAATTTTTGAAATTTTTTGGGGATGAACGTGGGGTGGGGTTTGGTGGGGATATGAGAGTTCAGTAGGGTAGGGGTCTAATCCCCGATTTTCAATTTCTGAACAAATTTTGGGGATGGGGTGTGGTGTGTAATCTCCAGTTTTCTGAAAATTTTTCTTGGGGAGAGGGTGAGTGGAGATGAATTTGTAGATTAAATCTAATTTTATATTATTATCATTATTATTTACCACCTGATTTATAAAATATTTTAAGGCGTCTATTACTTGTAAAATGTGGTTTTTATATGTAGGAATTATGTATTGTTCCCAAAATAATACTTTAAAATATAGTTAATATTTCTGAATTATGGTGGTGCCGTCGCTAGCGACAAGTATGGACGTGGTGTATGGTGTGGGTGAGGTGGAATTGAAAGGCTGGGAAGATTAATGTTTAATTTTTCTAAATTTTTAATTTTAAAAAAGTTATTGAATTTTCTTTGCAATTTTTCCTTTTTTTCGTTGCTTTATTGCTTTTATTTTTATTTTTTGCTTATTTGAAAAGGAGGACAAATTCATCATTTAATTGGCCAAAATTGGGAAAATAACTATTTTTGCTACATAATTGAAAGGCTGAGAATAAATTATGCTAAAAATAAAGAAAATTTTGTTGCATATTGCAAATGTTGGAAACGAAAAGTACAAATTTCCCTTTCTTATTTGTAATCAATCGACAATGTGGACATTAAAATCAATCTTTTTGAACTGTTTTTCTTGATATGCATGAGATTAATATTATATAATGAAAAATAGACAAAAGGTCATCATGTGAAGAGATTCGTTTCACTGTATTTAAGATGTGGTGTTACTCAACTCCTAATTGAAATCAAGTTCCCTCGTGAGTTGACTTAAAGAGATTTGAGGATTTGGGGCTTCAAAATAAAGTTAGACACAATTTAAGTCGATAATTTTATAATTATTAGCTTTTGAAGATGAGACACATTATACGTTGGAGTCTTATCATAATAAGCATTAAGCAGGAGAACCACGAATAATCAATGAAACACAAAGATCTAAGAGTGTTGAATATGCACATCATCAACCAAAGTCATAATTTTTATTAATTTTAATAATAAACAACTTCATAACAACTAATGTCTTAATAACACTTAAATAACAAGATAACATAGAGAGAGCTCGACGAGAGCTTCAAGACAATAGGGTCTCTCGTGTCCGTAAGACACAATATAATAGGTACACTCCTCAGCCACAATACATCACTTTCTTGTTGTGCCTAGCTGTTCTTTTACGACATCTTCTCATATCGTTTCACGAATATTACAAGCCGACCATGGACATATCATACATGAAAGTGAGATGAAATATTCACATGAAAGTGAACATCAGGTTCCCATCACACCCTCTAACTGTTCCTACACACTATTAACCCACCAAATTATATTATATAT
Organism: Olea europaea var. sylvestris; assembly: GCF_002742605.1. Lineage (NCBI taxonomy): Eukaryota > Viridiplantae > Streptophyta > Magnoliopsida > Lamiales > Oleaceae > Olea > Olea europaea. The sequence goes on from NC_036237.1 coordinate 10,686,473, forward strand.
ATAATTTAATATTAAGATTCCTTACAAGGAAAATAAAGGATAAAAATAAAAACAAATAATACTTTATGGTTAACTTTAAATTCAATCCAGAGGTGGGGATCTATCCTGGTCACACATTCATGATTCCAAGGGCAGATCTTGCCATTAAAAATTAACAAGTGCCTGGCCAATTATAATTTCTCAATAACCTATAATTTCATAGTTTTGTACAGCTTTTTCTTAACAAAATTCCTTCTTTACAGAGCCTCGGAAAAGGGGTGCAATTTTATACATTAAAGTCCACCAATTATCAAGAAAATCCTCTACATACTCATCACCCTGGACCCATGATTTTGCTGATGAACACACAGTCAGATTCTTGATTGCATTTCTTGGTCTCTACACCAAATGCTCCTCAGAAATTCAATATCCTCTGGGTTAATTAATTTAATATACATATAGATACAATCAAGATAGATATAGAGTCTTCTTTGGTAGGACTCAGGAGATTACTTACACAAGTGTACAATAATCTTCCAAGATCTCTAACCTATGGTCCTAACTCCTAAGAACTTGCCTTAATTTAAATGTGAAAAGAGGTGTTTTCTTTGGCTTGTGTTTTATAGCATTCCAAGTGCTCGGCAAAGATTTCATATATTAACAACTTTTCGGGAATTTTTTTGGCATTTTCCCTCTTTTAATAGTATTTTCCCCTTTTTTTCTTAATATTTTGCAATGTTATCAAAACTAGCCCGACCCAAACTATTCAACCAATAAAACTGGAAAAATATTAGATAACATGCTCATTTTATAGATGTATTCCTCTCAAATGGTTTCATAAACTTCCAATATGTAATAGTACATTTTATAGATACACTTCTCTCCAATAATTTCATAAACTTCCAATGTGTGATAGCAGCATAACAAAAATGTTAACAAATTATAGAATAATGAATCTAATTAACAAATTATTAATATGAATTTTTTTAAAAAAAATTATTGTTTTCATAGTATTTTATTATTTTTTATGTATTTATTAAATTCGATTCGATCTTTTGACTATTGACCCTTCACCTTTTTTCAGGTCGATTTTCAAAAAATTGATATTTTGACAATATATAAAACTAATTTCCTGAAAGCATTCATAGTGTTCCACCCTACTCACATTTGTTGCTGAATTTGGACCACCACCATGAGCTCGAATTCTCGGATGCGGATACTAATTAGGTATGAGGATGTTGATTCTTTTTCTATCCCAAATAAATGTTCAATGCTTCGTGCATATGACGATCTTCTTTGTCTTGATTGGGTAGTAGACTCAATCCATGTGAGATCAACGTCGAAGATAATTAGATAAATGCTACTTTCCCTGCCAATTGTCATATATTCTTTGCAATGTAGAGCAAAATGATGTCATTTTAGACAATGAGATACAGTGCAATAGGTATGCATAGGGAATCGAGAGCTAGATGATCAAATATGGAATTCGGCTATTGAATGGAAAGGCATCCACAAGATGTTGTCCCTGCCCACTCACACACTTTTCACATACTTCGCGCAAGCTAAGCACACTTCTCTAACCCAAAAGTTGCAAACAAGTGACATACAAAGTCCAAGCATGTCCAGCTATGCACAGATATAACATAATAAAAGGGCAACACGATGAATAGATACAGGACCAATGAGATCTGACCTTCGCACATTTACAAGAAGCCCTAGTCAACAAGAGGTATGAACATATTGCCGAAGTGCAGACATTACCTAGTTAGCAAGTCACATTTTTTAAAAATTCGAAAGTGTCCAGTCTACGCAGTCTAATATTACATGTATAACTAGAAAAGATTTAGCTTTTGGATGACTTAGTTGTTCGAGGTCAAGGACCCAATGAGGCTGATGTCTCGCATGATATTGAGAAGTGGCTAGGTGAACCCATGACTCGTATTTATTGTGAACTCGTCAATTATAGCTTGTGGTGACGTGATCATTGTCGACTGCATTTAGGAACAAGGTTGGTGGTAAATGACAAATTTGTAAGTATTATGCCCTAGGTCCAATCAACTTTGGACATAAATACTTTTATATGTAATTAATGCAATTAAATGACAGATCTATTATTTAATTATTAGACAATTAAATAAATAATAGAGTCCGTATATTCAAATATTTGTAATTTATTAATCACGATGAGTTGTGATTGTGAGATACAAATTACATCTAATTGAATCTTAAATCATCCGTGGTCGTAAGTAATAACGAGATTCAGATATCGTTATTACGGATAGACCATCACGTGTGACATTTCTTACTTGTGAAGTAAGTAGCTGATCTCACAAGTTAAAGTGTGGTGACACTTAAATGAACACGTGGATGTTTTGTTATAGAACAAAACATTGGAGACCCGTCGAGGGATTCCACATGGATAACTATTTGAGTGTCGGTGGTTAATCTCTAACGTTCGGTAGTGAAATTGGTCCTTTGACTTGAGGTCGTCATGGTACCTTACATGAGGACAGTCATATTTTGGCGGTGTTGGATGTTGCTCTGAAAAGGGCTGCTAATACGACATCGTTCGGGTACGTCAAGAATCGTATGAAGGTTGTGA
>NC_036237.1:10690617-10692152 GCF_002742605.1 Olea europaea var. sylvestris
AATTGATCAATTATCCAAATAATTATTGGTCCAAAAAGATCATTTGCAACTCGTTACTATTGATTATAATAAATTATTCGCCTCAGTCCTTGATTTTCTCGAATTTCGGTTTCATGTAAATCTTGTTTTCTTTGTAATTCATTATTTTCATATTATCTATATTTACTCATTCTTTCATTATTTGGTCCGATTTTTTAACAGGTGGTATCGGAGCTTTTGATTTTGAAATTCATGGAAATATCGAGATTTTGATCAAGTTAATAGCTCTACTTGATTTTTCATGAAGACAACTATGAAGTTTGATGTTTCACTATTGAATCGTAGTACAAGATTTTTGTTGTGGCAGATTGGGAGGTGAGCATTGCTTACTTATATGGGATTGATTTTGTTGTGCTTTTTGCTCGTTTCATATTTGTTGTTTAAAGAGATGATCTTATATAGTCGTGATCTCACTATTGAAGAGGTCTATGCTATTCTATTTTCAAATGAGAAGATAAAGATATTGTTGAGGTTCATGAAGATGACATAGTTCTTGATGGTGGTTGTGTAGGGGGTCAAATTAAGGTCTAACTTCCAAATTTATTGCAAGAATTCAGGACACTTAATTAAGGATTGCTATAAGTCGTAGAATAGTGAAAATTTGGCTACGATTTTTCAGAAAGGAAAGCAATTAGATGCTTCAGATGAAACCATTGTTGCAGAAACTTCTCACTATGATGGAGAACTTTTATTTATTTCTAATTACAACTCCAAATTTGATGAGGAATGGATTTTTGATATAGTTTGCACTTTTTATATGTCACCCGATCGAGATTTATTTTCAAAGTGTTGCGATAACTAGTAATAATACACCTTGTCAGATAGCTGGTATTGGTTGTGTCATTTAAAGATGTTTGATGGAGTAGTTAGAACACTTGATGTAGTGAGACACGTTCCAAATTTGAAGAGAAATTTTATTTCCTCAAGTACTCTTAATTTAAAATGGTACAAGTATACTGTTAAAGGTGAGTTTTGAAGATTAGTAAAGGAGCCTGTGTTTTGATAAAGCGACTTTGAAAATCCCATTTTATATATCTTGTAGTGTTTTACAGAAATTTTGAGTAATCAGCACATTTTGAGAACTCGGGTAGATTTAGAGTTGGCTTCTATAACACCATTAGAGTCTAATTTGAAGTCTTCTTTCAAGAATACATCTCAGTTAAATTTTGATAATATAAGTAAATCCATCTTGCCACCATTATTGACGATGTCATCGTATTCAAATTCTACATAGGTACAATTATATTGATTTTGTTGATGGTTTGAATGCGGTTAAAAGTGTTTATTCTAGTTAAGATCCTTCTTTTGATGTTTTCAGTTGTGATGATTTTGTTACGGTACTTGTTTCAGCCTTATATGGTGATTATTAATCACGTTTTTTTTTGTTGGTTGTGATTCGAGCAATTTTGGTGTCCAAGGTATTTCTTAGAATTTTGTTAATACGCAATTATTGAGTTTTGCCCTAGTTGGGGCAGCGAAAGCTGAGAATATTTTCA
>NC_036237.1:10692400-10694533 GCF_002742605.1 Olea europaea var. sylvestris
GGTACTAAAGTTGTTCCGCTTTCAACAAAATGATTTCAAACTTAGTCCGAATTAAAACAATTATGAATATGGTACACTAATTGGTGGGACTATAATCGATAGACCGTAATAGTGATAATCGATTTTACATGTATGAACACAAAAATTCATAAGTCTAAAAGGTCTACTCATGGACCCTTCTCAGCATGTAAGTTAGTTACAAAGTGGTCGCGGAAGAGTTTAGGCCAAGCCTGGCCGAGGGCTCCCACATTAACACCATGCAAAATCGTACAGACAAGCCACCCTGGAAAGATATAATAATGTATGAAAATTCTGGTTGCCTGATAGAGACATGGATGTAGTATTTATTCTTTGAACCTAATATTTTCTTAGCATCAATTGGAGACAAAACCACCAGGTATCTAGCTTTTTTGCTGCTTATTTTCAGAAACATAACCGAATAGGAAAATAAATGAGAAAGTTGTTTACAAAAGGGTTCAAGAGTGGGGTCAACCCTCACAGAAAACCAGGGGAGAACAATCTCTTTGAATTTTTCTGCTTCTAGTTACAGCACAAGCTTTATTCTTAACTGATTTGACAGTATAACAGTATTCACATGTGTAAAGTCCATGCTTTTGGCATTCTTTGAAGATATAAATCTAGATAATTTCAAGAACGAACAGATGAAACCAGTTTCTGAAGTTGGGTTTTGCTGCTGCTTAGCCAGTTTGCCCCTTCCTCAGCCCACAGGAAAATTTTGTCGCTTTAAGCTATATTAGTCCCTAAAGGGTACTTGTTTTAGCTAAAATTCATTGAGTTTCTCTGGGTCTGTTGGTGATGGGAGATTGAAGAATAATTTTGAGGGAATTTGACGGATTGGCTCGACTAAGTTCATGTAAGTTTCTATATACCCATAATTTTTGGATTTACAAATTTTGGTTCCATTTCTAGATATTTTTACGTTATGCCTTCTTTTGATTTTTCTGATCTTGTAAAGTTATTAGCATTATTGATTATTGCACTTAATGATATTACCTTATTTGGTATGTGTTTTCAGTTCTCTGATTTTGATCGAATGCGTTTTCTATTTCTTTCTATTTTCTATTTTTCTTTTATGATTTCTTTGGGCTTGTATGATTTTGTGAAGTTCTAAATTGAAGTTGAATTGGTGCTAATTCCCTAATTCTTAAAGGTAAAGGTGGACTAGAACTTCCAGTTTCTATGTGAAACTAATCATGAATCAGTGATCTTATTATAATTGACTAATGGATGACAAGGGGCTCTCAGGTTCATTTTTCTCTATATCTGAGGAGAATAGAGTATCCAAAATTGACTAATGGATGACAAGGGGCTCTCAGGTTCATTTTTCTCTATATCTGAGGAGAATAGAGTATCCAAAATTTTCGGTGTGTCCTATGCCCAAACACCAAATGAAATTTATTTGAAGAATATTTGACATTTCAAAAGTAAAGTAGATCTTGGATGCGTTGAGTCCAATATCCCATACATTTTCCCCTCAGGATCGGGGAAGGATCCCGAGGCGAAAATTTTTTGAGTGTTAAATGGTACTTCGGAAATTCGCGCATCTATTTGGCCATCCTAATATATTTCTCCTATATGAAGAATATTAGGGCAAACCTTCATTTATTTTATCATAGTAGAGAAAATAGAGAGATGTGAGTCTAAAACATATTGTAATTCTTTTCTTCGTATTGTGCAATTTTGACAACGACAGCTGATGCAATAGCTATTCCTGCTCTCTTTTTACCATTTTGCCCATGTTTAAGCCCATTCTTTAAAACTCATTTTCAATTACACATTCTCTCGATAAAATAATTTTGTACATAAAACCAAATATTTTCCCCCACCTTTATAATCACACATTCTCCAGAAAATTCATTTTTTCACAAAATCTATTCTCAAAAGATGGGTTCGAACAGGGGCTTATGAAGAATTGCTCTTGGTTATATGGATTTTTTGTTTAATCCATAAACAGTATAACAAACCGTCAGTTTTTTTATAATAGAATTATGGAGGAAAAGGGGTCTGTGGTTCATTTTTGGCTATGTTCAAGTAGAATAAGGATACTTCGTCGGCTGTGTCTTTTTGGCGTTTCTTGTGCATTTTTTACATATTTTAATTGCAGTTGAATTG
>NC_036237.1:10695117-10727741 GCF_002742605.1 Olea europaea var. sylvestris
AGAAAACTGACTTTCTTTCCAAGTACAACCAGCCTAAGTTTAGGAAAGGGCCGGCAGCATTTTCTCCTCTATTCGACCCACACTCAGCTGATGGAAGTGAGGAAAAGAGTAAGATCCTATTCTTGATGTCCACACTCAAATTTACACGACCTGATGGGGTCAACGGGCATTAAGGCCCATGGCCTAGGTTTGCGACCTCCAATGCCCTTTGCAGGGGTGCCCATCTAACATTGGCCCATATAGTTGAGCCTACATCATAATTTCTGATGCACAAGCACACATAATATTTTCTTTACTAATCTTCGTCCCCCTAAAGCAAAAGACCTAAAGCAAAAGATAAAGATGTGAACTCTGATTAAACATTCTGAATCAGTCAATTGTTTCCATTTCAACAAACATTAAGAAGATACAATTTTTTTTTTTATTTTTTTTTTATTTTTTACTATCGGAAGTGGATCCCATAATTGATTATTTTTGCCTTAACTTTGCTATTTGTAGTCTTAACAGCTGACATTCAGCACATGGAATATTGGGTCAAATCGGAGGCTGAAAAATGCAAGATTGAAGTTGAGGAGCGACATCATGCTGAAATGAATGCTTTTGCTGAACAACTGAGACTCAAGGACGAAAAAATAGAAGGTTTCCGCTGGCGTTTGTTGAGCATGGAACTAGAATCAAAGAGGCTTCAGTCGCATGTTGAGGGGCTCAATCATGAGCTGGCAAAGATCAGGCAAGATAATCTCAAGTTGGAAGCTCTACTGCTGAACAGAGAAGCAGATTTACACACTCTGAGAGAACAGTTGGCATTGCTGTCAAACCCACCAGATTTCCAGAAAACTAACTTCAACTCGTCTCTGCACGAGGTAGCTGTATCCCGTGATACTGTTTGGTCAAAATTCAAAATTATAAAAAGAAAACCCGGGAAAAATGAGCAAGAAACAAAGATGAAACCTGAGGCAATTGAGGTGGAAGATGAATCCCTGGAAAATAAGCATATCAAGGATATAGTTTTGACTCTTGAATCTCCACAGAAGGAGATAAAGGAAGGGGAAGTTGCTGCCTTTTCCGAGGATATTGTGAATGCTGAAACTTCAACTTCAATAGGCCAGGGAATAAGTACAAAAATTAATCCTACATGGAAGGTGGATCTTCACGCGCTCGGAGTCTCATACAAAATCAAAAGGCTGAAGCAGCAATTACTCATGCTTGAGAGGTTAATAGGAAATCAAGGAAGTTGTGATAAAAGTGAGAGCAACGACGACGAACAATTTGGGATAAAGGGATTTTATGCACTTATGTCATTCTTGAATAAACAAGTCGATCGATACCAGTCCCTTCAGGGAAACGCAGACGATATTTGCAAACGAATGGTATGCTCCGACCATAATATTTCCAGCTCTTATTCAGTTAGATGAATCACTTTTTTTCATCCTAATGTTTTGATGACATAATGACACGTTTGGTAGGGAGGATGGGATAGTACTAAACAATATTAAAGAATAAGAAATTAAGATTTATTATTATTATTATTATTATTATTATATCCAATTTATCCAATGTTGCGTACCAAACGTACACTAAAGGTTTTCTCTAACCATAACCCAAATGAATTGCAGCATGAGAATGCCCTGGATTTCAACGGTGGAAGTTCCAGAATTTCTAGAACGGAGGAGGAAACGAGAAAGCTAGAGCACTTCCTTGAAGAAACCTTTCAACTGCAGCGATATATTGTTGCGACAGGGCAGAAACTAATGGAAGTCCAAACTAAGATTGCTTCCAGCTTTATAGGGGACATAGAAGAAGTCGAAAAGCCTGCTAATTTTGACATGAAGCGATTCGCTGATACTGTTAGAACTCTTTTCAGAGAAGTACAGAGAGGGCTTGAAGTCTGGATATCTCGACTCATAGGGGATCTTGAGGGAACCCTCGCATGTGATTGTATCACCCATTTCCAAAGATAGCGCCGCCGTCCTGTGAATACTTGAAGGAAGAGGCCAATACAAAGTTCTTAACTTGCCATTTCTCTAATACTTTGCGGAACTTTTATAGTGAATAAGCTGTTCTACTGTCTTAAATTATTCATCTAACTACAATGCTTGCAGTGAGTAAAACACATATATGATTCAGAAACAATAAAATCGGGGCCGACGAGCCCTTTCATTTGGAACAGTCACGCTTCTGTGCTTTTCAAATCCCACACCGCTCGTGGACGGCCTATCTGTAGATTTATTAGCACATTGAGGCGCTCTCCTTTTATAAGCCGATTTTAAGAGTGATTCATATTATCATGCTGTGGTGTAAAGTGAGGATCCAGAAATAGTTTGGAATTGAGGAATGGAAATGTCCAGAACACTGGATGGGATTAGAAATAGGATAATTACATTTGTATCGAATGTAATGTATCAAAAGTTGTCCTCCCCTTCACAATGCATGTGGGGCCGTGTGAATATAAAAACATCCAAATGTGGTCCCCACCTCTATTGTGAGTAGTATGTAAATGCTTAGATCTTAGAAATAAGTGTTTAGTGAGAAAATAAGTTGTTATCAACTTATTATTGAGAGAAATGAGTGATTTATTTAAACTTATGTTGATTCTTATGAATTTATTGACAGGTCCAACTTTTAACAACTTAATCAATTCGTATAATCCAATAGGAGATTTTTCTCTTTCTATTATTTCTTCTTTCTCATTTTCTTCATCTCAAAACATTTTTTGAATGAATAGATAGTGGACTGCCGATCTTGAATTTGTAAGTTGATAAGAAATAGTACTGTACATTACATTTGAATTTGTGTTGAAGTCAATTAAGGGATCAGATAAAAAATCAATAAAAAATGAAAATGGCCAACTCAAATAGGATCAAGTGCGACAAAAAGATGAGAGTATAAAATTGTGCTACATATGAAATATTAATATGGTTACACCACAACATTTTTTAGTGTCATTTATGTCAATTTTCTTTAGTGGGAGAAAAATAAGGTCTCGTTCCGCTTAAAAATTTGATCTGCACACTTCCTGGAATTTGGGGCCACGTGCTCCAAATTCTCGAGCAATTTACTTAGCTCCAGTTTGATTATTGAAAAAAAAAATGAGATTTGTAATATTGATTTTTTCTTTCTCAAATTGTGTGGTTAAAAAGTATAAAAAAGAAAAAAAAAAGGGCTTACGTATAAATTATTTTATTTGGAAAATGAATAATTAAAATGAATTTGAGGAAAAATGAACTTTTAGATAATGAGAGTCGAACAAGGGCTTATAAACACTAGAGTAAGCAATTATGGACTAAAAATTGAATATTCACGAAGGGTTTTATAGTTCGTGTTTGGTTCAATTGAAAAGTTAATCAAAACTTAAATCAAATCAATCATTAATTTTGATCATATATTTTATGGGATCTACAACTTTTTGATTATACTTTTCATTTTCCATCAATCTTATTAAAATTTATTAAAAATCTGACTTTTATCTAAATCAAATCGGACATAGTCTCTCGTTTGATTCTATAATAGTATTTTTCAATCTTGATGAAGAAACTGGAATATAGCGTATAGCGTATGGTAGTCTTTCTTGAGAATGAAGAATCGTGTACAATAATTTTGAAAATAGCTTCTAATAACATGGTTAGTTGTGCATTGGACCCTTCATTTGAGCCATATTCTGTTCATGTCCCATTTCAAAATTAATGGGATAATTGAATGCATTTAAAAGTTGGAACTTATTATATGTATATCAAATTTTACATAATAACTTACATAATGTCATAGACTCACATGTCACTATATTATTTGTCAGTTTAAAATATTTTCAACCAAACTTTTTCCTCAACGTTATGTTATGCAATACCTTATGTACCATTTTTATGTACAAGTATATGTAATCCTTATATATCATTTTTATGTATAAGTAGTATAATCCTTAAAAGTTATATTGTCAATAAAACTAGACCAGTTAGTATTTTTGAAAAAACAGAATTGTTCTCATCATTTTAGTTTTCAAAATAAAATTAGGTAGAAGCTCTAAATTTCATTGAGATGCTATGGTAATTATCCAAAATTGAATTTTATTTATTTTCTTCTCTTGTTAAAATGAGAGTTTTTTTGTTTTTAATTGACATCTGCATGTTTTTAAATGGAATTCGACATGTGGTTGTTTAAGGGACCGTGTTGCTCTACTAGACTTGTAAATGATCTGATAGAGCAGCTCCACTCACATTTGGAGGTGGGAGTGGGTGTTTTTTGACAATTTTTAAATAATGGGTCCCAATGGGGGACCCATTGCTGTAGAGAGGCTCCTCTACCAGATCATTTACAGGTCTGGTAGAGAAGCAAAATCATTGTTTAAGATGCTCGAACTTGAGTCGTCCTCGACTTTTAAACCAAGCTAGGAGTTTATTATGACTACAGTTGTGCTCTGCTCGACTTTGGCTTGTCGATTGGAGAGTGAAATTGAATAAAACTTAAGGGAAAAATCAAACATTTTTTTAAACATTGAATGATTAAATTAAATATAGAACATGCTAGGGATGATTTAACTTAAATTTTATCAATAAACATGTGACTTATTTTCTAACGTGAGCTTACCAATATTCAAAACATTTCAATATAAATTACACATTTTCGTTTGACCCCCATTATCCCAAAAAATTATTCTTCTATCTTATATTTAATCAAACAATCTTTTATAAAATAGTATTACATATAAATCAAAATTTTTTCCTTTTTTTTTTGAACCACATATTCACCAAAAGAGCACTATTCTACAAATTATAATTTCAAGTGATGGGAACCAAAGCTAAAACTTATTTTTAAGATTTATTGATTTATGATTTATTAAATACAGTAAGGGTCCGTTTGATTGCAAAGATAGAATTGAATTGAATTGAAAACGAATTTCAGGAAATTGAATTGTTTAGAAATTATTTTCCTGAGACAATTTTAAATTATTGTGTTTGATTGATATAATTTTTTACGTGGAAAATGTTGACATAAAAATATTTTTTTGTGCTCGTTTGACTTTGTTTTACATGAAAATTGTCAATTAAAATGATGAATTTTACTGATATTGGAGATGAAATTTGTTTCCATTGCAAATAAAAAATAAAAAAAATCAAGAAAATCATCTATTTTTTGTGTTCGTTTGGCTTTGTTTTACATAGAAAATTTCAATTAAATGGAAATATATTTTTTTTTACAATAATTCTTAAAATTTGTTTTCACCATCCAAAAACGAAAAAAAAATTCGAAAAAAAAATGTTACAGTACTTGGAAAACGAAATCTCACCAATATTGTGAGAATTCGAATTCAAGAAAAAGGTGGAAAATGCTGACGTGGTGGCCAAAGGTGAAAAACAAATTCCTTGAAAAATTTTGTAAATCAAATATGTCAAAAGTGGAAATTGAAATTGATTTTTCATTTTCCATAGAAAATTTGGATCTATCAAGCAGACCCTAATATCATTTATATTGGATTTGTCAACTGTCACGTGTGAACAAATCAGGATTAGTGGCAAGAAGAAAAGAACAAAATTGTCAATCACACCAGTCTTATGTGGGACCCTTCCGCCAATCACGGCAACGATTACATTCGTCAAAAGAAGTTCCAAAATAACTTTAGAAGGTTGACCATAGCATAAGTATCCTTTTAAATTAATTTATTTTTATTAAATTAGCAATTAAGTAACATTGAAGAATACCTTTTTAATTGGTTTTGAACAATTAATAATACGTTTAGAATGGCAAAGGAAGCACGCCGTAAGTACAATTTTACGGACATGTCCTCGTGTAAAGTATTAGAAAATTAGTATATAGTGTTTCCATATTTTCTCTATCATCTTAAATCTATTTATTTATTTTTAATGAAAGTCATTTTTTAATTTTTTTTTTGTTCCCATCTACTTATTTGTTAAAAAAGGTAAGTCATTTTCCTTGTTTGACTTTCAAGTTGGTAACAACTTAGACATTTGCTTCGAATTCATGTTAGATAATCATATGTCTTATCAGATATTTTGTTATAAAAAATAATAGATTTTATTTAGAGTAATTGGACTAAGATCCACAAGGTATTTTTAAATAAAATAAATTTTGATTAAAAAACATGAAATTTCGACTTAAATTGATTGATTATCAGTGCCTTTACTTCATCTGTTATTTTTTTATGAAGAGAATTTACTTAGGATAAAAATCTCGCACTCTTTCAAAACTTTTCATGTTAAATTGTCTAATGCACAAAAGATACGTCAAAATGGTTAATTTCATCAAGTCGATCCGCGTAAAAGGTTTTTGGGAAATCTTAAAAATTCAAGAGACATTTTCTATTCTTAATTAAAAATTAAAATTACAAATATGAGTTGAAAAGGCCAAAACAAAAAATTATCAGAAGAAACCCCAAGAAAAGGGACCCACGAAAGAAGCAATGATTAGAGAAGAGTTATCGGCTTTCCAGCATATCCCCACCCCCGCACCAGTATTTGCTCCAAAAAGTTAACTCTCACCTAAAATGCTTCAATTACCCTTACCTCTATGCCAATTCAATTGGTGTCTTTTCTGCTTCCATTTCCCCTCTTTGTAAATTGCCTATTCCCTCAGACCTCAAATATCCCACGAAATAATTTTCTTTTGTTTAGTCAAAATCTTTGTACCAAACAACATTAGTCTATGTCAGTAGATGGGCCTATATATGTTTTCGTTTGCCTTTCTTCAAAGCCACATTCTGTGATCAAAGTTGAGCGTGAAAGTGGGTGCTGGGTTTATACTTTTGTACATCACTACAGAAGGACATAAATAAGTTATACAGCGTTTTTGTTTGTGGGTTCTTTATTGATTGCTGGGAAAGTTCAGAATTTACAAGTTAAGGTGAGTTCTTTATTAATTTCTTTGAATTACATTAGTAGAGTTATAGTCTAAAATTCACTTTGTAAATTGATGAATTTTTGTTGTGTTTTGGATATTGAGTGCAAAATTGCAACCTTTTCATGTATTTTTAGCTACTGAGATTTATACTGCTTTATGTTGGAATATACTTGTGTGTGAACAATGGGAGTGTACTGGGAAAGAATGGCTTTTTGGAATCCTAGTTTATTATTGGTTTTGCTATTCTGAAGAAGTAGAAGAAGCACAGAGGTCAACGATAGACAGTAACTTCCCGAAACTCGGCTTATGACTTCCGTCATATAGAATGTCGAGCTTGAGCTTGAGCTTGTTGGAGAACATTACTTCTTAAAATCTCACTCAAAAGGTGTTGAATTGGAATCTCATTCTAAATAAGGATTTTTGTAGTTTTGGAGGTTGCAGCTACACAAGCTAATAAAGTTTCGTTCTTAATTAATTCGAGATGAAGCTATGAAAATAGTAACTTGGTTACCATAGCTTACATTTGTTTAACATGAAGTCAATTTGTAGAGGGAGGTTCTTTTTATTTCTAGCGCCCGAATACAGGACATGCCTAGTGGTGTATCCAACGCACAAAGTATCCATGGCACGTTAAAATTTGAAACAAAATACTTAAAAGATAGGATATTCCTGCAGTTTGTCTCACATGTCCTGAGTTGTCTGTTTTTGAAATGTGTGGGATGCGGACACACCACCCTACTATGAGTGCTGAAGTTTCTTTGATATCTTAAGATCAGAATCATGGCCTTTAATGTAGACAGGAAATGGTTGTTACAGGATAAGGACTATCTAGCTACCATTTAGTTACTCATCCATGGAGACAATGAGTTCAACTGTTTCGATGCCCTTCCCTCGGGGACCAACCAGTTATGATGAGATATCTATGCAACAGAGCATGCTCTTCTCTGATAGCCTCAAGGTATTTATATCTTCTTTACTTTTATAGCTCATGGGGAGTCGTTCCGACCCCACCCCCAGAGTTCGTCTCACACCAACACATTCTTTCTGTTTTGCATATATTTCTATGTCATTTTTTATCCCTAAGTAGGATTCTAGGATAAGGAAAATAAAATCTAAATAACAGAAGAACTTAAATATGACAGGTGGTGCTGGTAACTAGTTGTTCTCATGTTGCATCTTATTGCAATTCTGATTAAAATCTTGACATTCAAGTTTCATTTTTAACAAGGCATAAATATTCAAAAAAATAAAATTAAAAAAAATAGCTTTTGATCCTCCTGAATGCGGTTTTGAATTTATACATAATGCATTTGTTTGTCAGGATTTGAGAAATCTTAGGAAACAACTTTACTCAGCTGCAGAATATTTTGAGTTTTCTTATACCAACGATGATCAGAAACATATGTGAGTTGTATATTGAAGAATTTCGTGTTACCCATTTGCGGTCAAATCTTTTACTTGAAGAGATTCTGTATTGACTTTTGTTCTCTGAAAATATTCTTGAATGTACAGAGTGGTGAATACATTGAAGGATTATTCCGTTAAAGCTCTTGTCAATACTGTAGACCATTTGGGCTCTGTGTCCTACAAGGTGAACGATTTGTTGGATGAACTGGTTGATGAAGTTTCTGGAACAGAGCTTCGGTTATCATGTATCGAGCAGGTATCTATTCTGAACATGTTTGAAAACTAAGTTATTTAAAAGTAACTGCAACTTATTATGAGTAGCTAAACATCATACTAGCATAATGTGGAGAGACGATGATGTTTTGTTTAAAGACTCTCCAAACTGGATGGGAGAAAATTATATTTGCCTTGGTTCTTTATTGCATTTACGTGGTTTTTCTTAGAGGTTAAGGACATGCCAGGAGTATATTGATCGTGAAGGCCTTTCTCAGCAGTCACTCATGATAAACGGTTCCAAGTACCATAAACGGTACATCTTGCCAGGCAATTACACTAACTATGATAATTTTCACAATGTTTTTCTTTCTATTTGAGAAGAGAGATTTCAATGTTGGTTTACAACAAGTACTTTGATTTTTTTGTTTAGCGGGGGAGACCATTCAAGGTGCCATCCATACTAAGTTGAATTACCAAGGATGCAATCTAGATGATGAAGACGACTGGCATCAGTTGAAGAATGGTAGTGCACTATTTGCCGTATCTTCTGTTGCATTCTCAAATTTGTTGCACTATAACTTTTTGGCATAACCAAGGGCAGGGCCACCGAGACATTTCTTTTCTTTTTTTTTCCCCATAGGAGCGATATTATCTCGATAGATTAAGTAAGAAGAGCAAGGAATAGACCTCAATTAACATGGCCTGTCATAGTTGTTAAGGATCTAGATACTTTAGACCTTCCACTATATCTAAGCAATAACTAGAACAGGGGTTGGATAATTCACTCAGACGACCATTTTAATTTATTGAAAACAATGCTTAATTTGTTGTCATGTATCACTTATATATCTTACGAGCAAATTTTGTTGCAGCTATTCGATCTACAATTGGAGATACTCCATCTGTAGGCATGTGAGTTCTATTGTTATGCATTGAATTACTTCTTATCTTACCTCTTGAATTTACGAGATAACGAAGATGTTTGTGTTGGTTGTTTTACAGTAAAGGACGCTCGCCTTCACCATCTCCACGACTTGCTCAGCAACCTGGAAACTTTTCATTCTCGGGCACTATCACCAGAAAAGATTTAGGTTTGTTCCTGCCATTTTTTTCACGTTTGAAACCATTGTTATTATTCACCATAGTTTTCACATTTTCCACTTTCTTTGGAGTATAACAATTCATTTGTTATTATTCTTCTGCTCGTCACGTTAATACATCAGACAAACGAACAATGTCACCACTCCGGTTTCCCCTTTTGCGTTCGGGATCTTTCTCAAGTAAGCCGAACACACCAAAAAGTTCAAGGCCAACAACCCCAAACAGGAGTCGGCCAACTACTCCAAATCCCTCTTCTGGAAGACAACAGGTATTCGTTTCTGTCAATGAACTTCTTATATCGTATACTTCAATTTACATTTGCTGTTTTTGTTGACAGTACATATTGGAACCTCGCAAATCTGCTTCAATGCGCATCTATTTCGAGAAAGAAAGCCCTAAAGATATAGAACAATCTCCCAGCAAAAGTAAACGCCTTTTAAAGGCATTGCTCAGTCGACGCAAGTCAAAGAAAGACGAGATGTTATACACTTATTTGGACGAATATTAGTCACAGGAACAGAAACAAGAAACGAAAAGAGATCTGAGGAGCAGGGAGATTACTATCTGCTTTGCCATTTTTTCTTGAATCTCATTAAAGAGTTGTATAATTTTGTTTTCTTTCCAAGTTCCAGTTTTCACCTTCCATTAATGAATTAAGTATAGTTGTACTTGTAACTTTTCTCTAATACAATGTTTTAAGTATTATTGGTAATGGAAATGACCATTTAGCACGTCCTTTTCCACAGCAACCCATGACATCCACTCTCCATGTCACTGGTGGAACGCTATTCTTATGCAGGATTAGACCGCATTTTACGATATAAAAAGGGGGGAAAAAAAAAGAAGCTAAAATTTTATCTATAGAGGTCAAATATTATGTAACAAACATCCCTTGGAAGATTGATAAAACAAAATACCCCGTGATTAGAAGGAAAGAAACGAATTAGACTCTCTTATGCATGCAGATAAGGTATAAATGATAATTTCGGCACTAGAAATTATTAGAGCAAATTACCGGTACAAGAGGCTAAACCAGTACTAGCTTATGAAAGAGTAGGTTCTATCTTGACAGGTTTTAGAATCCTCATGGCTCTACATAAATGCTCGAGTGCCAATTCGAAGAGAACAAAAAGGTATAATAGCGAAATACGTAGCTTTTTTACAATGTCGATTGTCATCCAAAAAAGGAAAAACAACTTCGTCGCCTGTATCCTGCACTGCAAAATGATATCGGAGTAGCTTTACACCTTGATAAAAGTGCCATATTTCAGTGTTTCCAGCTTTTGGCTTTGGTATATAGATCAGAAACAGGAAAAGGAAACACTTGTGAATGACTATTTCTTACCAATTGTCGCGGAAGCTCGCTACAAGGATCGTCAAAACGGTGTTTTTGAGGCTCAATTTAACGTTACCTTTCTCTACTAAACAACCAATCCAACCAACTCCAATCCACAACCAATATATTCACCTCGATTGCTTTTCAATTTCACTTAAAAAGAACAAGATAATGGTGATGATTTGTAGCTACAAAAACAAGGAGAAAGACAATGAAGAATGGGCACAAAAGGAGGCCAAATTCACAAAGAAATCCACTGGTTTTTGGACACACTATGGCAGTTGATTTTTCACAGAGAAGGGGCCACGTTTTTCTCCTATGTTCATATACAAATCATACACAAAAAATGGCCAGGTTAAAACACATATAAGTAGGGTTAGGTTAGGTGTTTAATTGGACCAATAACAAGATTAAATGAGCCAAAATTCAAAACCATTTAAGAGGTAATATAAATGGATACGGTAGGACTTTTAGACTTTATTGTTGATAGTTATTTCACTCATCAGTCGAGGCCTATGAAACATATGCCCACGTTAACATCATTACTCGAAATTTATTGGGTATCAAAACCCGACACCAATGCTTGTCTTGGACAAGTCTGTCCTATCATACAGACTTATCGCACTCTCTGATGCCTTGATCAACTCAAGAAGAGCATCATCAAACTGAAATTTCGATTTCATGTACATTATTTACTCTTCAAATTACTTGAATTTGACCATTTAGATTTATTTGTGAAAATATAAGCAAAGTTACTGTACCCGTATAATAAAAAAAATGTTTACTACCTATTCAATTCTCTCATGACTCAAAGATGCCCACCGTGAAGTTCAACCATTCTTGCAAAAGGATATAATTTTTCCGTTCGCCTATTCGCATGGCTCAACGGAGGAATGATATCGTGTCTGAGCCATCAGAAATATCTTAGCAGGCGTAGAGATGTTAGGCTAAGTTCAAAAAGTTTACTTGTATAAAAAAGTGAGTTTTCAGATAACATAAATAAGATACTTATTTTGACAGTAAGATAAGAGTTACTTTCAAAATAAGTAACTATTAGTTTCTTTAAGCTTAGCCAAACACGCTCTATCAGACCATAAACAGGTGAAATTTGTTACACCTCTGCACCTTGTTTACCTCCCGTGAAGGATTGATACAGGAAATCCAGCAGCTCGAATAGAGTCGAACGCTCTTATTGACATTTTGTGTCCAACATGCATTTTTCTGGCCTCCAAGTCCCTTAGTTGACTGCATACAGTTGCTGGTATGTATTTAACATATTCCTGCAGAATGTAAACCAATAACGATTTTGAATCTTAAACGCATGAAAGCAATTCCGTAAGAATTACACTTTTGAGCCCAAAAAAATAAAAATAAAAAATTCTGGATGAAGTACGATCTAGTTAGAAGATATAACCAACACAACCGGATCTTCATTTTTGCTCATGGGATAAAGTCCTGTTGCAACTCATTTATGAAAATTTTGCAGTGTGTGGTTGAAAACAACTTTCGAAAAGAGAAATGTCACGGTTCATCATCCAAACCGAGCCTTCTAGTCTGTTTTTAAACCACCAAGTCACAAAACTTGAGGCCAAAGCTGGAGTATCGTTTCGAGAACCTCTACACATAATCAACCTTTCCATTCGACTCTCAGGAACTACTTTTATACGTTTATCTGCTTAATATTTATCACTTCGTATAATATAGATCTTCTCTTTTTAACGCCAACGTACTCTTCAAGATATTCCTGTATAGATATGAACCATGTAATTCAACTTAACTGTAATCATATCACTATCACAAAACACATATTCTAAAGTTAAATAACATATATAGACTGGATAAGAACCAAAAATGAAAGCAAAGAATCGAAAAAGAGGAAATGCACTCTCTTTGAGTAGTGGGTATTTAAATCAACCTTTGAGTGGTGGGTGTCTAAATCAACAGCTGCCCTCTGCTCACGAGTTTTTGCCCTCAAAAACCGGATTGCAATTACCGAAGTTCGACAGTCAAGCTGAAAGAAAAAATAATAATAATAATAAAGAATTGATCCAAGTCGGAACAGATTTTCCCATCAACCTTGAGCAATTCGTGAGCACAATTTCACTAGTAATATGAAAACAGAATCTCCATATGCAAACAACATCAAAATCCCAGAAGAAAAAGTGAATCTAAATAAGACATTTACTATTCATTGAAATCTACCAAGTAATTGATTTGAAATAACAATGACCAGACAAAGAAACTTCAATTGTGAAAACAATAATGTAAAATTCACAAGTTGGAGTCACAGTGGAGTTAGAGCTAAAGTTGAGTTCGAACTGGAGTTGCTTTTTTAAGACCAGCTGCGATTAAAAGGAAAGCCGAGCTTTGCCATCACGCGATTTCCGACTAAGGAAACAGAGTTTTGGGGGCACTCCAGTAATACAACCTAATGTTGCAACATTTGTACACCTTTTATGGTTAACTTATATTGCATGAAATCATCCATATTGCCGTTAAAAAGGATACATGCCTTCGGTATACATTTTTAAGTCATAACCCACTTCATCCAAAACCCATTTCAAAGCACCATTTGACATAACAAATGAGAAAGATGAACAAATGAAAATGTACCCATGATTAAGAGGACTTCAATTGGGCCATAGACAGGGACAGAGTCAGACATTTGGCATTGTAGGGTCAAAAATTGAAATACAATTTTTTTTTTAAAACAACATATCATTAATCACTACTACAACTGTAGTCTACGCGTCTTCTGTGCAAATCAGCAAATGGGCTTGGCAAATGGCAACACATAGACGGATAGATAGGTAGGCAATGGATCAGTGTTATGTTTAATTGGGCTTGGGCCTTGGGACGTTTGGATAAAAAATATAAAAAATAAAAATAAAATCTGAAAATTCTGTGAGGTCAACTGACCCCACATGACCCCATGTGGGTCCGTCCTTGGCCACAGCCATGGGTTCTATAAAAAATCTGAATCACTCGTTCGTGTATGTGCTGACGTTACAGAACGGCATTTTTATTATGGGAAATTTTTAGAAATGGCCAATTACATGCTTGTCAATTGAAAAATGTCCAATCTTGATAACTCTTGTAAAAATGATCAAATTTGGTATCAAATTATCTTTTATACCCTTAATGAAGCACATTTTTTTTCTTTTCAATGTCACAAATTCCTAGAAAAAGAAGTATGGAAGCTACATTAATATAAGGTAGTATCTAATGGGTAAATGTCCTTTCATTATCTATTGGGTAATGACCAATGATTTTGGGTAGAAAAGAAGATGATGAAACACCATTAACTCAACAAAATTTACATACTTCTAATTCATAAGAAAATCATGTAATTTCGTTTTGAGAAATCTAATCTCATCCACAATTCTCCATAGAAGGAAAATTTTCTTCGAAATCTCATTTTGTTGATAAGTTGCATTTAATAGTTGTTGTGATTTATTTGATGTAAATGGATGATTAGATATTTTCAAACATTTAGTAGACATTTGTTATAAAATTATTGGAGCATTTTAAAATCAAATTCGTGTTTATTGATTTGAGTTTCTCAAAAGTGGTGCACAACCTGCTTAAATAACTTTAGTAGATGGATTTGCAATTGTTGTCATGCATTGACAATGTCATTACTGGAGGAATAAATTCCTTGTAAAAACGGTTGTTGAAGTTAAAGAAGATGATAAATGCATATGGTAAAGTGTTTGGCCGATATCATTCTCAACATTTAATAACTGTCGAGAACGAAACTTAAAATGTAATTCTTGACATTATTTTAAATGTCGAGAACAATGTTACAAACTTAGTGAAGCTACAGAATATTTTGTATTTACCATTGCCCATATTGCCTATAGGTAACATGTTTGTTTAAGGTATTCGTGTTAGCTAATCTTATTTACGTCGATGACATGCAGATATGAGATTCGTTATCTCGCACGGCGGTACATTCGTCAATATAGAGGATGAGTGAAAGTGGTTTAGGAACCGTACAACATCAATTGTTATTCGAAGTGACATTACATGTGAAGACCAAACAGAAGATGTACTGAATGCCAAACAGAAGATGGTGTTCGTCTGGTGTGTCGGGATGATCTCATGGTCGGTATTACGATTACCAACTGTCGGTTTACTTGGCTTACCTTCATTTCCCAAATCTGAAAATGGAATTCGATGAACACTCACCCAACGGTGACGATTCCTAGGTTGAGGAATGTAGGGAACAACGGCATGCATTTGTTCATCATCGTCCGAGTCCATGATTATCGGATTGTCTGTCGAAGGCCCAGGCAAACAAAAGGTTTACAACAATATCGGTATGAGGTGTTTCTTCGGTTGGAGAAGTCATAGTTGGAGAAAGTTTTTCCTGCAAGGAATTTCTGGTGAGGAATTCTATTTGAACATTGCTTTTCAAGTCATATGCATGCTTATATAGAAGTATGAAACATGGCAAATGAGGCGTAGTTGCATTACAACACTACACAACAACTCCTACTCTGTAATTACAATTGATTGACATTTGTTTGACAACATATGTTGTAGACTTTGAGCTTGTCATGTGAATAATGAAGTTGTATTCATTATCAGCATAGATTTATAACACATATCTCTTTAAAATCATGTTGAGGAACTTCTACGTCTAATTAGTTTATTGTAAGTCTTTTTAAAAATCTAATTGTCATCTTGCTAGCAAGTCAAATAGTTCAAAATTGTTCTTGACATTTCACGATGTTCTCGTCAGTTGGAAAGTTGTCGATATTTGGATTCTGTTTATCTTGACACTTAACGGTTCATGTATCTAGAACGAGATTTCATTCCATTTCCTAGAGTTCTATACATTTCTCGACTTTTGAATTATTATTCTCGATATTAAATACCTTTTTATTCTCGACAACTGATATTTCAAATATCAGGAACGACAGTTCGTAAATCCGTGTACAATATAAATCCTGAACAACAGGTACATATTGAAACAAAATATTCTCATTTCCATTAAAATTATACATCAACAATGAGAACTGTACCATCAACCCAAAAATCTGTCTAATGATGGTATACAAAATGAGGTTATAAATATTTTTCCAAACACATAATGCTATGCTCCACCAACATTGTAAATTAACTATATACCTCTCTTACCCTTATTACGATCAGACCCCGTGAAAGGAGTCCGAGTGCTAGCACTTGGGACCTTCACCCTGAAAATTACTCCAAGCAAAGCATTGTCAACTATATAGTTTAGAATTTAAAATGGTTACAAACCTTTTAAAAAAATCACCACGAAATTGACCAAATAAGAGTCAAAGAAATTGCCATAATATAAAATCAAAAAGCAATAATCTAGTATAATTATATGAATAACACTGAAATACCTTTAGACATGTATGCAACATTTTTTCTGTCATTAAATAAATGATGCAAGGTTTTGAGGAGAAAAACAAGATACTAACAATAGAAAGTCCAGGTAAGTAGGAGGAAGGTCATCAGGTCAAATAGAAAATATAGCACATCAAAATAAAGAATGTTCAATAGAATTACTTGAACTTTAGATGAATAAGAATATAAATTTCATGCAAGAAATCCCTAAGAAGACACAAAAAGGTAGAAAATGATTCATCTCACCAAGGCTAGCTCTGGAAAGAAAGAAGACATACCCAATGCACCAACCACAAGATCCTCTGTTAAATAGTCCTTGACTTTCTGACACTACATCACTATCTATTTCAGCAAGGAAGGACTTAGCTCCCTCTATAGGTGATTGCTTTATGAACAATAATTGCATGTGTAATCCCTAAATCTAACAAAAGTTAAGCACCTACTTCTTAATGATGAGAAAAAGAACTATCTGATATAATTTGTTCTCAACATCCATATGTCAAGCTCTCAAACCAGCGATCTTCATTTTTATTACATGGGAGGCACTAATGATAGTAAGCTTCTCCTTAAATGATTAAAAAAAGACATTTATTACTGTACCAGCTTAAATGATTCTGACAGGGACTCTATAGAAATGTATGTTAAATAAAGAAGAGTGCTTTTATAAAAATTTGCAAATTCTTGACAAGATTTATGAAGTTGAGATGAAATCCAATAGTAGCTGGCATACGCAGATGGGTCAATGCCAGTCATGCTATCAAGTGTACTCTTCCCATCCTCTAAGAGTTTCTTTCACTCTTTATGATCTCCTTCCTCAAGCTTAAAAGTATCAATCTGCATCTTTATATAAAGAATAGGCTCCTCTATGCGCAATAAGAAACTCCAAATCGAAGGTCGTTTCCAAATATGAGAGTTGGCCACTTTCAATAACAATTTCGGTAGAATTTCTTAAGCTTTCTTCCTCCAAATTCCTTCCATGATATGCAATTAATCTATTTTCAATCTCAATTAGGATTTTTTCCAAATAAATAATCTCTAGTTCTTTATGAACACCTATCATTATTGAATCACTTTCCTTTACTGGTTTAGTTTTCCAATTTCAAACACTTCGTAGATTGTTAAAACTAGGGATGTCAAACGGGCGAGCAGTTCATCGACTTGTTAAAACTCGGCTAGTGGGTGGCTCAGACTCGTTAAATGATGAGCCTGAACCCGAGCCCGAGCTGAGTAGGGGGCTCAATCCTACTAGCCGAGCCTGCTTGGCTCATCGAGCCCGTGGGCTCGTCAAAAAAGTGCACATTTACTAAAAAAATTAAAAAATCACGAGCTCGTGGATCGAGCCGACTCGGCCCATTGTCATCCCTAGTTAAAACAGTCTCTAGATCTTACTTAGTTGTTGGAAGGAAGGTTACGATATCTGAGAAAATATATGCTTTGAGATTTTCATGGGTCGACCAAATATAATATTCATAATCGAACTAAATAAATTCATGAAACCAACATTTTTGCAAAAACTTCATAAATATCAACAAGTTGTCTCCAAATAACAATAACAACAACAACAATGGGTTAACAGTCTTGGCCTATCCATGTGCTCTCCACCCTGGCTTCTGGGAGGCACATCCTGCGATTTACCTCCTCCACGATAGCCCAAGGCAGGGTCGGTGGGGGCCCTTAGGGTTGGGGTTCAACCTTTTTTTTTTAACATTTAATGTATGAATTGATATTTGCACTTTTCAAATAGGCAGTATAGATTTTGTGTCAAATTTTTATTTGCTAACATATTTTATAATTATTATATGAACAATTTTGTTTGTGATGGGATTTGAAATTGTCAATTGAGACTATTTTGGTCTAAATTTTATCAAAATCGACATGGAACAAATTTTGGATATTTTTTCAAATGACCGTGTAAAAGTGGACATTTATTGTAATTTCTTCTTTTATTGTTTATTGTTTTTTTACTTTTTCGTATTTCTCTTTTGTGCTAGTTTCAGAAAGAGTGTATACCATGGAAAAAATTTCATATATAGCAGAGAAGAGAAGAGAAAATGGTAGTACATGTTATATTTTTTGATTGATATTCGGGTTAAATTTTGATGGACCGGATACGGGGTTGGTGTGACTGCACTTGCACGTGGCTGATAAAGAGTGAAGGGTGGGGCCACGTAGGACGGTTGGCTCTGGTAGTTGCTTGGGTTAAAGACTCCTAAGGCTCCGACTGTACTCCATATTATTTTATTTGAATACTGTTAATATTTTTATTTTATTTTTTACAAAAAGGGAAAATTGTATCGGTGGTCCCCAACCTTTTCAATTTTTACGGACTTTACCCCAACTTTCATTTTGTGTCAGTAAAGGTCCCCTAACCTTTTATAATATGCACCTGGAGTCCAGATGGATGAAATCCATCCATTTGATTGTTAGTTGACCAAAGAACCAACTTTGACCCCCATTTTGATCAGTAAGGGCAAAATGGTAACTTTGCATATTATCCATAAAAATAAGTTAAAAATTAAATTAAGAAATTATAAAAAAAAGGAAAATGAAAATGAAAATATTCATCTTCCACCCCTCATCCACTGTACCCTGTTCCAAAACCACAAACAACAATGACAACCGTCGACCACCTAAACTGAATTGAGGTTCACCAGAAAATCAAAAATCATGGTATCTAAACAACCACAACCACCCTCTCCAACCCTAATTAGCCACCTAATAAACCTAGACACAGGAATCTCACTCCATCTCTACACCTTCTTTCCCCTAAATTCTTCAAGTTCTCGGTCCTCAAATTCCTATCTTATCCTATGTTACCCTTCTCGGTCATTAAATTCCTCAAGTTCTCCAACAATGGCTATCTCGTTTTTCCCATCATTCTCTCACTTTTCTTCATTGGCCTTCTCAAACACCTCATCCAATGTCCTCGCCCAATTTACTGCAAGAACATGTTCTTCTCTTTCGTCGTTGACCACTAGTCTCTCACCAGTGGGCACTCCTCTAGGGTTTCATTCATTACCACCCTCATTTGCTTCCATTCAACTTCAGTGGAACAAATTTTGGTGACCCGATTGAAGTTTGATGTGGATAGTATTTTTTTGTGATTGTAGGGTATAGGCTGCAATTACCTCAGCTTCGCGAGCACTTCTAAGCCGACATTTCATGTTTGATGTTGTTGCTAGAGCATGTTTGGGTTCCAGCGGTGTGGATGGGAGTTGGGGAAAAAGAAAGTGTCGGGGTCATCGGCCTTTCTATTTTCATAAGGGATGGGGTGGGTGGTGACCCTCCTTTATGACAAAAGGGCCAAAAATAATTGGATTATCTACAATTTCAAACGTGCTAATTAAGCAAAGAAAGTTCGGACAACCACAAACATACCATTCCAATAATGTGAATAGAAATGATGGTTAAAACCTCGTGGCTATATATTGAAGGGCTGGTTTTTAGATATTAAAAATGAAATAACTTATTTGTCCTCGTTCAACATGTCATAGAGCTGTCACTCTTCATTTGCTGCATATCTCTTGCACTAAATTCTCCGCGCTTGTCAGTTACTTCTAAGAGCAAAGTTATGTTAAGTTCACTCAAGATTTCTTATCATGCACAAAACCGTAAGGGATTTAGACAGCCCCAGTTATGAGAGAAATAAGTAAACTGAAAACAAAAAAAGTCCAGGCTCAATAATTTTATTATTAATTTTTTTATCAAGTCCACCTAACCAAACATATCATTATTGTTTCTTCGTGAAGAAACAATGGCCCAGAAGGATCCCCTGAATAGCCGAGTACTTCTTAAAGCACCAGGACACCTAAAAAGCAACAGACTAACTGAAAACGTTTTAAGAAAACGAGTCCAGTCTTTGTTTGGCTACCAAGTTCGGAAGCCCTTAAACGAGCCAGAAACTTTGTCTAGCTATATCTATGAAAAAATAAAACCGTGTTGATTTCCTAAAACAGTCTACCTGGGTGAGAGCTTATGTCCCAGGCACAACTGTGGAGGTTGCCTCGGACCCTTTTCTCATCACAATATTTGGTTACCGTGAAAGTGAATGGTGGTACAACCAAATCCCAAACCAGGGGATGCTCCTGATATTGTCGAGAAGACTTGAAAGGATCGTTCTAGGCATCTGCAGACGAGCAACTAAACAATGAGAGTCTTGTTTCAATCAGAGCTCACCTGGAACCAGTTACTAATTGTTTCTGAGCAATTCCAAAACAAGAATCCCTTTGCTAAGCTTCAAAATAATCCACATTACAAAAGCTATTTATCTCAAAAAAATTATCTGGAAACAAATATCAGATACAAAACATGTATTTAATCCGTTCCAGGATCTATCCAGAAAACTCGGTAAACTGCACCATACAAACATAGGGAGTTCTAGGCATCACACTTAAATGACAGGCAATTTCAGTTTGTACATGCTGGTTAAAAAGCTTTCTTCTACGAAAAGGCAGCCGCTCCACTGCTTGGGTAATGGAGCAGAACATAAAATATTGACTGGAAATGGAAAACTCAGGCTACTGATAGAAGTCACAAGTTGCCTCTTCAATGGAGTCTTGCCCGCCTGACGACATCTAAGGGCCATCTTCCTCGGCTGAATAAGTAGGTGCAGTGTTACATAATTGTCCAAAAATGTATGCATGCAGTAAGCAGCATTCACCGGATAGGCCGTATAAGAAATTTAGCATAAATTTATAATGAACAATACTAAGTACACGGTATTATGATGGATTAAGGTTGTTAGCATTGTTTAATTTTTCATTAAAAATAATATCATTGCACTATTAATAATACACAGGTTGGAGATGAGTTTAGGCTTGATTAGAAAAGATGACATTCTTTTGAATGTAAAAAATAAAAATAAAATAAAAATGAAACCTTAATCCACCATTATACCATCTACCTAGTGCAGTACCTTATAATTTAATACTAAATTACTTAAATGGTCGAATCTAGCATGCCAAAATTGACCCTTAGTTTATAGGACTGAACAATATTAGCCCCTGTTTGATACCCATTCTTTGAAAAAAGAAACATTCTTAAACAATGTTTTGACATCATTCTAACCACACATTCTTCAATAAAATAATATTACACACAATTCCAAAAATTTTCCTTATTTTTTAACCACACATTTCTCATCAATGCACTATTCAAAAATTCATTCTTATCAAAAGAATGGGGCTCAAACAAGGGCTTAATAGACAAGATTTTAAATTCTTTTTCTTGCCCAATATTGACTAGTACTACGCATTCAATCTTACCAGACATGGCAAGAGAGTAGGAGTGAGAAAGGCTTCCCCCCCCCCCCCCCCCTCCAGGTATTGTGGGGTGGGGAAGAGAGAAAGAGAAAGGGACTAACTGCTCAAAATAAATCCTTGTAGCAAGCTCTGAGCTCTCTCAGCTTGCTCCGGAGTCCCTGATATTTGAATGATCTTCTCTGTTACCTCTGGTCTATCTTCCATCAATTTAACATTCGCTCCTGATAACTGTTTGCAACAAATTTTTTGTCATTGATTTGTATAATCTCCTCATCTGAAAATGATATCAAAAAGAAAACAAACCACAGATGCTCGACTCACCTCACTGATAAAAGTGAGCTTGTTTCTTGATTTTGTTACGAGTTTGGATGCCACATTTGGTGTTATAACAATTTCCAATGTACTTCTAGTAACGAGTGGTACAGATAATCTGGGAAAAAGAAAATGAATATGAAATAATATTAACATGAAATTCCACCCGACGAAAAATGAACAAAAATTTACTACCTATTCAATATATTAGGAATATCTTCACGACGTTCACTTCCATTTTGCTTCACTGATTCACTACCCGAGGGCCCCACATCCTGCAAATAAAGTAGTAATTTTTTTAAATGTGAAAATAAGGAGATACAAAATTGGATGATTGTAATAATGCAAGCAGCAAAGTCCTTCCCGAAGGAAACAAGTCATCTAGTGGTCACTGAAATTTCATCACTAAACTTCATTTTGTTGCAAGTTGGTAACTGAAATTAAATATTTGTTGCAACTTGGTCATTCATGTCCATTGATTTGACTAACCAAAAAGTTGACCTAGCAATCCAGTTGGCAAATAAGCAGATAGCCATGTCACTTTTTCAGTCCCATAGTTAGACGAATAACAAACACGACAATGTGCCATAAAATAGAACAAAGTTAAAATTTAACAAACAACTTGAAACCAGTGTTCTAAAAAGCGTAAAGCATAATTAGGCTAGAGGTCAAGCTTGAAGCTAGGCTAGCCTAGATGAGGCATAGATGTAAAAAAGCATTACTTAATTTTATTATTATATTAAATATTTAATCATTCTAAAAATTATTTACTAATTAAAATAATACATATCAAACAATTAAAATTAATAAATTCTATATTTAGCTAATAATACATATAATTAGTCAATTATACAATTTTCAAGTTTTCGAAATGCAAATGCTAGACAATTTTTCATAGTTTCAATTTTCAACTAGATAAGTCCTACTTAACAAATTTATAGGGAACTCACATATAATTTCGAAGTTTCCAACAATAAGATAAATCTCAAAATCATAATTGCAAAATATAGATAGTACCGTAACTTAAATCTTATCTATAAAAGATAAAGTCATTTTTGACTTTTGTACAAATGAAATCATTTAAAACTTGAAACGAAGTCAAATAAAAGCCTTTTAAAAAAGAAAAAAAAAATTAAAAAATCAATAAACTAAAGTCAAATAAAGGAAAAAATAAAAATAATAATAAAGCACGCCAAGGCGAGCATTAAGCAGTCAATATAACAATTGACCGCTTAATTCGTGCTTAATGCCCAGGCAAAGCGCTTTGACTGAGCCGGCGCCTAGGCAACCCCTAGGTGCCTCCTAGGGATGCTTTTTAGAATAGTGCATGAAACAAAATGAAATCCACCAACATGAAATTTCACTAACCCGATGTATTTTACCCAACTGGAAACCCAGTAAAAAAATTCATATTTGTGAAGCTTTGGAATGGTCGATTATCTGGCTTCATGGATAAAAAAGAAAGGATGGAACGGAAATTACTGTTGGCTGAAAATTTTAAAATATAAGGCAGTCAAGATACAACAATAGAAGCAGCAACAGCAAAAACAGTGTGATTTCAGAAGAAAGAAGCATGATAAGTGTCTGTTTGGCAAAAATTATAAATCATTTATAAATGGTCTATTTATAAATAAAACCATTTATAAATTCTTCCCAAAGGGAGGCTAAATTACTTACTTTTGCTTGCTGTTCTGTTACTACAGTTGGTGTACCCTGATGAGTTGATTTGGTTGGACTATTCCCAGAGTGAATTTCTTGAGATTGTGTAATGCTGTTGCTAGAAATTGCCTTGTGTTCCACCTCCGCAGTGTTAGAAGCAGAAATCGGAGTTGGAGCATCCAGCTCTAGGAACTCTCGATAAATGTAACTCCTCAGCTTTGATGTTACCTCGACTAGAGCCTCACGAGCAGCTTTGATCTCCCCAACAATCTGTGGATGAAAGTGGAATTTAGAACACCAAAATTGTCATTCCTCATTCTGGCTAACTTGTTTAATGTTGCTAGAAAATTTTTAATGTAGAAAAGTAACTTTCATAGCCAAACAAGCCCAGAATCAATCGAGCTCTTGCTTCATATGATACTGCTGGGTCATATCGTCTGATACAGCAGACACAGTTTCTTATGCTTTGGATGACCAAACAAGTACCATACGAAGTTACAGAAACTCATATGCATTAAATGAATACAAGACTTCTACAATCACATGTATATAAAATGGCAAACCTGTAAAATTTCATCAGTTTCAGATACAAATGCAGGCTGTTCTTCCCTAGGCAAAATGTGTATGTTTGCACCAGTTATTTTCCTCATCTCAGGTAACATTCCATCTTTTAACCCTAAGCATCCAAGTTCATCCGACTGCAGAAGTAACCGAGTGGTGATAATGTTTTCTTTTTCTGGGACGAGGTCGACAATTCGGGTTTGAATATGCAACAAAGCTTCTTGAGCAGGGAACAGCTCATCATCAGGGCCCTAAGAGATATATTTTAGAAAAGATATTCAGGGCCTAGTAGAAAATGCAAAAAGCTAGACAAATCTTAACCCAGAATATACACTTGATAAGATATTCAATTTTAAGCAAAAGTTGGAAAAATGTAGAAAAACAAGAATGCTCAAAGAATAGTTGATGCAAATTATAACCACCTAAAGAAAGATAATTTTCTACTCTACTCTCTATAGCACAAAAAAGGAGAGGGGAGATGTAGAGGAGAGAATTATTTTTACATAAATTTAGAGCAAGTTTGGCTAAGCTCAAAAGATGCTCTTAGTCAGTATACTGCAATTGAGGTCAGATTAATCTTTTTCACTACTTTTACCTTCTTTTCCTCCAATTTTGGGAGGGAAAGTAAAACAGACCCGGAAGGGTTGATACTTGACTTTTACTTCCTCGCTCTTTTCTCACCAGTCACCCAAACTGGACAAGGTGAAATATACCTTTTACTTCCATTTCTACTTCCCCCTACCCCTCCATGCAACTGTTCAACACAACCAACCTGGGCTAAGAGATAAGGAAATGTACCTCCTCAGATGAAATAATAATTATGTGTTCGTCCACACCAGCAACTGGATCTGCAACCTTAACATCCACTCCTATTTCTTCTTGAAGCAACTCCATAAACGCATTTGACTCCCCAAAAACACTATCAACCTTGTCAGCTGGGCAAAGTATTCGAAACACAAGATCTTCACCAGAAAAAGCTTGTGTATTGTCACCCGCAAATTCAGGTACAGATTCAGTAAGATATCCAGAAGGATGCGAAGAATAGTTATTGCTCCTGGAACCAGCAGGAATCCTTGATCCATAATTTGGTCCTTCCACAGAAGACTTTCTTGATGCAGTGTTAATAGGGATAAAATTATCATCTGGAGGAAAGAAACGCTCAGGGGAATGTAGCCGATTATGAAAATGGCTTCTGTCACGATGTTGACTCTCTCTTAAGCGTGAGGAAATAATTGCTACAGCATTCTTTACAGCATTCATATCTCCAACAACCTGTAAAAGATAACAAATTTCTCAGTGCCTGAAATCAAATTGAGAAAGTTCTTCCATGCAAGGCCAGATGGTACTATTATAATTTAATTTCACCATATAGCAAAATGAATAGGTTCATGATATTTAAGAACGAGTTTATTCACTTTGGAAAGAATACAAATGACCATTTTGTGCATGTTTGCTTAAGCTTAAGAGATTTACTTGTGAGAAAATAAGCAAGTTTTAAATTAAACAATATTTTATCAATCAAATTTGAATATAAGTAAGTTAGTTAATTTTGAAAGTAAGTACTATCTTAGAATCAAATGAACTTTTTAACTTTCAAGTTATAAATAAGTAATATATACAAAAATGTTCTTTAGATAAATACTTCAGCATATATACATCTGTTAT
The DNA here is from genome assembly GCF_002742605.1 of Olea europaea var. sylvestris. Lineage (NCBI taxonomy): Eukaryota > Viridiplantae > Streptophyta > Magnoliopsida > Lamiales > Oleaceae > Olea > Olea europaea. The sequence continues at coordinate 10,720,867 of NC_036237.1, forward strand.
ATTCATCAACCCACAAATGAGGTTAACAGTATTTATCATGAATAACATGGCTCTAACTCAGAGGCAAGTTCAATAATTGTTTGGTGATCTTTCTGCTTTTTCTTCAATGAGAAATATCCAAAATTACATCAAATGTGCATAGCTTCAAGATGGAAAGAATTAAAACCACAAAATCAAACTTCAAGATTTCAGAAAGTCACTAAATGAATATAACTGAAGGACATGTTAGTAGCCTACACATTACAACAGGCCTGCATTGCTCAAAAGGATCGCTTGGAACATAAAAAGACATAGTTCAGAATTGGTTCTAGTACTCTAGCTACATATTTTTGATAAATGGATATTCATACTTTTATATTCTTTCAATTCATAAATTTAATGAGTCAAACATTTAATGACTGCTTCTAATCACTCAACTATGTTCATCACTATCACATGTCAACAATTGCATCATTGTCAAGTGTCAACAAGCCACGTCATCCTATAGAGATGAACTACAGCCCACATTTAAGATAAGATTATCACACTATCAATTTTGCATTAGATAGTTGTGCTCATATCACAATCCTCTCATGCTTGTAATACCATATGGTTATCGCTTATTTAAGTTTTAAGTGTAACTGCAACTTCAAAAATCATAGCTAGTTTGGGTCATTCTTCCAGTTTAAAAGCCAGGGATGTATCTACTCAATATAATCTTTATTGTACCACAGCTTAAAAGCTTTCCACCTGGGATGCGAATTAAACACGCAAAGCTCCAAATGAAACGAGAATCAAGAACCTGAACAATTTCTTCTGACATTGCAACACAACGTGGCAATGTGTGATCTCGTGGTAAAATCCTAATCTGTGTCTTAGTCTCAATCCTCATTTGCTCAATTATCTTCCCTCCTTTCCCAAGCAATGACCCCACATGCATTCGTGACACTACCAATCTCGTCACCACCCGGTTACCATTATTACCAGTCCCACCACCACTTCCCCTCGGCCCATACTCGTCAATTGGATCATCACCAAACCCAACATTATGTTTAAACCCTCCAACATCGTTCTCCAAAATGCGTTCATGAATCAAGTACAGTGCCTCTTGAGCAGGCGAAAACGCAGGCATCCGGCCATCTGGGTCCCGTCTCCTTGTATCAGAAATTTCAATAATTCTCTCTTCATCCCCGGGAATCAGCTCGTGCACATTGATCCACGCCCCAGTATGCTGTCTAATGGCCTTTATGATGCTCCCGGATTTTCCAATAACACCCCCAGCCTTTAAGTCATGGCAAAGAATTCGATAACTGGTTGTAACCATCAATGAAAGGTCCTGCACTTTCCGTCCACCACCACCACCACCACCACTCCCACCTCCCCCAACAGATCGACGGTGGTTACCGGAAACAAAATGTTGTCCTCCTCCCACTCCGCCTCCTCCGCCGCCGCTATGGGAACCACTATAGCGTTGTTTCGTCCTCGAGTGTAAGTTTTCGGAATCATAGTCCTGGTCATAATAATACCTCTTAGATCTGGATCTCTCCATCCGATTCAGTTCAATCTCGTCAAATTTCAACTAACCAACAAATATATCCAAACAGGTTCGAGTTTAAGCATTACAAAACAAGTCCAATTAGGGTTTTTGGGGAACCACAATTTTGACAAAATTTCCGCGCTTTTTCGCTAGACAGAATTTTTCTCCTTTTTGCTCACGAAATGTCACTAAAAATGAGTTGGGTAAGCTATAAGCAGAGAATTTTTTCGGGTTTTAAACTTTGAGCAAAGGAAGCAGCAGACAGTGATTCTTGAATATATTGAGATTTTGTCAAGTTTACAGTATCCGTATATTACAATTTACAAATAATATCAGGTGGGAGTTTTACCCGTTTACACGTAATGATTTTCGTGCACCGTTGTCATATAAATGGTAAAACGGGGTCGTTTATTTCAGTGAACTTGTTTTGAGAAAATAGTAGCTGAGTCCCTAACCTTTCACGTGATACACATTTGTCTCTAACCTAATAAGAGGAACAATCATCTTTTTATTTATTCTATTTATTATATTTCATTTTTGTAAGTTAAGATTCTTTCATACAAAAACCGTCACATTAGCAGCTTGTTTGGGAACTATTTTTTGCCCAAAAAATTAATTTTTTGACCATTATTACGCTATTCCAACAATCATATTTGACTTCTTCTCTCATAGGTAGACCCCACTTTTCTCCTAACGGTTAAAAAATCAATTATCAAAATCTCTTACAAACAGGCTCTAGCACTTTGTGCACGTAGTTCATCATTTCTAAGGGCGAAATCATCACGAGACCTTTAAATTATTTCACGTCCTAATTTGACAATTCCAATTTCCATATTAATTTTTTGACCATTATTACGCTATTCCAACAATCATATTTGACTTCTTCTCTCATAGGTAGACCCCACTTTTCTCCTAACAGTTAAAAAATCAATTATCAAAATCTCTTACAAACAGGCTCTAGCACTTTGTGCACGTAGTTCATCATTTCTAAGGGCGAAATCATCACGAGACCTTTAAATTATTTCACGTCCTAATTTGACAATTCCAATTTCCAGAACACTTTCATCCAAAAGGACCTCGCTGTTGCAAAAAATAATGAAAAGTTGAGAATATGATTGACCCTTTTAGTAGCTTGGAGTCCCAAAATGCTCCTCATGTGAAAGGTTAGGGACTTTTGCCGCTAATTTCCTAAAAATAAGTATAAGTTTGTTATTTTTGAAGATTATGATTCAAATGGTAATTTAGGAAATAAGTATTTATATTGTCTTAATATAGTAAAATTAATAAAAGCTTATGATCTAATATCGTATCATGTGAGTGAAGAACTTTTTTTCATAAAAGATTGTATTTGAATATACTTTCATATAGGTTTTAACTCAATTTGCAAAATTAATAAATTTTGAATATTCTTTTAGGAAGTGTATTTTAGGTATTTTTCAATAAATAACCTTTTTATTTCAATTCCCAAAAGATGAGAAAGACATTTTTGCCATGTTATGAAAGTTTTAACTAAAACTTTTTTTTTTTTTTTGGTGCCATAACAAGAGTTTCATTAATATTTGTATCATAGTGCTGTTATTAGTTCATTATTTTTCGTGCTTCATTCATAAAAATTGTTAAGTTGTGATGTTCTTACATGTGAATAAAAGCGAGAGGATAGTACTGACTTGATTCTCATTTGTGCATGTTCGAGCCTAATTTGAAACACAGAAAGATATCGTAAATCAATTTTGGTCAATTAAGAAATTAAAAATGGTGATGCTACATGTAAATTCGGATGTTTATATCGGTGTCAATCATTATATTCAAAGTGGGTCCTCTTCATGTAAAAATGTTGGACACCGATATAAATATCGCATTATATACAAGTAGTACGTTCTATGAAAAAATTACACTATGCACCACCTAGTCAACAACAATTCAACATGGGCCCAAACTGGTACTAATTTGGGGTCCAAGCCCATATTGTATATTGGGCCCATTAACTATCTCATTGACTCAGTTAAATCGTCCGATGAAAAGTAGAGCTCAGTCAACTCTTCAATGGCGGTCTTTTCACCAGCGTTCCCTGGCTTATCATCTCGACATTTCTCATCTGTAATTTTTTTCCTTCAAAATTTTCACTTAATATCCAGTGAAATTTGGTAGAAAAATTAATTTAGGAAAATAATTTTATTTTTTGAGCTCCAGATTAATTACTGTGAATTTTCGTCTGAAGTTTTTAATTGTTTATACCAGTCTCTATGCAGAGAACTGAAGTGAAATCTGAGAGGCAGTGGAATTTGAAATGTGCTATGAAGTCACAGGTGAGATATTGTGATGTACAGTGGGTGATTTATTTTGAATCAATGGTTTTTGCTAACTATGACATTAATGAATGATTTTATTTTTTTTTATTTGTGATTATTTGATTAAAGTACGAAGCTCTAATTGCTTGTTCATATATATTTTCAATGCCATAATGCAAATAGGTTCTGATATTTATTTCTAAAATATTGGAATTCAATTGTGAATTACTTGTATATAAGTAAAGGAGTTGATTGCGTTTGGCTAAGCATAAATTTTTCTGTAAACTGACTAATAAGTAATGAAGTGAGTTCTAAAATAATAAAAAAATTTTAATGGTAAAACTCGAAGATAGAAATATGTAAGCTATAATTTCAGGAGAAGTGGTATTGTTTCGCGCGGGTTAAGTCGTTAACAATTAAAAAGGGTCAGACGATTGTGTAAGGGACGAAACCTCTTGAGACAAAGTCCTAAAAAGGGGTGTTCTTTTATTGGCGATAACTTTACAATTGGAAATGAAAAATAACGTGCCTCCAAGGGGCGCAAGCACACGAGTTACTGAAAGAAAAGTGTTTAAGCCTAAAAACTAAGGAAATGAAAATTACATATTCTCTGTTTGAGAGTTTTGGATTCGGTCCTTACTTCTATGTTCCTTTTCCCTTTTATACTTCACAGACGATCTCTTTGTGATTAACTGCTCTAAAAACTGCTTGATTGTCCTATAACTACCCACTTTCTTCGTAGTGGCCATTTTGTCATGAAAACTGCCTTTTAACTGCTGCCATTACCTTTCATCGTTCAACTGCTTTTCGATTGAATTCCTTGAGTCGTGGAACCTGATAGGGCTGCTTTAACAACTGCCTTGGTAACTGCATTTCTTGATAACCACGACGCGTTATGTCTGTTGATACCTTGGGCGACTTGAAGGTTTGGGCGAGAATAGAATAACAGCTCTGGGCGACCGTATGACACCCTATTCGTTCAGATTTTGGGCGACTTGCAAACTTGGGCGATGGCGTTACCACATTCTTGGGCCCCCTTATTTGGGCTTTCACCTTGATTCGTTCGATTGGATTTCGTTCTTTGGGCTATCTGATTTGGGGATCCTCCAATTGGGCTTTACTCCTTGGGCTGTTCGATTTGGGCTGAATTTTTATGTATCAACAATTACCCCCCAATATGGCAGAATTAATAACAATTATTGAATTTTGCCATATTCACTTCGTGTTTCCAGCAACGTTCGAAATTCCCAAGAATTTCAATCATTGTTTCTTTCTATAACTTGAAAAGGTGCGTCGTTTTGCAAACCCTTATAAACCCCAAACACGCCATTTCACTGCTGCCAAACCACGCCTCATATTTTTTGCGTCTCTTTCACGATTAACTGTTCATCTTTTGCTTCCTTGTTACGTAACCCTGAAAAGTTTCGTTCCTTCTCCAATGGCTGCTTCACAATCTCAGGCTAGCGACTCCTTTAGTTTTGATGACTTTCAGAGACTTCTGAGTCGTCCATACATAACCCCAAGTTTTCTCGCACCCGCCGACGTTGGACGTAATTAGTTCTATTTGGGTCCTTTCTTCAACAATGCGAAGGCAGTTGAACAGGCGGCGGTGGGTCAGCTGTTTCCCTGCACTCAGGGTTCTCCATTCCTGAACTCTCTACCGCTGGGGCCACTTCGCGAAAGAGGTATTCGCACTTAGCCTAAATCTGATGTAGCTTTTCGTAGGTGGCATGCTCGTCTTGTGGGTCATGGTCCTACTAAGGCACTTTTTGATAGCGCTAGGATCTCTGATTTGTTAGAAGTCTCTATTCGTCCCCCTACTTTTGATTCAGCGCTCTTTTCGATTGCTTTGAGTTTTTGGTCCCCTGAGTATAACACATTTATTTTTCGTCTTGGCCCCATGTCTATTACGTTAAGGGATGTTGGGGCTCTGGTGAATCTGCCACCTTTGGACGATACTATTTTCCCCGGTATCTTAGTTTCTGGCGGCGCTCCAAAGTTTGGCAAAAACTACACCGATTCTTATTTAAGCCTGCAGACCTTCCACAATCATTCGAGCACTGAGCCTACCCATGCTGAGCGAGTGGCCTTTCTTTTAGTTTGGCTTTGTAAATATGTTTTGTGCGTGCCAAGTATAAAGCCTTCTTTGAGTTATTTACCTATAGCGCACGAATTGGCGCGTGGCAGGCCTTTGAATTTATGTTCTTTGTTTTTGGCTGCCCTTTATAGAGGCATGGCTTTTCTTCAAGCTCAACTGAAGAATGGTGCTTCTCCCACTAGCAGTGGACCTCTTTGGTTCACTCAACTGTGGTTGAGATTCTATTTTCCATCACTTGGTGCTCCATCTATTTCTCGTCCTTCTGCTAGCTGTTACGAGCTAGCTATGGAGCCCTTAATTCCTGTAAATATGTCTAGAAGGGACATTTTTTCATTCTTTTATTCTTTAGATTCAATCTCTTCCTTTTTTCCTTTCCCTCCTTTCTTGACTCCAAACTATGTACATCCCCCTTTCACTATAGATAGCGCGAGCACCTCTCTGCTCATTTGGATCCATTTTTTAACTGGGAGGGAGCTTTTCCATGATATCTTAACTGGGACCAATGCCAAAGCGGGGGTAGAAATTTATGCTCCCCAATTTTTTGCTCGTCAGCTTGGTTTTAGCCAAACTTGGCCTGTTCCTCTTTGCTATTCGAAGAACTTAATTGACCGTTTTCATACCATTAATAAGGTGGAAGCAGAGGCTATAAACGCTCGCAACCTCCATTTATCAAGCCACTTTTCATTAGCCCCTTTTAATTCTTGTCATGCCACTCACCCTCTTTTTGAACAACTCTGGCCATCGGTGAAGCGCAGATTATTTGCGACTGAGGCCAATCGTGTCTTTCATTCATTAGACCAACCGAGTATTTCTTCTCCTCCTCCTGTTTTGGTCACTCCTTTGTCTATTCGGAGCCCCTCTCCTTCTCGTCGCACTAAACAACCTGCTCGTTCATCTTCTTCTCTCCCTACCAGGCCTACTACGGCCAAGAGTGCTTCAAGCCGCAAACGGCCAGCCTCAGCATCTCCCATTC
>NC_036237.1:10728410-10734448 GCF_002742605.1 Olea europaea var. sylvestris
CTGAACTAAAGGCCAAGCGTACTCAATATCTTCGAGCCGTAGCTGAGAAAGAGTCTTTGCGCATGGAGATCAACAAGGCTAAGGACGAGTTGAAAGAAATCTCTTCCGAAGTCATGATTGAAGACTCTTTGATGGTTAACTTGGCTGCTCAGATGAGAGAATTTCAAGCTAAAATGGACGATTGCAGGGCGAGGATGGCTGCTAAAAAGCGCAACGCCTCCCAGGGAATTGATCGAACTAAGTCCTTGGTCGAGCAGTACAAGAAATTGGAAGTTGATGATGATGACATCGCAACTGAATTAAACATCACTTCCTCTCGACAGAACGAGGATTGGGAAAAACTTAGGGAACAGATTCGTTCCTTATGGGGTAGACTGTAATTAAGACATACGATGTCTTTTTTCTTTTGTAATTCGATTTTTCTCTTTGTAACTTTGTTCATTATTAATGAACATTAATTTCTTGTGCATTTATTTGACATTTATTTTTTTTAGTCATCAATTCTTTAAGCACTTAACTGCTTTGCACTAAGAATCTTGTCCATTCCCTTTTGATATTCCCACTACTGTTCCCAAAACTTAGGGCTATTTAATTCCGTTTATTAGACAGAAATGTGGATGTTCATATTCTGTCTCTTCACCTTCATCCCCCTATAAATGCTCCGCATTTTTCATCCTCTATCTTCATCTCTTCATTTTCTTCTCCGAAATCAATTTACTGCCATTTCTTGGCATTCTGACGATCAACCTGATTCAAAAATGGATTGTTTAGTCCGTCCATCTTATATTTACCTTGATGTCACCTTTGGTATGGGAGGTATAGGAAATATTTTCTGGCCAGCAGCGAAGTTCTTTCCTGCAAAATTCTTCCCATCGTCTCTTTGTTCTTCACAAGGAGTCAATGATGGGAGGCAATTTTTAGGCTGCTTGTGGGCCACTTTGCTTGCTGAGAGTGCTTCTCAGCTTGCCTGCTGAGAGTGTTTCTCAGCCTCTCTGCTCGCCATTGCAGCGATGCATTTAGGAAGGTGGTGAGGCCAGTACACCCTCTCACTCGGCAATTCCACCATTGCACGATGCATTTAGGAAGGCGGTGGGGCCAGTACACCCTCTTACTCGTCAATTCTACCATTGCAGCGATGCGTTTAGGAAGGCGGTGTGAAGCTTATTCAGCGATCAACCGGGAGATCATCTTCTTTTAGTTGTATTTTGTAGCACGTCCATCATTTGTGTCTTCTGTATTCTTGTAATGAACGTTTGATAATAAAGAACTTTATTCGAACGTATTTCGCTGTCTTTATTACCTTTTGATCGTCCAGAATGTTTGGTCATGTTTTTATCTGTTCACATTCCCATAAAGAAGGAACATATTTTTTCAAATATTTGCCGTTAATGAATCTTACGTGCTTAGTGCCATCTAAATCTTCCAAGTGGTACGCTCCATTAGGCAATACACTGTTTATTTTGTATGGTCCTTCCCAATTGGGCGACCACTTCCCGTACTTTGGATCCTTGGTATCCAAAGGGAGTATCGTCTTCCAAACTAGTTCGCCCAAACTGAACGACTTGACTATGACTTTTTTATTATAAAACTTAGCCATTCTTTGTTTTTGAACTTACAACCTATCTAAGACGTCCAGCTTCAATTCGTCTAAACTCAAAAAATTTTGAACTAGTGATTCGGTATACTCATCATCATTCAACTTATGTTGCAAGCACACTCGAATAGATTGCACGTTGATTTCCATAGGCAAAACGGCCTCCTGTCCATAAACAAGTTGGAAAGGAGTAACTTTGGTACTTGACCGAGGTGATGTTCTATAAGCCCATAAGGCCTTGTTCAAACATTCGTGCCAATTTCTGGCGTTTTCATCTATCATCTTTCTGATGATATTTTTTAGGATCTTATTAGAAGATTCCACTTGTCCGTTGGATTGAGCGTAGTACGGTGTGGAGTTTACTAATTTAACCCCAAACTCGCTCAAAAATTTGTTCACTTGATCCCCATTCAAAGATGTTCCGTGATCTACCATTAAAGTTTGTGGAATTCCAAACCTATAAATAATGTGATCACAAATAAACTCTATAACATTCTTCTGGGTGATCTCTCTCAAAGGTACCGCCTCTACCCATTTGGTGAAATAGTCGGTTGCAATTATAACAAAAGTATGTTGTTTGGACGATGGAGGGTAGATCTTCCCTATCAGATCTATCACCCAACCTTTGAACGGCCAAGGTTTAATAATAGGTGCCATCTCTCGTGCTGGCGCCCTTTGTATTGGGCCATGTTTTTGGCATGCTAAACAACTTTTTGCATACTGAACGCATAATTCTCCCATCTTTGGCCAAAAATATCCACTCCTAATAATTAACCATCTCATCCTATGGCCAGCTTGATGAGCTCCACATATCCCTTCGTGCACTTCAGCCATGATCGTCTTGGCTTCTTGCAAACTTACACACTTTAGTAATACACCATCAGAGCGTTTCTTAAACAACTCTTCATCTATTAGTGTGTAATTCAGCAAACATAGCTTTGTCTTCCTGCTAATCCCTCCATTAGGTTCTTTAAGGAACCCTTTAATCTCTGTTCTCCAATCCACTGCATCTCCATCTTGTATACAGTGAAGTTCAATTTTTTTCGCCCTTCTTTGAATCACGGGCAATATGATTCCATATTCACAAGTAGACGTCCAATCCAAAACCTTTGAGTATCCTGATGCCATTTGGGGTAACTCATTTGCCATGTCGTTATATATCCTATTAATGCATTGGAGTTCTACTTGATCGAATTCTTCTATTAATTCTTGGGCGATCTCATATTGACTCATAATGGAATCACTTTGGCATTTAAAATCACCGATCAATTGATGGATCACCAATTGAGAATCGCCCATAACGATCACATTTCTTATTCCGATATCTATCATTAGTTCTAGGCCTACAATTAAGGCTTTATATTCGGCCTGATTGTTGGTGCACATTCTCTCTAAGGTAAATGCGAACTTGTAACAAATTCCTAAAAGATTAATCAACGCTACTCCTACTCCTGCACCTTTAGAGGTCTTTGACCCATCGAAATACAACACCCAAGGTTTTAATTCGAACGAATTGATTTCTAATTCGATTTCTTCAGGCATGTCAAGGCATGGATGATCGGCTAGAAAGTTAGTCAAAGCCTGATTTTTGACTGCCTTTTGAGGTATATATTGTATTTCGAATTCTGATAAAGCTAGTGTCCAAATGCCTACTCTTTGGTGTAAAATAGGGCGCGAAAACATATACTTAACTAAATTTACCTTAAAAATTAAATAAACGGTCACGGGCCGTAAGTAAGCCCTTAGTTTTGTACATGTGAAATACAATGCAAGACATAATTTTTCAACAGTAGAGTAATTGCATTCATATTTCGTTAACCGTCTACTTAAATAGTAAATTGCCCTTTCTTCACCAACTTGGTCTTCCTGCGCGACCATTCCAGCTATTGATTCTTTTTCAACCGACACGTACACTTTCATCGGCCGTCCTTGGATTGGTGACACCAACACTGGTGGATTTGATAGATATGTCTTCAGGCTTTCAAAAGCCTTTTAATGTTCTTCTTTCCAGACGAATTCGTCCTGATTTTTCAGCTTTAATAGCGACGAAAAGATTTTAGTTCGCCCTGCACAGTTAGAAATAAAGCGTCTTAGAAAATTTACTTGGCCTAGAAACCTTTGCAACTCCTTTTTGTTGCTAGGTGGTTTGGCTTCTAAGATAGCCTTCGCTTTATTTTTATCAAGTTCAATTCCTCTCTTGTGTACTAAGAAATCAAGAAAGTTCCCTGCATTAACACCAAATGCACACTTCAAGTGATTTAACTTTAACTTATATTGCCTCATTCGTTTAAACGAACATCTTAACTGTTCGAAATGGTCATCTTCTTTAATGGACTTGACCACTATGTCATCCACATACACCTCAACAAACTTGCCTATCATGTCGTGAAAGATTAAGTTCATAGCCCTTTGATAAGTTGCCCCTGCATTTTTTAGGCCGAAAGGCATAACCACCCATTTAAAACATCGTGGAGACCCAGGGCATCTAAAGGCAGTTTTGTGTATGTCTTCTTCAGCTATATAGATTTGATTGTATCATGAATACCCATCCATGAAAGAATACATGACATGTCCGGCAGTTGAATCTACTAAAGAATCCACCGTGGGCATTGGATACTCATCTTTGGGTGTAGTTATGTTTAAATTTCTAAAGTCTATACACACCCTTAGTTTACCATTCTTTTTTAGTACTGGCACAATATTCGACAACCATTCAACATATCTGACTGTTCTTATAAAACCTGCTTTCAATAATCGCTCTATCTCTTTCTTAATTTCAGGGAGTACATTAGGAGCAAAACGCCTAGGAGGTTGCCTATGAGGTTTAAAATTAGGCTTAGTTGGTAATCTATGTTCCACTAAGTCTCTATCTAAACCAGACATTTGTTCATATTCCCAAACAAAACAATCTTTGTACTCTTTTAACAAAGTGATTAATTTGTTACTAACCTTTTGGTCGAGCATCTGGCTGATGAACGTTGGGTGATCTTCTCCTTCATCGCCAATATTTACTTTGATCAGAGGGTCTTGCGCTTGAGCGTATCCAGGTTTGGCAATCCGCATCANTCCTTGATTATTCTTTTGCCAATCACTGGCTCTTCCAGGGCCACTATATTTGGCCTCATCTGCTTGAACATCTCAGTGAGTGCATCCACTGAAAATGGTTCCTCGCTTTGCGCGACAACCTGAGTTTCTTCTCCGTCTTGTACCACTCTGACAGGTCCATAGTTTCCTTCGTACATGAATTTTTCCACCGAGTTTGCTTCCGCGACAAAAGGCCTATGGTCGGCCTGTACCACCTCTGCTTCACCTTTGTCATTCCAAAAGATCAGGCATTGATAGAGCGATGAGGGTATACAGCGACTTCCATGTATCCAATCTCTTCCTAGGAGCACGTTGTAACTAGTAGGACCATCTATTACAAAGAAGACAGTGGTCCTAGTAGTCGTACCTATAGTTATGTCTAATGGCATAACTCCCTTAGTTGAAATTGCTCCTCCATTGAAGTTAGTGAGGATGACTTCTGTAGGAATCATATCACCCTCTGTCTTCGCGAACTTCCTCATCATCCTAGATGGAATGGTGTTTATAGCTGCTCCATTGTCGACAAGCACTTTTGCCACTGGGACGCCGTTAACTAGAGTTTTAACGTATAATGGCCTCAGGTGTTTTGTCAATTTCATGGCTGGCCGTTTAAAAATAACCTTTTCGGCAGCCTCTATTTCTACCTCTTGCTTGTTTTCTGTCGAATTATCTCCTTGTGATAAGTTGACGTGCAGTATGTCACACTGATCTTATGTCTCCTAAACTTCCTTCTTACTTTTTTCTAATGCTTCCTCATCAGTTATCCAACCTGTGGGAGGGGGCATTATCCTTGGAGGTGACCCATACTTTTCAAAGCGAGGTACTCTCTTCTTCCTTTTGGATGTCCCGTATAGTACGTAGAAATCGAAAGGACATCCAGATGGCTCCCCCAACAAGTCTACTTCGCGAACTCCCTTTTGATATAGTTGCTTAAACAGAGTATTGCGCGATACTCCCCTCTTTTTCCTTTCTGCTTCTAGGTCGATTTCTTCTTCAATGTCTGTCATCCCATCGTCCTCTTCATCGTTGTAGGCCTCTCCAGAAGTATGGCCTTCTTCACATGTCAGCATGCAGGCTTCTCCTTCGTTGTCCTCCCTCTCTTCTTCCTTTTCCTTATTCTTGAATTCATTGGCCAGTAGGTAATTATTGGCCACGACAGGAGGCAACGTACCGAATTGGATAGCAAGGGGCTGATCTGGATCTTCTTCATCCCTTTTGTCCCTCTCAAACCTTGATCTCCCAGAAGAGGTTTCTGGCAGTTCCTTCATTGATTCATCTGTACCAGTCTCTTTACTACCTTTGAGGTCGTTTTGATTGGCTACTTTGAGTAGTAGAGGCGTTTTAGGATGTGGCATTCCTT
>NC_036237.1:10734946-10761260 GCF_002742605.1 Olea europaea var. sylvestris
TCGAACGAGAACGTTCTAGCCTTTATGTTTCCATCCTTTATGGGTTCATCTTTGCCCGATGGTCTAGGCTTGGCCATTATGGGACAAGTATATGTATCCCCTTTTACCAATTCGGCCAAACACATTTCGGCCTGATCGTATGATTCGTCATCGATGGTATGAACGTCAAAATTTGGGTCTCTGTAATAAGTCCCTTTGCTAGAATTTTTCATTTGTTCTTCTTCTCTTATCAGTCACTCATACCTAATCATATTCGCACTGAACTGGAAAAGGTCAGGAAATTTCTTGTCCTGAAACTTCTTTTTTAAATCAAAGCTTAATCAGCCTTGTGCGATCTTGACAAATTCTTTTTCGGGCAGAGGTACAAAACACTTGCTTCTTGCTGTTTTGAACCTTTGGAGAAAACTTTCTGCCCATTCATTTGGCATTTGACGTAGATTCGCCAAATCAGCCAAAGTGACTTCAGACTCAGTTTTATAAAACTGAGCGTGAAACAACTGTTCCAGTTGTTGCCATGTTTGAACAGAGTTCGCTAGCAAGTTGATGAACCTGGAGAAAGCTACTCCTGTTAACGAACTAGGGAACAGTCTCATTTTATGGTAATCGGTTACATCACCACTTTGCAACGGGAATCGCCCTATGTGTTCTAGAGTAGACACCTCTCCTAAACCGGTAAACAGTGAGAATTCTGGCACTTTGTACCCTCTAGGCCATGGATATGCTTGGTCTACCCAATCAGGATATGGCTTTGTGTACGTCGGCCTAATGACAGGACGCACCCCAAAAGCCATCTGATCCTGCACGATTTCCATAATCTGGTTCCTCAACATGACATTGGGATCATATGGAATTCCTACAGGCTGATTAACCGGTTGATTTGCATGAGGTCTGATGTTTGGTCCTTGATTGGCAACAAAATTACCATGATTAGGGCCATTACCATTAGCTTGGACATCTGTTCCCTCATTACCACGTGGAATATTCTGTCCATTGTTTAGGACATTATCTCTCACGTTTGGACTACCCCCAAGTTAGGCATGCCATTACCATTGTTTTGATTTGACACTGTAGTACCCCCTTGGTTTGAAGTAGAGGGACCAGAAAGCGGTTCTACCCCTTGATTCGGATTTAGGACAGACGGATTATGTCCCACAATTGTCCTGGCTTGAAAGTGGTTTGTAAGAGGTATAGCCGGTTGACATATTTGGCCTACTAACTTATTCATTGTTTCGTTTAACGTCTTTAGCTGTTTGGCCATATTGTCATAGTGTGCATTTCCATTTTGTGTAAATCTTTCCATATTATGAATACTTTGAAGATTTACCTGTTCAACGACGTCTTGCGTGAGTTCTCCAAGCAATGCACGCATGGTTCGAGAACTCAACTCCGTCATTGGTTCGTAACGACTGTTACTACTCTGATTTTGTCCATCTGTTCGTGGAGAGGCATGCTGCTCCTCATATCGCTCGATTACAGACTGGACTCCTCCCTGACTTGCTCCTTCCTTGTCGGATCTCTAAGGCATATTGTTTCACCTTTTGTACTTTCAACACCTAACACCACTGTCCCACTGGGCGTGCCAAATTGTTTCGCGAGGGTTAAGTCGCTAACAATTAAAAAGGGTCAGACGATTGTGTAAGAGACGAAACCTCTTGAGACAAAGTCCCAAAAAGGGGTGTTCTTTTATTGGCGATGACTTTACAATTGGAAATGAAAAATAACGTACCTCCAAGGGGCGCAAGCACACGAGTTACTGAAAGAAAAGTGTTTAAGTCTAAAAACTAAGGAAATGAAAATTACATATTCTCTGTTCGAGAGTTTTGGATTCGGTCCTTGCTTCTATGTTCCTTTTCCCTTTTATACTTCACTGACGATCTCTTTGTGATTAACTGCTCTAAAAACTGCTTGATCGTCCTATAACTACCCACTTTCTTCGTAGTGGCCATTTTGTCATGAAAACTGCCTTTTAACTGCTGCCATTACCTTTCATCGTTCAACCGCTTTTCGATTGAATTCCTTGAGTCGTGGAACCTGATAGGGCTGCTTTAACAACTGCCTTGGTAACTGCATTTCTTGATAACCACGACGCGTTATGTCTGTTGATACCTTGGGCGACTTGAAGGTTTGGGCGAGAATAGAATAACAGCTCTGGGCGACCGTATGACACCCTATTCGTTCAGATTTTGGGCGACTTGCAAACTTGGGCGATGGCGTTACCACATTCTTGGGCCCCCTTATTTGGGCTTTCACCTTGATTCGTTCGATTGGATTTCGTTCTTTGGGCTATCTGATTTGGGGATCCTCCAATTGGGCTTTACTCCTTGGGCTGTTCGATTTGGGCTGAATTTTTATGTATCAACAGGTCTTTTTAACTTGAAGAAAGAAAAAAGTAAGTTTTCCGAACATATTTGGCCACAAAACTTTATATCAGCCAAAACTTTATATCTTATTAAGGCTTAGCCAAACGCGAAATTATGTTCCAGGGATTTTATTACTGCTTTGTTCAAAAGTTAAAGAAAAAAGATTCAGTTGAAGGATATCTTTTCTCTGTGTCTATATTAAGAGGTAAATGATAGCATGACAAAAGGGGAGAAAGTTTTGAAATATGGAGATATACGCTCTTCACCTTTATACCTTTTGATTGTTTTGAATTCTAGTCTTGTTTGATGAGAAAATGGTAGAGAATTTATTTCCCTTTTCATTCTCTTTTCTCTGCGCCTTACACCAAGTTAATTCAATGTCAACGTTGTTAGCAAAAAAATTAGTGCAGAAATTGTGATCATGCAGGTTGAATATTTTGGGTTAGCTCATAATTATATTTTTCCAACATATTATAAGTTAAAACCTTAGAACATAGTTTCAAAATGTTTTCCAAGCTTTAATACATTGCTGAATCTGGCCTTGACTCTACATGTTAGAAGTATGACAGCTTTTTGGTAGTTCCTCATATGAAAGTGATTACAGCTTTTTCTTTCAAGCCGTCCATTAAAATGTGAGACTATTTGAGTGAGAATGTTTGTCCTCATTGGTGTAAACTTGACATAGGAAGATTGGACATGAAAAGGAGGATCCATCCATGATCAGTGAATCCTGCATTTGATCATACTAAAGAATGCATCTCCGCTGATTTGGCAAAATCGTAATCATCATTGGATGGAATAGGACAACTCTCAGATGAACTCTAGGAGCTGAGTTTTAGATGACCATTCTTAGCGCATTAGTAGAGTTTCCATCTAAACTTCAGAAATATGATGAAGGATAAACTTATGTATTGAATACTATGGCAAATTATTAATTACTTAAATGCTCATTTCGTGAATGGTTTGGGAATTGGGGAACTTTGTTTGATGGTTTCGTGCTTTGGGGTCCTGTACGATATGATGTACAAGTCGTATTATAATAGGGAATTGGACAATCATAGGCCAATTTCAGAAGAACAAAGCAGAAAAGGATGAACACTACCTTCAAATCTCAAAAAAAGAAAATGCGTATACCTGTTGGCTGTAAAAGAGAAATATCTCAGTGGGGGGGGGGGGGAAGCAACCTTCAACAACTTTAACAAAGCACGCAAACAACTTTTAAATCAAAAACTCATTTTTGGACTACTTAAAGAAGCGCCAAGCTGGAAAAAAATGAAAATGCGCTTTTCTGTTCCACGAACCCAATCAAACCTTTTATCTACCATTTCAAAACTCAGGTCTTTGCTGTGGAAAGTGGACCTGCAGCATCACCAAATGCCTGGATTTCATTATGAACATGCTCTCAAATATTTATAACAATTCCTTTAAGAGATCCTATTGTTTTGAAGTTTTTCCCCATTAAAGTTGACTTTAGATCTCATTATATGGGTATAAAACTGTACGGGCTCGTTTTGCCATCCGTTTCAGGTCAAGAAAGATGATATGTTGGACTACAAGATACAAAGAATTCCTTTTCTGGAGGAGAAAGTAAGGAAGATAAGAGGAGGAGGAAAGCTCTCAACAATGGACGTGAACAAAGTGGCTGCTGAGGCCAAACAGTACGTTGAGAACAATCGGGATGAGTATGGTACAAAGAAGGCGATCCTTCACGTCCTCAGCAATCGTATGAACGATGCTGGATTTTATCGTCCGGAGGCATACATGGAATCAGACCCCTTCAAGCCTGGTCCTGGATACCTGAAAGAAGAACTTTAGACGGGTATGTATTGCCTGGTTTTTTTGTAAAGGTTGTAATTTAGTTACATTCATGTTATTTAACTTTGGATATTTTGTCTTGTGTGTTGTGTTAAAGGATCCAACATCTAAAGAAATATCAAATATATAACCATATATAAAAACTTGTGATTCTTTATAACAAGGTTAGCATTTTAAAATGAAATTTCAAGTCTCAATATCATATCAAAGCGAACCGTGTAAAGCTCAAACAAGCAATCGAATTTCAAGATTGGTGATTTCAAATGAGCCACTATCTTGCAATTGAAATTGTAGCCAGCATAAAAGTCATTCAGGCACTTATCTTAATAATGTTGATTTTTGAAGGACCAACCTCGTTTTTAATCCCATGAAGTAGACATTAACCCTGTCAACTTGACCATGTCATCAGAACCGTTTGCCAAAATTAAAGCAAATTTTAATAGTTTCGTTTTCTCGCTAGTGAATAGAAATTTTCGCAGACCATGTCAACTTGACAATATATATTAGGGTGGTTAATTGCGGTTAAACTCTTCAATTTTTGTTTATTGTAGCGATTATTTTCTTAACTTTTTTTTCATCGAATTCTTATCTTCAACCTTCCATTAATTATTATATCTCGTCTTTGGTGATGATTTATTTTAAAAATATTCTGTCTTATTCTTTGAAATCAGGGGAAAAATATTTTTTGGACGTTTTATTTTTATTTTTTTTAATAATATGATGGCTATTTCAATTGACTTTTGGACATAAAGTAGTTTCAAATACAAAATGTGTTAAATAATGGCAAGTTTGAGTATAAGATTGACATGAAAATTCTCAATAGTCACAAGTTCGAATCCCCTCATGGTCACTAAAGTGAATACGCGGCTGTAAACTTCAGGGTCTCAAGGGATTAGTCGAAGTGCGCGTAAACTGGTCCGGACACCCATGGTCATAAAAAAAGGATTGACATGAAAAACTTTTAGAGATATAAATACTATAATGAACAAAAATTAAGAACTTTAAGTGCAATTAAAATCCGTCAAGAATCAAGACCAATTCACTTGGACATTGTCCGGTGGACACCCCTTATGAAGGAAGTCGACTTGATTCACACAATGCCAAAGTTGTGAACTGTACCTGTTACTTTTTAGGAACTTAGGATGAAAAAATGTCATATATATTCAAGACATATTTGGTACACAATATTGAATATGATTAATAACTATTATAAACAAGATTTAAAAGCTTTGTTTTAATTTAATATTGTACCGTTCAGTTCAATACAGTGTACCACATACAATTAGTGTAATGTGTAACCGAGACTAAAAATTTAACATTAATAAGATAATAACTTATATGACTTTTGTATCTGTAACTTCAAAAGAGAGTGCTACTATTTGCAGGATTACAAATAACTATAAATTGAAAGAATTTACAATTATATCGCTGAAATGGATTAAAGGTCACTGGAAATTTCTTAGTACAATTGTAACAAATATCCCTAACAATTTGAAATTGATATTTTTTAGATTTGACTTAGGTATAATTAATTACCCGGAGACAGTATGAACAGGAGTAAGAAAGAAGTGGGAAACTAGGAGAGAAATCTTATTCCTATTTATTTCATGGCTGTGGCCATTGTATATACTCTTGTTATATAGTGCTCGTTTGGTAGGGATTTTGTTAATTGATTTTTTGACCGTTAAATAAATTGGGTTCTACCCGTGAGAGAAAAATTCAAAAATAACAACTAATATAGTGAAATAACGATAAAAAAAAGTTGTTAATTGAATTAAAATCTCTACCAAACATGCTCATATACTGCCAAAACCATCGAGTTTAAGATTACGAGTGGGAAGAGAGGGAAGCAGTACTCCTTTTAGTATGATTGCAGCTATGATCCCAAACCTTTCAAATCTCTGCAATTTTTACCTTGACCTTTAATTTGTGCATCCAAGGTCCCAAACCTTACAAGTGCGTGAGACTGGAGGACAAATGGATGGAATCCAACCATCCTTCAGTCCAGTAGCTAACCAGGGAATTTTAAAAGGATACATTAGTAACTTTACTTTTTTCTCACATTAAATAATTAAAATAGGGGGAAAAAAGCCTAAAACGAAAACGAAAAGGAAACATCGTCTTAATGAATTACTTATGATTTATGAACCACAAGAAGGAAGTCATCTGCATGCACTATGTGCATATATGTTACATCAAAATAGAAACAAAAAGGAAACCTCAAAATGCACGTGGACACCTTCATTAAAAAATATTGCATGGCTCAAAAATTGCCATTCATCTTTGCTTTTGGCTTATTCTTAACTTTTCATGTCAATCTGCTTTCAAGTTATAGTGCTCCTTTTGTTTCTTGGTATCAATGACTATGAAAAGTGTCCTAAAATCCTTGTGGAGATTGAAGTGATTTTACTACCATTTGAGACAATGCATAATGTTATTAGTATGCAATGCACAACTAGACTCAAAAGTTCATTTGAATTTTACTGAATAGTTACATTTAAAAGTTTAAACTATTACAAAAGAGATCAGTCTTAGTATCAAATATATAGAAAGAAATAATAACATAGAATTAATCATCAGCGCTAGTGCTAATTTGTTGCATCCAAGGCCAGCTCGACTCACAAAGTTCACAAGGAGAGTCGCCATCATTATCCTTTATCTTTGTGTCAGCATTGTTCTTCACTAGTAACTCAGCAATGGCAGCTCTCTCACAAACAACAGCATAGTGCAACGGTGTTTGACCTTCATCATCCTACCAACAGGAACAGCGGTGGGGAAAAAAAAAAAAAAAGAAAAAAGAAGAAGTATATATTCAAAATATCTGAGCTAAAATATTTATTTTCTGACTGATTATTAATAAGGGTAAGGGAAGAAAGAGGGAGAATCTAAGGGATATCATAAGAAGTACCTAAATGCAACTCCCACAATTATATACCAAAAGTATCCATTCTGCAACAATCAATCATATTACATGTGATATTCCAAATTCTTATTACTAATGGAAACCAGAAGATCTCTGGATTGATCAGAAAGTAAGTTCCTTGCCATATCCGCAATAAATGGTGTTATCATCAGTAGATTTCGTAAAATGTCAAGTGTAAACAAGATTAGCAATTTTGTAACTCAATTAAAAACATCAGGCCAAAGCTGAATTTTAAACACCAACAAATCTAAAAATAAAAGAAGCTTAATCCTTGCTTCAATAAACAAATCCTCCTAGACTGTCCACTAGCAGTATTTTTATTTTCCTCATTTCGATTAGAAAATAGTAAATCCCATAATAGCAAAATATAAGAATCAGTTTTTATTATATCTATTTATCTATTGGAGGGGCAGGGCACACAATAAATGTTATTTATATTTTATCAATTAAAACTAGCTCTCTTAGTCACAAATAAAATGATAAATTAGTAAGCGGGAATATTAGTTTGGGGGTGGTTTTCTCTCTTATTTGTATTCAACAGAAAAATTAGCAGGAGTCAGACAACAAATATTGTTATCTACCTTTGCATTAACATCAGCATTCTTTTTCAAGAGCAACTCTGTAATATTCATATGGCCCCGATCCACAGCCCAGTGCAAAGGAGTACGACCCTCACTATCTGCATCATTTTGAGTAGAACATATTTCAAGTCAGAAAACATAATCTGTTTCACATGCACATATCTATATCTGTTAACAACAGAATAGTTCTTTGCTGGCTTGAAATGGAATGCAGTCATTAAAACACGAGAATAAAATTGGGAGTATTCCTCTTTCCCTTTTTATATGCAATAAAATTTTAAGAGCTTTAGTACTAGAAGGTCATCTTTTCTGTTACATAATCTGATTTTCCTTCCAAGAGAATTAACAAGTTTGAAGAGTTTATTCACAGGCCCCAAAATTCCCTGGAGTTTCATTAGCAACAACATCATGTTTGCGTCTTAGCGCTAGTCACATCAAAGCAACATAGAAGAGCATGTTATAAATTTGAGGTCAACCAACCTCTCAGATCAGCTGGAACACCACTTTCAATGCACTTAAGCAACTTCTCTTCATCACCTTCCCGTGCAAAGGCATGTATAGCATCAAATTTTCTGCAAAGGAAAGGGGATGACATATAAAGTGAAATTTCCTTTTCAAAGCATTAAATTGAGGTAAAAGAACCGTAAGGTTGCATATTTCGTTGAATGCTAATTCACAAATAGGTGCACTCTAATCCAACCAAACAGTAGATTGGACAGGTACTTTTCAGACCTGAAAAAGTTAGCCAATCTACTGCAAGCTCCGATTCAATCTAAGCAAATATAATATAGACCTCGTGACAGCAATTTTTATACACATGCAAGCATGTAAACAAGAAATGCAGGAAATTGATTAGAATGGCATGTGTGCAATGCTTTCAGGAGAAACTACACAACTTTCAGTTTTAGCATGCTCTGCCCACTTGCTGGCAGTTTCATTTATGCTTGAAAAGAAAAATTAGAACAATCATGGTGATGTAAGCAGCTTCCAAGTAAAAGCTGAATCAGCAAGGAAAGTTTGGACGAACTGTCATTTATGTAAGAATTGATATTTGGAAGAACTCTTCTCTCTCTCCTTCCCTCCATTTCTCTCATCCCCTTTGAAGACCTACTGACGTCAAAAGGGGGAAAAATCTATAGTTATTTTCCCCTTTATGGTGATCTGGAAGTTGTTGAGGTAAAAGAAACAAAAAGTTGAATTATGGCATCATATACAGATGGTAAGGACAGAGTCCTAGATGATTATAGACAACTACATATAATGATGCATGAGACGTGTTTTTAAAAGAAATACAGTCACAAATATGGTGAACTTCAAACATACAGAGGAAGTTCAAGATCTTTACAATTCACTTTCAGAATCCTCCTCGTATATAAAGGAACTAAACACAGGTCCCATCGGTCCCTTGGAGCCTGCATTTGGTGCATCACTGCTCTCTTCACCTCTGCTCTTCTGCCAGCAGTACATAAAGGGAAAGATGGTGACAACAATTGTTAAGATGAGGAGAATGCAGTTTTTAGTTGAAAAGAAAGATTATGATCTCACAGTTCCTGATCCCATAGCCCATGAGGGATATAACGTAGTAACAATGTCAATATATTTCTCCATTGCTTCTTCTGGAGGCATAGCACCCAATTTCTGCCATGCTTGCCTATATCAATCAAAATAAATCTTTCAACTTGTTGGCCAAGGGTCACCAACACAAAGATATTGGTTATCCATCAAAAGTTAATGGACAAGGAAATAAACCACAAAAATGCTTGTCAAAGCTGAAGATGGATAAGAATTTATTAATTAACCCAATCACATCATATACATGATTTGTTTTCTGGAAAAATAGTAACCGCAAAAACAGTTGTAATATGCATGTTATTCAAGAACTTTAATCCCCATAGTGGCAAGGTATGTTGAATCTATCAGCAATAAACAGGCAGAGAAAGATAGAGAATTTTCACAGGGACTTAAAATATATCATCTTTTGGCCACGGAAAAATAAATTTCTCAAAGAAACACAGTTCACGTGTCTCCACACGTCATCCATACTACTTATGTCCTGATCTTCATCCCAGTACATAAGAAGAGTGGAAGTAAACCAAAAATCACATTGCACACACATTCATGAAACAATAATATAATGTTTGATAATAGAACCACCTTGATGATGATCCTTTGCTCCAGTAGCATCTAAGGTTTCTCAAACAATAAAATTGGATATAAAATTATGCTTCTCTGGCCAATCTCACTTCTCAATGCTATAATTTTGCATATCACGTTCCAAAAATAGTATCCTATAAGGTAACATAAACCCAAACACAGCTCATGCCCCCACCAAAAATGGAAAAAGACAAAATACTTTTTAGAGATATTCTAATGCCCCAGCTTATGCCAAACTAATAGCCTATTAAGAAACTGCTCAAGAGCCCATAATCAAGTGTTGGAACGAGGTCAGCATAAAACATAAGTGTTCAGGAACAGTAAGGACTTATATTCTATCAACTGAAATCTACTTCTTTATATTATAATTTTCCTTACTTAAAAATGTTTCTTTTTAAGAGAATCAAAATAACAGCGTTTCTTATATTTCAGCAAGTTTTCCTTTTCTTGCTTTGAATAGTTATGCTAATGATTGATCATGGGATAGTGATGTAAACAAAGCAATGAAAGAACCAAAATAATTATGTGACCTTTTTTAATTGCAGATATTATAGTGAATAATTTCCTATTTCTCAATCATAACATATCATTATTCATTAATGAGAAGTATCATAATCAAAACTATTTAGCTGGCAGACCACAACACTAGCTAATATAAGTCGAAACTAATTTAACTCGTTACAATTCTTAGGATTGCTTACTGTATCATTATCAACCCATTATTTCCAACAAAAACAAACAACCATCACTGAAAAAGCTCTTATTTAAACATCAAGAAATGGAAAAACTAACAGGAATCAGCTATTAACAAGTTAATTAACTCGATCCACTCCAAATGATCAATGATTACCATTTGGCCCGAGCAGTGGGCTTGAGCAGGGAAGGCTGTGCAGCACTACAGGGTCCCTCGGTGGCAATCTTATAAAACCCATAAAGCTGCAACTGCACCTCGTTCGACACATTCTGCGCAGAGCTATCGGCTGCAGTGGCCGCCACAAATGCCGTGGCAGCACTAAATGCCTCGTCCAATTCAGTGCTCTCCACACCCTCCCAATCATCGTCACTGTCGGTAAGATCACCAACAGTCGAGCTCTCACGGGCTAATCCCTCATTTTCGACGATCAAAGGTTTGCTTTCTCCCAAACCCCTAGACAACGAAGCTACAGTTTCCTCTGCGGGCTTGGATGCAGGTTCCGGTGAAACAGAACGGGCATTTCGGAGATTTTCATCGCGGTACGCGAAGATTACAGAGAACAATTTAGCGAGTAAAAAAGAGAAAATTACACCAAAGAATACCGATTGAACGAATTGTTGCCACTCAGCCATGATTATGCACATAAAAAATCAACCGATTTATAATTCGAAATATAAACAAAGAGAATTGTAAGGAAACCCTAGAAATTCCCTTTTTTGTGCTCCCACGAATTCACGAGGAGAATTACCCAAAAAGCCAGAAGGCAAAATTCTTAACAGATGATACTGTAATTGGCCCCTTCGATCACAATTAAACCTTTGATTATTGGTGAAATTTATAACAATTCCAAGGCAGTAATGTCGTTAAAACATAATCAAAATCATATAGCATCACGTGGCGAAATTTTTTTGCTGGGGGCAAGAAAAAGTGGTGAGAGAGACAGAGACTGGTAAAATGATTTTCCTGTTATTCCTTGTTATCTTTTTTCACCTTTTTGGTATAAATGGATTATTTTCGATTTAATTATTTTAATGGTCATTGAACTCTTTGGATGCTATTACTAAAATCAAAAATATTAATAATGAATTTGTAAAAATTTTAAATATACTGTTCGGTTTGATAAAGTGAATTGTACAAGGTTGAGCACATTACAATAGAGAAAAGAAAAAAGACATGTTCTTCCTCCAAAGCATATTTCAATGGTACAAAAGATAAGAATGAGATAAATTCAGTCTTGCTGGCAGTCGCAGTATGAGAGTTCGATTCCTGAAACATGAATTGTGACTCTTTGTGGGCACCAGTGTTTTCCTGACCTGTTGGGACACATTTCGTGATTAACTTCTCTCACGATACTTTAGGGACGGGGCAGTAGAGAACCCTTAAGGTTGGAGTTCAACCTTTTAAGAAAAAAGACGTGTTCCATATGAACCAAGTAATTAACACAGCTAATAAGAAATTCGCTTTCCAATAACGTCAAACTTTGTTGAAGTAAATGGTTAAATTAAAGCCATCACTTATAATCACAAAAATTGGCCCTTGGAACCTCTTTTGCTCCCTTTAATTTTTTTTTTTTTTTTTTAATTCTCGAATCCCTCGCTCCCCCAATTTCTCCCTTATAACCCTCGACCCCACCTCTTTTGATAAATTTTGAATTGATCGAATGGAGAATTCAAGCACTACAAATGGGATCGCTCGGTGGCTTGGAACCAATGTTGTCAAGGCCTTTTTTGCATCGTCGGATAGGTGCTCGTACATAAATTTGACTACATACGACTCTGATGATGATGACGATGAAGAGGCTAAGGATCGTCCTCTGGTGTTCACCACGCTAAAGTCCGTCAACTCCACCTCCTCCTTGGCCTCCGCTACAACCACCACCACTAATAGTAATGCTATTCCTCCTTCCGTTGATACCCTCCCCTCCCAGTCTGACCATCATTATCATTCATTTTAGTCGTTGGTGATTCATAAAATGTTTTACAGTTCTCATTTGGATATGTGTTTCCTTTTTGAAATATTGAATGATTTAAATTGATGATTGATTTTTGTTGTAATTGGTTTTTAAATTAGAAATTTTATTTGATCGTGCGCATGATTAAGGAACTGAACTTTAATTATGTGAATTTTTTTTTAATTTTATTATTATTATTATTATTTTATTTTTATTTATTATTATTTTTTTTTTGGGTATGAAACAGCATTACTATGATAATAATGGAATTTTCTGGCTTCTAATATTGACGACAGTCTTTTTTAATTTTAGTTTTTATTTTAACTTTATTTATGAACGAAAAATGGTACATTTCTAAAACATCCCGCATTGAAGTAGTTGAAAGCCATAACATTGATGCACCACCTTTGCATTAAATTTCCTACTCAGAGCATTGTCACTAAAGTGAAGGGAAATCGTGGGTAACTCGAGAATATTATTTAAGTGCTTCAAGAAATGGGCTCCACAAGCCCTAATGGATACACACAATCATCATGGTGGAGCTCACTAAAATAGAGCCCATGGAGTTGACTTAAGCGAGGTCTCCAAAAAGAAATAGCGATTGGTGATAATTAGGGATCCACGACATTAAGTAATGATGATCCACCTAAAAAAAAGAAAGAAGAGAGGGAGAGAGAACTCTCAGAGGCGAACCAAGGTGTGTTCGCAAAGAAGCACTTTGACATAATGGGGATCAACCCGAGATTGACTTTTCGTGCCATGATAATTCACCACAAAGTAAAGTCTAGAATTTAAAACTTAAAAGCGATGACAAATGAGTGAAAAGAAAAGCAATTCTTTCATAATCAAAGTTGACAAATTGTGGCTATGAGTTTCAAGGAGGCTCATTTCTCGTTGGGATTTGCAATCACGTGCTTGTACCCAAAATATGACCTCTCATGAACTTGCCAAGAGCTCATAGATTTAAATGAATTTGGTTTGAAATCCTGAGTTGGTTTTGTTGTTAAGTTCGTCAACATTCCATAAACGAAATTTGATTTGCAATCCATAGCTGGTTTTGTCGTTGAACTCGCTAATGTTCTAGCCTTAACTATCATGTTAGCCCATCCAAAATCCTAGCCTAGAAGTTGTTTATGGACGGTTCATCTAGTGAAGATGGATTAAGAAAAAGAATTGTGCTAATAAGCTTAGAGGTTCACAAGCTTAATTGCACTCTCTGCTTAGACTTCAAAGCCACAAACTATAAGGTATAGACCAAGGCTCTCATGACTGGGAATCACCTTGCAAAGGAGATGAACACTAAGAAATTTGAGGTATACAACGATACTATCCAGTTAGAGTTTCAGTAATATCCAATTATCATTCAAATATCTTTATTAAATGTGCTAAAATAATGATTTGATACAATTTTTAATAGTGAAAGACATTTGCAAAATTTGAAGTACTCATCTTGTTCATGATTTTTACTTGAGAAGACTACCATGACAAATATGGTGATGTCAAGGGGTTCGACTTAAAGTTAGTTGCTTTCAAGCTATTTCTTCTATCAAATGGAATTTATATTTTTTAAGTTATTTTCTTTATTGACAAAATTTAGTTTTCGAGATAAATTATTAACTTATTTAATAAAAAATAAACTTTAAACATAGTCAAATATGAGTATTCACATTGTTTGTCATAAGTGAGATACACAACAATTTACTACAACTATCCAGCAACGCTCTTTAGTTCAGACTATTAGTCAACATCAATCTAGTCTTCCAACAATCCGGAAACGTTAATTTACTATTTCAACTAATCCTAAATCGTCAATTTAGTCCAACTATCTGGCAACATTAATTTACTGCTTTTGTTATCAATCAACATCATGTTAGTCCTCCAACTATCTTGAATTGACAAGTTAGTCCTCCATTTACTAGGCAACGTCAATTTCATCCTCCAGCTATCAGTCAATTTTGTCCTTCAACTATCAGGCAACCTGTTTTTAGTCCTCCAACTACCTGGCTTCATCCTGTTAGTCATCCAACTATCTGTAGTTGATGAGTTAATCCTCTAACTATTAGGAAACGTCAATTTCGTCCTTCTCATATCGTCCTTCGATCTTCACACTGAATATTTGTAATATTATTCTCAAAGTATCCTAGCCTGAAAACTGAAATTAAATTTGCAAAAAGGACAGCTGAAAAGGAAAAGAATTCCTCAAAATTAACGGCGGGTTTTATTAAGCTTGAGGATTCGCCATGTTCTAGAAACAAGTTAAACAAACCCAATTGTTGGGCACTTTTTGGTAAGTGATGCCCGAATCCCCTAGGTTATGATGAAAAATTGAGGCCCGTATAACTTCATAAGCTATAAACCAAGGATTGAAGAATTAAATCCAAATCACAATTAAAGTAACTCAATTATGTTGGGTATTTAGAGGTAATCAGCTCATTAGACTAGGTGCTCAATACCCAACTTGAAGATAATTTGAAATTCACATAAAAGATAGATAAATATTATCGTTATATATTTCCAACCATTTTATCCCCCTTTTTTGGCTCTATCTTTCAGTTTTGATTTTATCTTATAGTTTTGATTTATCCTAATCTTGTAAGATTTTTTGGAGAACCCGCTTCTTTCTTGAAGCCTATAAATTGGAGACTCTCCTCTTCATTTTATACACATCAAAAATTGAGAGAAAAACCAAGAAAGAACTCTCCCTACTTGGTGCAAAAACATGACACATTCTCTGCCTTCTTTGTGAACTTGTCTTTGTGACTAAAAATGACCTTCAAATTGGAGATACCTTTGTGGTGTGGATCAAGTATCTGAGCCCAATCTAGAAGGGGGAAATCGTTCTTGAATTTTATGATTTTTTGGTCTTGTTTTTCTTTTCTTTAATCTCTACAAACCTAAACTAATTGATTGTTTAATTTGATTTTTTAGGTGACGATGAAAATCCGGCCAAAATCCAACTGAAAATCGGCAGAAATCAAACTACCCAGATTTTTGCATAAAAATCGAACCTACAAAAGCGATTTCTCGGTGATTCAAAAGTCCATTGGTGAAACAGAGATCGGGGTTGAGACGTGCAGGTAGAGGCAGTGTTGGGTGTGTGGCGCGTGTTCACGACGGTGGTGCGTGGCAACTCCGACGGTGGCATGTGAGGGCTCGTGGGCTCGAATTTCGAGGAGTTGTCTTCAGACAGTTTGCTCCTCGTATTATTCCTGACATTTTTCGTGTTGAAAGTTTTCTATTTCAGGTTACACAGAAAAAGATGGATGATATTGCCCTTGGTGGATCAACAGTTGAAATTGCCACATATTTACTGAATTACTTTAGGCCAAAATTGTGGTCTTAAAGCAGTAAATTCACATCTCTCATAATTTACGGATTCAGACAAGTCCGCTCTAGTAAATTGGCTGAAACTTTACATTATCGAACTAGTAGATCATCGTGTGGGGTAATTATTAGGATTGAGGGTTGTCATTGCTTGGCAACCATTGCTTGTTGATAGAATCTAGGATTACTTGCCATTATCTGTTTAATTTTCTAAGTGAAATTATTTATTCGTCTTTAGATTAATTTGTTGAATGTCGTTGCGTTATTTAATCTCGTATTATTTTTTATTTGTACCCAAACTCCTATTCTAGTTCTTCCCTTGATCTGAGAACTCGATTTTCACGAAACCCTGAGGTTCCAGAATACTATATTATTATTAAACCATAGGAATCTTGTTACTTTATGTAATCTGTGTAACCTGTGAATTTTACATATCTGAATTTGTGTTCTGCGCATTTTTTAGTAAAATGTCAACAAATCACTTTGAGTTGGGTATCTTTAACGATAAAGGAGATTTTTCATTTTGGAACAAAAAATGAAAGATATTCTTGTTCAACAAAAGGTTTTTAAAGCTATTGATGACTCTTTTCCTATAAACTTGACTACTGAAGAAAAAGAAATATGGATGAATTGGCATACATTTTATAATATTACACTTGTCTGATATGGTATTAAGAAAAGTTGTAAATTACAATCAACTAAAGAACTTTGGGACAAATTGGAGGAACTTTATGTGTCTAAATCAACGCCAAACAAACTTTTTCTATTTGAAAGCTTTTTTAGTTTCAAAATCGATTCTTTAAAAGATTTGGATGACAATTTGAATGTCTTTAATAAACTCGTACAAGATATCACTAACTGTGGTGAAAAGGTATCTTAAGAATATAAAACAATTATTTTGTTAAATACTATCCTTGAAACTTATAGAGAAGTTAAAAATGCTATTAAATACGGAAGAGATACTTTAATACCTGAAATTGTCATAGACTTGTTAAGAAGTAAAGAAATGGCAATGGGAGCTGAGAGAGTCCAGAGAAAAAGTGGTGAGGTTCATATGATGAGAGGTAGGTCTCAGTCTAGGTCCCATGATTACCAAAGTGGATACGTGTCTGGTAGTAAAAAGAAAAAAGTTTATCTAGGTCAAAAAGTAAAACTAAAGGTAGAAAATGCTATGAGTGCAGTAATCTAGACACTTCATTAAAGATTGTTATGTTGAGAAAAACAAACAAAAGGAAAATGTTTACGATGAGACAAATGTTATTACTTCTTGTGATGAATTTTGTAAAGTATATGTGTTATTAAATTCTGAAACTACTGAAGTAAATTTGACTGTGAAATCATATTAAAATGAATGGATACTTGATTTTAGTGCATCATTTCATGTTTTATCACATAAAGACTGGTTTGAAAATATGCAAGAATCTGAAAGTGGTCATGCTATTTTGTACAATAATCATGCATATAAAATTGCTGGTATTGGTGATATCATGTTAAAAGTTAACACTGGTTATGTGCTTAAATTACATGGAGTCGGATATATTCCTGAAATGGCTAGAAATATTATTTCAGTAGGAGCATTAGAAACTGATTTACTAGTAGAATTGAAAACAACATGCTTAGAATGATTAAGGGTGCTCTTGTCATATGTAAAGGTACTAAAAGAAACGGTATTTATGTGATCATTGCTGAAATTGTTAAAAATTCAACTTTCTCTATAAATTTGACAAACATTGATGACATACACAAGTGGCACAATAAATTAGCTCACATGAGTATTAAAGGACTTAAACTGCTAAATAATAAAGGTGTATTTGGAAAAGACTGTGTGTCTAATATGCCTTCTTGTGATCAATGTGTACTTGGTAAACATTATATGTCATCTTTTTCATCTGGCATGCACAAAACTACTAAAGCTTTAGAATATATTCATATTGATTTATGGGGGCCTACACTAATCCTACAATGGGTGGTAATAGATATCTTATGTCCATAATTGATGATTATTCCCGTAGGGTGTGGATTTATCTGCGAAAAGATCAAATTGAAACTTTTGAAATTTTCAAAATATGAAAATTGAAAGTTGAAACTCAAACTGGCAAAAAGATAAAATATCTAAGAACTAATAACGGCCTAGATTTCTGTAATTATGATTTTGATGATTCGCGTGAAAAATATGGAATTACTAGACATAAAACTGTTCCTTATACACCTCAACAAAACGAGGTGGCTGAACGTATGAATCGTATTTTACTTGACAAAGTTAGATGTATGATGTTGAGTTCTAGAATTCCTAAATCTTTTTGGGGTGAAGCTGTTATCACTGTGTGTTGTCTGATTAATTTGACACCTTCTACTGCATTAAATGGTGATACTCCACATGAAAAATGGTATGGTAAATGTGCTGACTATACTGTGTTGAAAACTTTTGACTGTACTGTTTTCTCTCATCAAAATGAGGGAAAACTAGAACTTAGAACTAGGAAATGTGTTTTCTTAGGATACCCTGAAGGAGTTAAAGGGTATAGGCTTTGGGATGGAAATCAAAATGGAGTTAAGATCATCATAAGTCATGATGTTACATTTAATGAGTCTGAAATGTTATGTCTAAAATCATAAAGTGACACCTGGAAAGAAAAGACAGCAAGAAAACACTAGCGACGAATCTCAAGTAAAATTAAGGTCCTTAAGTGTTCAAACCCCCACCAATTCAATCGAGGTGGAGCGTCAAAATCCTGAACTAAAAGTTAATTAGAGTGAAAATATTGTGAGAGATGAAGTTATAGAGGAACATCAAGGAGAGCAAAATCCTTCTTCTAATTATCAATTAGCTAGAGACAGAGTTAGAAGAACACATAGAGTGCCTCAAAGGTTAGAATCTGATTTTGAACTTGCTTATGATAGTTATGAAGAACTAGTTGATAAGGAACCAAACACATATGAAGAAGCCTTGAGGAATGAACAATCTGAAGATTGGGTAAAAAATGAAAGAATGAATAAATTCCCTCGATAAGAATCAAACATGAAAATTAGTCCCAAGACCTAGAGACAACTCTATTATTGGGTTTAAATGGGTTTTTAGAATTAATGAGGGAATTACCAAAGGAGAGGGTTTAAGGTTTAAGGCTAGACTTGTGGCCAAATGTTACACACAAAAGGAAGGGGTAGATTATAATGAAATTTTTTTTCCAGTTGTTAAGTATACCACAATTAGGACTATGCTTGCATTAGTTGCACATTTCAATTGGCAACTTGAACAACTTGATATTAAAATTGTTTTTCTGCATGGAGAACTTGATGAAAAAAAATTTATGGATCAACCTAAAGGTTTTGAAAATAAACAAAAACTTGATCACGTGTGTTTTCTTAAACGTTCTTTGTATGGTTTAAAACAATCTCTCAGACAATGGTACGAACGTTTTGATTTGTTTGCTAAAACAATTAATTTTAAAATGAGTGAATTTGATGATTGCTTATACTATCAAGGTAATGCAAACAATAATAACTATATGTTACGTAGACGAACTTAAAGTTGTTAGATGATGTAAAAATTACTTTAAGCAATGAATTTGACATGAAAGACCTAGAAAATGCTAAAAGGATCTTAGGCATAGAAATTCAAAGAGATAGGTCTAATTCAATGTTATGTTTGCATCAGGCTCCATATATCATGAAAACTTTGAAGAAATTTGGCATGAATTAATATAAAGCTGTTACATTACCTTTAGTTAATCACTTTGTATTATCTAAAGAACAATCACTTGCTAATGAATGAAGAGGAAGAGGAATATATGAGAAGAATTCCATATGCAAATGCCATTGGTTCTATAATGTTTCTAATGGTGTGTACTAGACCTGACTTAGCCTTTGCTATTAGTACACTTAACAAGTATATGTCCAATCCTGATCCCAAACATTGGGAAGCTTTAAAATGGCTGTTTAGATATTTGAAAAGAACATGTAATATTGGCCTCAGGCGCAAAGCCAACACCTGGCGAGGGGGAGCGGTCGCTCGTGTTGATTCTGCCGGAATCTGTAGAACCGTCGGGTAGCCGTTCACCACCGACGACGACTTGCAGCAGTTGCAAACTTGCGGCGCCTGGAGAAGGAAGACGATTCAGACGAAGAAGGGCAAATGTCCGTTTGCTTCTTTTTTTTTTTTTTTTTGGTAATTGAGAATTTTGGGCCTCTTAATCTTATTGTTTACCCCAATTGTCCAATGAACCTAGAACTGTGAAATGCCCAAATCCAATTCTCCCAAATTACCAAACGCCCAAACCCTTTCCTCACTTCTTTCGTTCTTTCTCCAGACTACGTGACCTAGCTCCCCACTCCACTTCTCCAGGAGGCAGACGCAGCATTCGCCGCAACCCGAAGCTAAGGCAACGAACGACGTGTTCTACGAGTGCGAGACTTGCTTTTGCTAGCTGCTTCAGTTAACGGACCCTGCGTCCCTACCGATGAGTGGTGATCGTTTCTTTTCTTTCCCTTTTTTTTTTGTTTTGTTTGTTTTTGTTTTGTTCTATTTTTGTTTTGGAAAAACATTTTGATTTTGTTCTAATTTGTTTTCGCTAGCCTATTTCCTACTGTATTTGAGTACTTGACTTGGAGTTGTTGTCTTGTTGATGTTGAGTATTGTCGTATTGAATAACTTAATGTTAATTATGTTATGATTTATTCATTTGGGAATTTATGTTTGCGAAATGTAATTTATGAATTATGATAAGTAATTTATGTTTTATCATGAGTTATATTAATTGATTATTGATTTGAGAATTTATGTTCACGAAATTATATTTGCAAATTATAATTTATGATAAGTAATTTATAATTTTCGTTTGCTTTTTTTTTTTTTTTTTTTTGGTAATTGAGAATTTTGGGCCTCTTAATCTTATTGTTTACCCCAATTGTCCAATGAACCTAGAACTGTGAAATGCCCAAATCCAATTCTCCCAAATTACCAAACGCCCAAACCCTTTCCTCACTTCTTTCGTTCTTTCTCCAGACTACGTGACCTAGCTCCCCACTCCACTTCTCCAGGAGGCAGACGCAGCATTCGCCGCAACCCGAAGCTAAGGCAACGAACGACGTGTTCTACGAGTGCGAGACTTGCTTTTGCTAGCTGCTTCAGTTAACGGACCCTGCGTCCCTACCGATGAGTGGTGATCGTTTCTTTTCTTTCCCTTTTTTTTTTGTTTTGTTTGTTTTTGTTTTGTTCTATTTTTGTTTTGGAAAAACATTTTGATTTTGTTCTAATTTGTTTTCGCTAGCCTATTTCCTACTGTATTTGAGTACTTGACTTGGAGTTGTTGTCTTGTTGATGTTGAGTATTGTCGTATTGAATAACTTAATGTTAATTATGTTATGATTTATTCATTTGGGAATTTATGTTTGCGAAATGTAATTTATGAATTATGATAAGTAATTTATGTTTTATCATGAGTTATATTAATTGATTATTGATTTGAGAATTTATGTTCACGAAATTATATTTGCAAATTATAATTTATGATAAGTAATTTATGTTTTGATGAGGATTGATTATTGATTTGGGAATTTATGTTTACAAAATTATATTTGTGAATTGTGATTTATGATAAGTAATTTATGTTTAGATGATGAATGATTATTGATTCAGAAATTTATGTTTACGAAATTATGTTTGCAAATTGTTATTTATAATAATTAATTTATGTTTTGTGAGTTATGATTATTAATTTGAGAATTTACATTTAGGAAATTAGGATAAATGAAAAAAAAATTAATTGAGAAGATGTTAGCCACTCAATTCAACCCGTGTGTCCTGGGTTATTTTTTTAATCAATTGTAATTGAAAAATAATAGGGTCATCTTGCAGATTATGAAACGAAGTTTTCTACCGAAATGAAAGTCCATACGATTTTGACGTTTAGTTCATTTACATATATATTGAATAACTTTTAATATTATGTAATCAAATTTTAATAAACGATCGGACTATTATGATCGTTGACGGTCAATGGTCAACCCGCCCTAGCTCGACTTCGATCTTGGATTCGCGGGTGATTGGCCTGATATATAAGTTTAGTACTGAAGGAATAAAATTGAAAGGTTTTACTGATACTAACTATACTGATGATAGAGATAATAGAAAATCTAAATCTTCCTATAAGTTTACTTTGTGCAATTCATGTGTTAGTTGAAAATTACAACTTCAATATGTATCCTCTACTGAATTAGAATACATTGCTACTACTAAAGCCTTTAAAGAATCTTTGTGATTTAAAGGTTTATTAAATGAACTTGGTATTTTTAAGGACAATGTGACAATATATTCTAATAGTCAATATGCTCTTCACATGTACTAAACATATAGATGTTAGATTGAATTTCATTAGAGATATGGTTTCTCAATAACTGGTAAAAC
The DNA here is from genome assembly GCF_002742605.1 of Olea europaea var. sylvestris. Classification (NCBI taxonomy): domain Eukaryota; kingdom Viridiplantae; phylum Streptophyta; class Magnoliopsida; order Lamiales; family Oleaceae; genus Olea; species Olea europaea. The sequence continues at coordinate 10,757,152 of NC_036237.1, forward strand.
TTGATTAAGTCATTTTAGAATATAATCCTGCAGATATAAAAATTAAAATGCTCTCATTGGTAAAGTTTAGAAGTTGTCTTGATCTTCTAAACATTAATACAAATTTGAAAGTCTCTTTTCTTATGCTATTTGTTATCGTATCTGACTTGTAGGATGATTTTGCATCAAGATGGAGGTTGTTAGGCATTTTTTGATTAGTGATGCCCAAATCCCCTAGAATATGATAAAAAATTGAGGCTCGTATAACTTTATATGCTATAAGCCCAAGATTGAATAATTAAATCCACATCACAATTGATGTAGCCCAATTATATTGGGTATTTAGAGGTAATCAGTTCATTGGGTTAGGTGCTCAATACCCAACTTAGAGATAATTTGAAAATCACATGTAAATAAAGTGGAAATTGCATGGCAACAGGTGTTTAATATTTACAATTCATACATCAGGGTTTAAGTTTATTTGTTCAAATATCAGGTATTAATTTAATTATAAAACCACTCACCCCTAACTTCCCCATCCCCCAAACCCTAATTATTATTATTTTCTTCTCTCTCTCTACACTCTGTTCTCTCTCTACGCTCTCATTCCTCTGTTATTTTTCTTATACACCATCGAATCACTGCTAGCAGCGACGCCTTGTCAATAGTGACTGCAGCGTGACAACACCGTTCGCACAGCATGACAAGACCTAGCCATTTGTCATCCAATTTTTGAAGACTGCCCCGTACCTACGACGCTCCGTTCACACAATGATCTAAGTGTTGTAGTGACGATCTAAGTGGTGATTTTTGTGGTGTTGGCGGTAAGGTGGTTCTTCATCTTCTCCAATCCACCAACCCATCCCACCCCCCTTAAATTGAACCAAAATCATACCGTCACCACCGCCGTTGTCAATAGCGACAGCCACTCGTCGTCGCTAACTCCAATCCTTTCCACCACCACTCGCTGCCATCCCGAACCACCACCATCATCGACCTAAACCTTAAACAGCAAACACAAATCCACTGTTCATCTTCCAAGTTTCCGAATGAGTCCTTAAGGTACCCAAGATGGAGAATATAACTGCTGAAGCTTAAATGAGACATCCCCATCCAGATTTAAAGTATTTTAGTAAAACTCAAAGAGGCGAATTTTACGAGCCAAATCTTGTTGGAGCCTGTGGAAGGACTATAAATTTACGTACTTGAGTGGGTTCAAAAATAGTGTGGGCAGTGTTTTGCTAGGTTGGTGGGGGGGGGGGACTAGACTAACCCAGGACGACGTGGGATGGAGTCACCACTAAAGAATTTTTCAAATATAGTTTATAGTCTATGGAGTATTGTGATGGATTGGAATTGGGCGTTTGGTGTCTGTAACTGACTATTAAATTGTGACATTAAAATTCAATCATTTGTGACCATCAAATTTGAAAATAATTGATCTGTGATATTAAAATTCGATCATTTGTGACTTAAAAAAGTAATCTGTAACCATAAAATTTGAGAATATGTGACCCGTGACCTGTATTTTTTTGGATTTGCAACCAACGATATAAACTGTAACCTATAAAAATTTTGAATTGTGACATCGACATAATTTGTGACCAATTAATTTAATAATATGTGACTTATAATTGTGTTCATGTGACAATTAATTGTATAAATGTGACCTCATTATATTTAATTAATAAATATTTTTAATTAATTAACTAAAACCTGATTTTTGCATTAGTTAAACGTAATAGCCGATTTTTGAATTGTGCATAGTTAAAACATGAGTTGTGATTTTTTCCCACAAATAAATATTATCGTTATCTTTTTCCAACCATTTATCCCCTTTTTGAGCTCTATCTTTCAATCTTGATTTTATTCTAATCTTGCAAGATTTTTTGGAGAACCCGTTTCTTTCTTGAAGCCTATAAATTGGAGACTCTCCTCTTCATTTTATACACACCAAAAATTGAGAGAAAAACCAAGAAAGAACTCTCCCCGCTTTGTGCAAAACCTGCTCTGCCTTTGCGAATTTGTCTTTGTGACTAAAGATGGCCTTCAAATTGGAGATACCATTGTGGTGTGTATCAATTTTTTTTTTTTTTTTGTCTTGTTTTTCTTTTCTTTAATCTCTACAAATCCTAAACTAATTGGTTGTTTGATTCGATTTTTTAGGTGGATTTGTTGCACACCATTTATTTTTATTTTTATTTTTATCGTATTGAGAGTCTCGTTGATCATTAATTTCTTTAGCTTCCACTACCTCATTGTCGGTTACTGGAAGTTTTTTTCCTTTCTTTTTATTGGGTTTTTAGCACATTTGACTGAATTCTACTTGTAATGTTTTTTCTTAAACACCACATTGTATATAAAATTGATACTTTCTTCTAAGACACTGCTAACTGACATAAATGAGACCTGATTCAATTGATTTCTGGTTCCAGGGAAGCACTTGGAGAATCATGTTATTGGTGGTGTTGTCTATGCGGAATAATTAGAAGGATTTGGTGGTAGCCTGCGTGTCCATCGGTGGAACCTTAAATTGCATGATGAAATGAAAGTGCAATGTGCATATTCATATTTCAGTGACATAACAGTTTTGAACAACAGTCACTATGTTTTGGTGGATCATCTTCAAAATAAATTTTTACAAGTTTTATGTTGTCTTTAGGAACAGATTATTGTCCGGTTTATATTGATCATATGTTGGCTATTTAGAGTTGATGACATCTTTTACTCTTTAAGTAGCACCATTTCTTAATTATTTTTGTAGAATTGGTTTCCTAGTGGTGTTTAAAATTGTGGTGATACGACCTTTATGGCTTTAAGGAAGAGTTATTTTTCATTCTTGTTACTTTTTGATCCCTTCATCGCAGGCGGCAGGCCCAATTATAAAAAGTTGAATAATGCAGTGCGTGAACTTGCTACGAACAAGGAATTTCTTTAATCTCAAGTAAGTGAATAAGTTATATTTCAATGTGAAATATCATTCATGCTACATTAAAAAGTGAGAGAGACCATTTTCAATTCTATTAAACTGCTGTACTTCATTTTACATTTGACACAGGGCATCACCAGCCTATCTGGTGTTTTGTCTCTTCAATTTTTGTGTGAATTTCTACTTCCTGGTGGGCTATAGACATAATATTTTTTATGGGTTTGACATTGAGATCTGCTCTGTGCTAGTAAATGGCTGATTTTTAAAATTCAACATGGGGAATATTGACTGTAAAGTTATGATAAAATGGTGAATACATTAAGCCAACGATATTCTGTTTAAGCTAAGCAATTTTAAGCTCAATTCTTAAAGGTTGAACCCCAATCTTGAAAGCCCTCATCGCCCCGCCCCTAGAGCTTTGTGAGGTAGGTAAATCGCGGGATGTGCCATAGCAGATCAGAGAACAAGAGTTACATATACACTGCGCCTACAAGGAGTCTAATTCCATGTTTCAGGAATACTTTAAGCTCAATTCTTTATCCTCTCTCAAGTTGTTTGAGACACACGTCTTTGCCCTTGCAAGTTCTGTATAAAGAAGATCTATGATGCACCGACACATGATTTTTCAAAAAAGTACAAACACGACAATTAGTCGACACATTGATTAAATTCTTTAAAAAACTTCATTTATATAATATAAAATTTTTTATACTTGTTATTAATTTTTTTGTTGAAATCTTTTAGATATGATTAATTATTTATTATTTACTAATAATTTTGAGTTAAAAATATATAATATTTTTAATAAAGAATGAAAAGAAAACTTTATGGTAGAGTGTTCGAGGAGTGTCAGTATCGACACGTGTTGGACATAGATACGCAACTCTAATTGAAGTGTCCGTACTACAGAGTGAAAGATTAATGGAGATCATAGTTATTGTTCTGTTGATCACTCTCTTGAGAAGCACTATTCGTATTGAAAACCTGAAACGATACAAATAGGAATCTTGAGTGCTCTTGTGATGGTGAGATTTTAAAATTTAGAAGGAAGACTAGCTTTAAAGAACTCAAAAGTTTTGAATTAAGCCGATGTTGAAATTTTTTGATGCCTCTTCGTGCTTCTCCTCCCTTGGTTCCAGCCGATTGATCTTAATGTACTTTTGGCTCCCCCCCCCCCCCCCCCCCCCCCACCCCCCGCGCC
>NC_036237.1:10761298-10776100 GCF_002742605.1 Olea europaea var. sylvestris
TTTTTTTTTGGCCCCCCCCCCCCCCCCCGCCCAAAGACAGGGTGAAGTCAATGATCAAAGAAGCTAGTCGATGAATTAAGCATGGCTGTGGCGTCTTATTTGCAGAGTTTACATATATTACTGATGCATATTACCAGTGAAAAGAACTGGATATGTTGTTCTTTCTTTACACCTGTTTGGAAATTTGACCTTATTGAATGTAATCTCTTCGTAAAGGATGTTGTCTCTGTTTTGAATGTCAACTTATTAAGCCTTACATTACATATCAGCAACAAAAGCTTTTCTTTACAGAACTAATAATCATAAGAAGAAGAAAACGCTACGCCTACTGTAATCAATCCAGAGGAAAATAGCTCACTCCCAAGCCACGGTTAACAAACTTTGTTTTGTACATGCCATGCTTCACGCAGTATAGTTTAGACCAGAAAATATCCTAGTGGTTACTCTAACACAAGGGAGCTTGTTTGGCTAAGCTTAAAAATAATTTAAATTACATTTACCGTTACTTGGTTTCCGAACATATTTAAATAAGTTTGTTTTCACTTGCTTTTAAGCAACAAAAGCATGCTTGGAAAGTGTTTGGAGACAGTAGAAATTATAAATAGATAAAATTGAGTGGTGAAATAATGAGTAGCGCCCGTGGTTCTCTCAAAATGTGTGAATAAAAAGTAAATCGGGTATTCTTATAAACATGAGCCAAACATACTCAAAGTTGCTTCTCTTACTTTACTGTCTATACTTTTTTTCAACTTCGATAAAGAAAAATTTATTTTCAAACAAGTAACCTTATAAGCTCAGCCAAACATGCTACAAAGGTCAGACAAAAAATCAATCAGACCAGCCAACATGCCACGAGAAAACGTTCTCCACCATTTTCCTCAAAATAAATTGGGGCCACTGGCCGGGCACTCCTCTGTTCCACTGTGATGACTGATAACCAAGTGAAAGATGTTATACAAAGATACATGGGACCCTTCATAAAGCTGCATAATACAGAAATGCATCTCGTATTGGCCGCTCTTCGCGTGTAAATCCATTTCTTTTCTGGTCCAACAGAAACAGACTTCGTGAATAAACAAATCGAGGGATTGTTGAATTGAGCGAAGTAACCAACTGAAAATAGTGCATACCTTAGTTTTTAATCAGCTGCTGGATTACAAACTTCATCGACTCAACTTGGACACTGGATGACTAGTCCTCCACGTTGATACAGCAATGTTGATGGTTTTGGGTCGGGTAAACAAATTTAACCCTTTAAAATCAACTTTCTGTGCAATGAACTTGCTGCACTTGACCAAATTGATAGATAAACAGAGGACCATAAAAATAGATCATATCCGATTTCTGCAGTGATCCTGCACTCATATTAATGGGGGGTCGGTAAACCATAATTGTAGAACGATCTAATCCGTCCATCCCTTCCTGCAGTAACAATCACTAGACCCCAGGCATGCGAAGTGGATGAACTCTGGCAAGAAGTCTTGAAAAGTTTGTATTGAGATTTACACATTTGATACAGCCCAGTACGGAGACTAGACGTGGGTAGCTTTTCCTCAGGCCAAGTTGCAGATCCCTTGGGGCTGGAGTCCAAGATAAAATCTTGGCCCAAAGAGAAATGAGTTGATAACTTAGTTAAACTCTCCTCGAGTTTGCTCGATTTGAATCTGTCCTCCAAGTTCCCTATCTTTAAGCCAGACCAAGGTATTGCCACAGAGGCGTCAGACGAGAAACACTCGAATGATCTAATGGGTTGCGAAGCAGAACATGATTCCTGATTATAGTTCCAGATGTAAACATTAGAATCCTCGGCCAGCGAGATAATGTGCTTTCCACTTGAGGTGAATGAAGCAGAAATCTGGTTCCCAGCACCGCCTAGGCCTATAGACAGAGCCAGGGTATTAATCTAAAAAAATAGAAAGATAAGGGAGGACTAATAAAATTCACCAGAGCCCAAATCATATTATTCCTTGAGGATATGCAATGAAGCACTAGTTGCTTACCTTTGTATCTCCCAATCACATTCATCCCGCTAAGAATTCTGATTTGTGAATCAGCACATGTGACCAACACTTTGCTCCAGTCTTGTGGGACAAACTGCATTCATGGGGCATCATATAAGAATCGAGTTGGATCAAAATAAAGGTTTTACTCTCGTTGCACTGTACTTATAGCTTCTCATTAAAATAGAAGGGTGATAGGCAACTGATGGTAACCTGAAATCCAGTTATCCTTTTGCTTGCCGATTTCTTTTTACTGGTCAAGCACATCTGCTCTTCCAATTGGAAGTGATTACCTTACAAAGAGAGAAGTCAAAATCAATAATCAATGTTTAGTGCCTACTAGTGAGTTTAAATTTCAATGCTAAATTATGGCATAATAGTAAGAGAATCATCTGGACTTCACGAGCAAAATCAAAACCTTCAAATATTACAGAGGGATAAATAAACCATAAAGTTGCATGGCATCATAAGACTTAAGAGCGATTGACCACTATTTTAAGCCACAATACATAATAATCTATAAATCTCTACAAATTACCTGATATACTAAAAAAGCGACACATGCCTGTGATAGAGCCAATAATACCACCCTATACAACAAAAAGAGAATTATTCCATTAGTATGTCTTATAAATTTATGAATCCATAGTTTCAATAAAATACTGAGGCATGTTTGATTATACGGATCGGCGACAACTCAACAGTATTAAAAAAATAAAAAAATAAAAATGAAGAAGAAGAAGTTAAAATCTTATCCATTGTCGTCTTCAATCCTATTTGAATACTGTATCATAATTATCTGTAAAAGGATAGACAATCAACAGACCTGCCCATCAGGCCTATAAGAAACAGCAGTAACTATGTCTCTTATTTCAGTCCAGTTGATAACTTGATAACCGCTGATTGTCCAAATCCGAACTTTTCCATCAATTGAACCACTGATGAAGTAATCATCATTCACAGGGTTAAATTGAACGCAGGTTACTGCATACAATTAAATTCATTTTTAGCAAAAGGAATCAGTATGTCAAGACATTGATATAATGTTTTTTCACAAGCCAAATCCTATCAAATCACTATATGCAACTGGTTACACACCATAATCACTATGCAGAAAGACCTTGAGACACTGCTCATATCCAACCCGCCACAAACGAACAGTTTTATCAATTGATGAAGAAAGCAGACACTGCAAGAAAACTTAGTTATATATAATACCATTCATTCCCAGGCAATTTCAAAAGAAAACCTACTTGATTGCATGTCGAAAACTCACATTAGTTTTCGACCAAGAAAGATCCACAATGTCTCCAGTGTGACCTACAAATATGTGCAATGGCTTCTCCAAAATCCGGAAAACCTTTGGAGGAAAGATGATACATGCCGAGTCTTTTGGTTTCCTTAAACTCTTCAATTTGTTGGTTTTATATTCTTCCTTCATGAGAGGTTCCAATTCAGAAAGATGGTTCACCGAGAAGTAAATGCAAGATTGATCTACATCTGGAATATCAGTATCGCTTGATCTGTCATCTTCCACCACTTGCCAAATTCGCACAATTTTATCTTCACCAGCACTAGCCAGGTATTGTCCGTCGAGACTAAATTTTATAGTAAGGATTGACCCTTCATGAGCCTTGATATCTTGTCCAGTGACAAGTGCAGAGAGTTCTTTCAACATTTTCCGTTTATGCCGAACTCTAACTCTCTGAACCTTGGTCCCCTGAACTCGACTAGGGCAATTGGATCTAGGATTATCAGCTCTCCCATTCCCACTCATCATGAGTGTCAAGGAACGGAATCTACTCAACCAGCGAACTTTTACTTTATTTATTATTTTCGAAATATTTCCATTGATCTCAAATTCTTTCTCCCGAAGTTGCTGAACTGAATTAGTCAGTCGAGTAATGTTGTCAAACTCTTTGGATATCAACACTTGGTCCAACCCTGCAACTCCAACAGCTCTCCGTTTGTCATCCTCCACCAAATTATCAACATCACACTCGCGTCCATCATTTAAATTCATGTTTCTACAAATAAAATTTTCACTTGGAGCCACTTCTCTTACTAAATCCAAAACACCAGTGGACCAACTTGATACACAAGAATGACTAGAAGAAAATTCATCTTCAAAAATTGAATTTCTTAGAACGGACTCACTACTTTCCATTATTCTATCAATATCTTCCCTAAACACGCCACATTTACCATTATTATGTACATCAAAGGAATTGTTTCCTTCTAACCTATCTAAGCTCAATTCCATCCGTCTAATGAATTTCCTACGACGCTCCCTAACACTTTGAGGACTCCCAATCCACAAATCATATTCACAATTATTAGCCCCAGCATTATCAGAATCAGACTGGGAAGCTGATGCAATGTGCTCTGATGCATCAAAGAATCGAAATTCTTTATCCTCGTCACTGAAGCTACCCATGATTTCTCGGGCTCAACCCATAAAAAACAGAAACCCTGCGTCCCGAAACTCGGAAGTACTAGGCAATGCTGAAGTGGTTATCCAGTCCAATATAAACCCTTCATTGAAAACGGAAACACGTGTAAGGTCAAGAAAGAAATAGTAGAGTACACAAAACATAAGCCCAAGAACCAAGGTTAAAGTAAAACAATATATAACAATTAAAAACTCCAGTATTCCAGCTAAAACATAAACAATAGAAGTTCCGACATGGATCCCGATTCAGTCCCATTGAATCTGGTTCTCATTTAACACAATAGAAAGCAAATATTATTTTCCTCGAACTATATAATACGCATTAAAAAAAATTAACCACTCTTCTATCACCAGAATTGGGCAAAATCCAAGTAAATTTAGCACAAACAAATGGCAAAGCCAATGTCAGAAAAACGACTTTACGGGCTCTCGAGATGCAAAATTGATACATTTCAGTCAACGAAAAGAATATGAAAAAGAATATCATCAAAATATAAGCAAAATTCAGGTTGATAAAAAAATTAAATAACAAATTGAAAGAAATATAATATTTTTTTCTCACATGGGCTTGATTTAATATTAAGAGATTGAAGAAGATCGTAAGGTATGAAATCGCAGGGTTTCCTTTTGGCGTCCCCCTCTCTCTGGAGAGGAAGCAAAGAAGTGGAGTGCCCATTAAAAAATATAGGCAAAGATCGAGAAACAGTAAATTAATGGAGAGGAAATGAGGTTAAAAATTCGGAATGAAAAGGAGAAATTGAATTGAAATGCAAAAAAGATAAAAATTCCTTGATATCCGTGAATTGATGGACCGATAAACGAGATTTTGAGATTTTCTTGCGAGGGACTGGTCACTTTGTACGTAATAGTATTGCTCTCCTCTACTCATCCCCCCCCCCCCCCCGTTCTTTCATTTTACCTAATTATCCTTTTACTACTACATTTTTCACTCGCTCATTTCGTTATCTCTTGCTACCAAACACCTTTTGTTTTATATGTATAAAAGTTAAATTCCAACCTTAAAGATCCTCACTGTCTTGTCCCTAGAGTTTTGCGAGGGAGATAAATCGTGGGATGTGTCCTATCAAGTCAGGGAACAAGAGCTGTATGTACACTGCGTCTACAAGGAGTCCAATTTCATGTCTCAAGAATCGAACTCCCACACTGCGGCTGCCAGTAAGTCGTGAGATAACCTCGCTCATATCCTTTGCACCACTGGACCATGTTCCGAAAGCACCTTTTGTTTTATATGTATGTACTAGCATTAAGGAGTGTATTTGAGTTTTTTTTTTTTTTAATTGAAGATGTATTTTTGAAATAGTAGATTGATAGAAAGTATATGATTAAAAAATAAGAATTTTTATTTTATTTTATGTGTAATATTATTTTATTGAATTATTTATAATTGAAAAGAAGGGAAAGAAATACATTTTGAAAATAATGGAAATCAAGCAAGGGCTAAATGTGTAAGAAATAAAGAAGCAACCCATGTTTGGTATCCATTGTTTTAAAACTATTTTTGCTACAGATAATCACCCGTCCACGTAATAAAATATTTTGTATGTAAATTCAAAATTTTTTCTTATTTTTTAACTAAATATTCTCCTAAAAATGTTATTCAAAACTCTTTCTTTTTCTTTTCTTTTTTTCCTTTTAGATGATGGTCCCCCAAATAGGCGCGAAATTAGAATGCTAGTGAATAGCTCGGAATTGATGCATGATTGACCATTAAGCCCCCGTTTATTTCTCATTATTTGCGTATTAAAATAAAAAATATGACTATTATTCATCATATCAAGTCATCATATTTGACTTTTTATCTCTTGTGTGGGGTCTATAACAACTATATTTTTCATTCTCATTTTTACATTAATGTGTATCAAACGGCGCCTAAATAGACTCTACATTCATTAAGAAGTCATTTCTACTTAGTAGATTTACAATAGGAGACCTTTTGCCAAATTTTAGGAAAAATTGCAGCTGAGGTCCCAAACCTTTCAAATAATTGCAGACTTTTCCTAACTTTTCAATTGTGGCAGTCGTCACCCCAAACCTTTCAAATGGTTATAGCCGAGGCCCCAACGGACGATTTCCATCTAATTTGGCGTTAGTTGACCAAAAAAATTAATTTTAACCACCTTCTAATCAATTTTAGAAGAACAAAATAGTAACTTTCCATTTACTATATTAAAATAAGTTAAAAAATTAAATTAGAAAAAGCAAAAAAGAAAAACATAAAAGCTGTAAATCTTCATCTTTCCCACCGACCACCTGCCACCTTCCCTGGCCACTGCCATGGCCGGATCTCTCTCCTCTCTCTTTTCCCTCCCTTTTCCCACCATTTTGATCTCCAACAAGGGACTACATACGGGCTGGAGTTAACGTACGAGGCGAGATCTATAGCCGATGCCCTCTAGATCTGATTATTATAAGAGGATCCAAATCTGATTATTATAAGAGGTTACTATTTTGTGGGATTTCACAATTATAAGACGAAAATTAGGCACCCAATGATGAACAAACAATACCAACCTTTGGATCCTGTTCAAGTTACGAGGATTTGGTTTACAAAGGCTGTGCAAATCAAGATTTCCAAGATTTCAATGGGATTTTCAAGCAAACGCTTAAAATTCTCTTCGACACATTAATCTCCCAATCTCCACAGCAAAATTTTACAAAGCCACATCCGAAGACAGCCAATTCGCCATTAATGGGCTCTTTCAATGAATAGGCGATCTCTCAAATTCCAACTGCGTGAAAAAAGCCTCTGAAATATCCGAAAAGTTTTGTGGTCACTCCATTGCTATTAGAGTACAACTAAACGGATGTTATTTGAGATATGAAATTGCTAGATTTAGGCAAGTGAGTGGGATTGAGTTGCTGTACAAGTTTTGTGGTTCATTTCGACATTCTATTATTTTATGAGAAAAATTTAAAAGTGCTAATTTGCCCTTTTAAAATTGATTAGAAGGTGGTCAAAATTAACTTTTTTGGTCAACTAACACCAAATTGGATGGAAATCGTCCGTTGGAGCCTCAGCTGCAACGATTTGAAAAGTTTAGGGTGACGGTTGCAACGATTGAAAGGTTAGGGAAAAGTCTGGAACTGTTTGAAAGGTTTGGAGCCTCAACTACAATTTTTTCCAAATTTTATGTTATATATTGAATCATTGATTATGCTCCTGTTTGATCTCATTCTTTCGAAAAGAAAAAATACATTTTTAAACAGTATTTTGATATCATTTCAATCACACCTTTTTCAATAAATAATATTATACACAAAATGAAAAAAAAATCATATTTTTTAATAACACATTTTTTATCAATATATTATTCAAAAATACATTCTTATAAAAAAAATATAATAATAAAATGGGGCTCAAACCAGGGCTATATAAGGGAGACCGAATTTTGATAATTTGTATAAATATTTTTGTCAAGAAGAGAAAATGCAATTATTGAACATTCAATTCAATACAATCGCTACACATAAACCTAGTTATTTCACGTCTCAAAAACTAAATTGAACCACATCGATCAACCCACGTGAATCCCAATTCAATATATGCGTGCCCGTGCCAGTAAGTTGTCAGCTGGGATGGAATGCTCGTGCTTGCTCTCTGCTAATAGAAGTCAAAGTGTCAAACCCTAAAATTTTGACTCGGAATATTCATTTTAATGGTTGGCTAGCTAGATTCTTCAATAAGACTAAACCATAATGATTTTCCTTTTGAGCGTGGAGAAAAATTCTTTAAAATTTTCCACCACTAACCATCATACACATGTCAAATTTCGTTGTTTAGTACTCTTCAATCTTGATTTTAATTAGATTAATTATGACCAATTTCACTTACGGAAAACGATAACATGACAATTAATAAATGATGATTATTACGCATAAATGTTAATTGCTAACATGAAAAAAGCACGATTTCGTTATAATAAGTCTTTGTTTGTCAATCATTCTATCACATTCTATAACGCCATTTTTTTTTACAGAATTCATTTTCAACTACACATTCTTTATTAAAATAATATTGCACATAAATAAAAAATTATTCCTTCTTTTTTAACCACACATTTCAAGATCAATCACTATTTCACGATACACTTTTTGAAATTAAAGGGGCACAAACAGACCCTAAATAACATGCATAATTTATTGACATGTAAATCATTGATTTTCATTAATTTAAATGACGACATTAGATTACATTACAAAGAGGCCCTAAATAACATGCATAATTTATTGACTTGTAAATCATTGATTTTCATTAATTTAAATGACGACATTAGATTACATTACGTGATTGAATAAAATTGAATTACAATTACCTAATTGAAATAGAGTGATCGTGATACGTGAATGGAAGTTACTCATTTATTGAGCTCGACAATAGATTGCAATGGTCGTAATCATTTGTATTAGTTTAGTATAAATTTTTTTTTTCCCTGTTTTTCCCTAACTCTGCTCATGTGAGTGTCATCTAAAGCACCATTGATTGAGCTTAATGCCTTTGATCGGTTGATACCGACATATGACATCATGAATTTTTTATGTTAAATATTTTCACTATAATGAATCACAAATATGCTATGAGTTTCAAATATTATATAAAAAAAAAAAAATACTATATAAATTAGAATTTCCATTAGGATTTAGGTGCTTGCCTGAATATGATAAATAGTAACCACATCGGGAGCATAATTTAGTAAAGGAAATTGCTGCTCAAACAAGGATAAAATTGCGAGTTTCGAGCTCGGCCCCCGATGTGAATAGCGTGGGCCCCGCGTGATTGAAGATCTTGCCACCTCGGCCTAGATTGAAACCCGGGATTTAATCCTAAATTTTGAAGCACTCATCAGTAAATGTGTGGTCAAAGTAAGTGCTTTGTCTAAATATGATGAACAGCAACCACGTTGGAAGAGTAATACAGTAAATATGTAATGAAAGTAAAATACCCAATGTTTTAATAACCATCCCACCCATCGATCTGAAGACGAAAGAGGGTCAAAGGTTAAAGTGTCGAACTAGGGTTGAACTAGTATCGAACTGAGTGCTAAATTATATTAATAATATGATTAATATTAATACAAAATACTTTTACTTTACTTTTATGTAACTTCCAATAAAATCAAAACATAAAGGCTTCAAAGTTCAAACAAATGAAGCTGGCAGCTAACATGGCAACCAGTGAGTTGATTATAATATTGTTAGTCGTAGTTACACATCCCACATCGAAAGTTCAACAATGCCATGAAAGAGAGTTAAAACATTTTGTAAAAAAAAGGTCATAAAACCGTTTCTGATTTTCTGGTTTACAATTAAACCGACCAAGTCAATGGTTTTTAGTGATTTTTAATTATCTAGCTAATATATGATGATCAGACCAATTTTGAGGCCGATTCGATCTGGTTCTTGTAACATTGAAAATGCATTTGATGTTTGTACATCATTCGTACAGAATCAATTATGTAAAATTATAATAATTATATTTTTAAATATAAAATTTAATATTTCTAAAAAAATTCGTAAAGATAGTGAATTTTATAAGAATTATATTACTAAATAAATATGCCTTTTGCATTTCTTTTAAAGATCACAAATCAAATCAAAGTTATAATTGTTTCGAAATCTAACACAAGGAAATTGACAATCAACTTAAAAACATCTTCCACATTATATATATATATATATATATAATGAAAATCCAAGTTGTTATCTTCATATGAGCTCAATACTTGTTAACAATTGTCACGAGCTTATTATTTTCAATGTAAGCTCCTTCGTTGGGGTTAATCTTTGACCGAGTCTTATTCTTTGACTCACCGCTTATTCCCAATTCGAGAACTATTAAAGTTTCAAACATTTACTATATTATTACAATAGTAATAGTAATTTTAGAGGTATTATCAAATTAAAGTCGCAAACATGCAATTACTAGTGAACCCATGTGACAAGACCCTTATTCAAAGAATCAATAGGTTCATATGTCTTGGTCAAAATTGAAGAGTTCCAAATAGACGTCTATATGATTGTTCTAAAATAGTAGCATGTTAGGAAAATGTTTATAAATTATTCAAATTATACATAGATAGAAATGAATTATGAATAATCGAATAATACTTGTGATGTCTTTGAATGATGTAAATAAAAATTGATTTGAGTGAATATAAACAATTTGTAGATATGGCCAAACATAGGCTATGTTTACCAATGAATTTGTTTTCCAATTTTCAGAATATTACACATATTTCAGTTGGTGTGTTGTTATCACAAAGAAATATCTACAATGAGCTATTACACTATTTTTTTCCCCAGCAAAATTAAAGTTAGTTAGAGAAGGAAGACGTGAACGTTGTCATCGGACATATTTTAAATAATACATCTGAAATTTAAGATGTTAGAGGAATTTCGTGCATTTACTTAAATTTTCATTACGTTTATTTGTGTACGGACTAAATTTATTTTTGACAAAATGTTTGACACGTGATTTTTCCAAATGGTGGTGGCAAAAATTATTTGGCCCAATTTTTTCCGTTTATATATTTAAATCTTGTTTTCAACAATACGGAAAATATAGTTAATATCTATTAATAAGCTTACTAATAAAGATTTTAATTTATATAAATCAATAAATATATTTAAATAACTTTAGAAATATCTAATAAAATCATGGCTTTCTAATTGTGCCAAGCCAATCAACTATAGAACAATAGTAAACACTACTAAAGTTGTGATAAATTGCCCTTTAACTTTTTCTCCTTGTCAAGCAATTATTTCATGATAGGCAACCTCTTCTGGCCTTATTATCTTTTAATGTAGTAATTTGCAACGTAGTCAAGTCACATTTTAATGTCTAATCAGGCATAAATCAACGTCACGTTTGTCGTGCAACTTTATTTTTGTTAATTGTCCGCTTTTTGCTCTTACGATAGCAAAACCTATTGTCAAGTTTTTGTAATTGGTGCCCGGCCTGACCGTCCAGTATCTCTCATAATTCAATTATGCTTTTTGCATACTGTCGGATGATAGCTTCCTTGAAAACTCACCTATGTGTAGAAATTTTGGTCATTGATTGAAAAAAAGTGTTGCTAAAATTAATGTATAAAAATCTATAAACTCACAAGATGTCAAAAAAACTGTCAGACTTGATATATATGTAATATGATTGTTTATAATTTCTTGGTAGGAACTTTTTAGCTGCACTCTCTTTTTCTTTGTGCATACTTCTATGCATGGTTCTATTCATTCATTTGAACTTAATCTTCAACATTAAGTTAAATTTAAGGCTTGAGCTCCAAATTAATCTATTTATTGAATTTTAAGGCTTTTCGTCGTGCCGACTTTTTGCACGATAAGATCTTAAATCTATTATCCAACTATGGGTGTCTTGTTGCATTGCTTTACTTGAGTTTTTTGTTTAGCATTGACACTTTGTTGACCTTGTTATGTGAGCTCATTATTCGTTAACAATTTACACTAGCTTATTATTTCAAAATGGAGCTCCTTTGCTAGGATAAGTCTTGGTCAAGCTTCAATTATAACTTCTTGTAGTAGTCACAATATCACATGAGAATGATTTATAAATGAAAAGATCGTTCACAATAGGTATAAACGATCTTTTGTATGGAAGTTCAAGAACAAAATCCTGCGAGGAACCCAAAGTAGACAATATCATACTAAGTAAACTAGAATACTATAAAATGATATTAGAACCTAAACTCGGCCAAAAGTGTGGCCAACAAGGATGTTGAACTCCCTTACGTGGGGTGATTGTAGCAGTTACAAAGAAAAATGAGACTAATCTATAAGTGAAATGATCCCTCCCAACTGGTACAAGGCATTTTGAGTGAAAGCTCAACGAAACAAAACCGTATAGATTTGGTTCATAACAGACAATATCATATCAAGTGAACCAAAATGTTACACGTATCTTGTCAAATAGATATATCACATTACATTATGTTGTAAATATCAGTACAATCATAAATAATTCTTAAAATATTTGAACACTGTGTATATCTAATTTGTGCATGCATAAACGAGCATGTTTGATGGAATATTAAAATAATAGCTTGAAAAGTATTATCAAACCAAACTCTCGTCTCTCAAACATGTAATAACTAATGAATCCAATTAACAAAAACCTTATTCAAAGTATCAAAAGGTTGATTTAGTTGGTATGTTGTTCAATGTTATTACCACAAATAAATAAATAAATCAACAATGAGCCATTACGCTCTTTTTCTTCCTAGAGTACAAGTTACTCAATAAAGGAAGATGAATAGTATCATAACTACGTCCCATAGGGTGTCACGTGAAATATGATTAATCAAGATGAAATTAACGGTAATTTTTTTATCCAAATAAAATGGTAAAATAAAGGAAATATTGTAATTAGTTAGTCAATTTTATGAGTATTTTAACGATTTTTAAGTAAATTCCTTATTCAAAAATACAAACTAGTCATTTTATGCTTCCTAACAAACCTTTTGAACAGAAACTGTCATCTGTAATAATATTTTCTAATTAATGAAAGATAAATAAGAAATCGAAGAAAAAAGTTGAAGAGATAAGTGTAAGTGTTATGCCCTAGATCCAATCGATTTAGATTGTAAACATTTTTAATATGTTTAATGTATTTAATTTTGGCAAGATCTATTATTTATTTAAATTAATTGTATAATAAATAATATTAAATAATAGAGTCTGAAGATTCAAGTTTAAGTGATTTGTTAATCACAAGGAGTTGTGATTGTGAGATACAAATTACGTATGATTGGATCTTGAATAATTCGTGGTCGTAAATAATAACAAGATACGGATATCGTTATTACAAATAGACCATCACGTGTGTCATTTCCTACTTGTGAAGTAAGTAGCTGATCTCACAAGCTAAAGTGTGGTGATACTTAAATGAATACGTGGATATTTTGTTATAGAACAAAACATTAGAGACCCGCTAAGAGATTCCATATTGATAACTATCTGAGTATCAGTGGTTAATCTCTAACGTTCGATAGTTAAATTGATCCTATGACTTGAGGTCATCATAGTACTTTGTATGAGGACTGTCATGCTTTGATGGTGTTGGATATTGCTCTACCAAGGACCGCTAATACGACATCGTTCGAGTATGTCAAAAACCATATGAAGGTTGTGAATGACCAATAGAGGATTCGTCACTCTTAGATAATAAGAGATTGTGATCTGCATTTCGTTCAATTAAGTCAATAATGAAATCCTTAGCCAAGGTATACACATAAGTCGAAAAGGAGTTTTCGACTCATATTGATTTAATAGTAAAATGAAAGATATGATCGATAATCGAGATTAACACACTTCCATATCTCGTAATTGATCGGATCATATTGACGAAAGGATTATAGTTTCATGGTAAACGAACAGTTTTGGTTTTGTCATACCACGTGACATTTTCCGTCACATGTGTTGCCCTAATACATTGCTAGATGTCAATTTGGGACGGCGAGTGTGAATTTGTGATAAATTAAAAGAGTGTTTAATTTATAAATTTTGATTAGAACAAAATAATATTCCACGTCGTTAGGCATCGTGGTCGGGAACCTGATGGGTCGCACACAAAAGAGGATTGGAAGATTGCAAATTGTCAATTAATTAATTTAACAATCGTAGGATAAATTAATTAATTGAATTGGTTATTTATAGTCTCGAATTAATTAATTGGATTAATTAACTCACGGACTGGATTTAATTAAATGGATTAATTAAATATTGGATCGGACCGAACCGAGCTCGTTTGGATTTATATAAATACATGGCTGGGGTTTTAGATCCATTAGAGTTTTCATAATTCTTGCTAGCACAAGAGGAGAAACTCTAGCAGTTGCAGTCTATTTTCTGTGTGAAATTCATTTGAAGTTGGACAATTGGACATATGTGGGAGGCAGATTCAAGTTGCTAGAACAAAGATAACGCAAAGGAGTTTGCAAATTCAAGAAAATGTATAATTCTCATCACAGTTCTTATCTAAATATAAAGATAAATCCTGGTGGAAATTGAAATTGTTTTATTTCTACTTTGCATATTTAAGTAAATTCCCAACAATAGGTATGTTAATAGGTAAAAATTGAGAATTATTAAAGCAATTAAAAAGTAGTGCAATAACAAAAATACGTAACGACAATACAACATGAAATCTAAATGCAATTAAATTTGTGATTAAATGCCATACACGTCCTTTCATTTTTTTCTCCTTGCCAAGCAATTACTTTATGATTGACAACCTATTTCGGCCTTGCTATCTTTTAATTCTAGTGATTTGCAATATGCTCAATGTCACATTTTAATGTCTAGAGGGGGGGGGGG
>NC_036237.1:10776170-10800570 GCF_002742605.1 Olea europaea var. sylvestris
TGGACAAATTAATGTCACATTTGTCATGTAACATTTTTCTTCTACTCATTGACTCATTTCTTTATCTTAAAACAGCTAAAATTGTCGGGTTTTATAATTTCTTGATCAAGACTTCTAAGCACGCTTCTCACTTTTTTCTGCATTTTTATGAATTTGTTTTGTACTTAATGGCGATTTCTCAATTCAAATTATAATAAAATTGTTGCCCATACCCTCAATACTCTAAAATCACTCAAATTTATTTATTTTTATATCCATTGGACAAGCTTTAGAACGTAAAATTATATATTTTGGCAACAAATTTTCCCGAGATTCCTCATTTTCTTGCACTCCCTTAATTTCGACAACCCTTGATTTATAATTTCTCCCGTACTTTTTTCTTGTATTTTTCAGAATATTGTTAAGATATTATAACCAGGTTAGATTTATGAATATGTTTAAATTTTAAACTTGAATTCACAAATCTCCTGAATTATTTCTATGTGCAATTGTAATATTAAGCCCCTGTTTGATGCCCATTACCTGAAAATAAAAATGGGGGAATAGTATTTTTTAGAAAAATGAGTGGTTGAAAAAGAAAGAAAAGTTTTCGATTTACGTGTAATATTATTTTATGAAAGATTGCGTGGTTGAAAATAAGAGAAAAAAAAATATAATATAATATAATTTCATTTAATAAGGATCAAACATGGGCTAAATCTGTTACTTGTGTCACGCGGATAGTTATGTTTTAGAGTACTATTGAGGGAATATGAGGTACTACGCTAAAAGTGAACCTGTCATAGACCCTCATGCACGATAAAGGTTAATATTAAACAATATTTTTTTATAGTTTATATAATTTTATTTAGTCAAATTAGTATTTCACATAATACTATTAAAATAACTTACCAGTGAAAAGGCTTGAATTGCGGTCTTGATTTTGTTAGGTCGACGAATTCAACCACGATCTGGGACTACGTCACGCTCAACTCGGCCACGTGGGGCCTTTTTCTAATTTATCCGCTCCATCCCATTAAAGAGCACAAAAAATAAAAAGAGAAAATTAGGCCCTATATGTAGTGATGGCAATAGGTCGAGCCGATAACACACGAGCTTGACTCGAACTCGTGAAAGACAAGCCGAGCTCGAGCTCAACTCGGCCCACGAGCTCATGATCTCACGAGCCGAGCCGATGAGCCGCGCACGAGCTTGAGATTTTTTTTATTTTTTTGGTATATTTGCACATTTTGGACATTTTTAAAAATTTTTTTTAAATATTTTTTGACGAGCTCGGCTCGTGGCATTGAGCCCCTACTCGGCTCGGCTCGGCTCGGCTCGGGCTCGTCATTTGATGAGCCCGAGCCGCCCACGAGCTGGGTTTTGAAGAGCCGGCCCATTTGACATCCCTATCTATATGATTTTTATTTTGGAACGCCACCGCCATTCAAATAGGGATGTCAAACGGGCCCAGCGACTCGTCGGCT
The DNA here is from genome assembly GCF_002742605.1 of Olea europaea var. sylvestris. Classification (NCBI taxonomy): domain Eukaryota; kingdom Viridiplantae; phylum Streptophyta; class Magnoliopsida; order Lamiales; family Oleaceae; genus Olea; species Olea europaea. Next base: position 10,777,637 of record NC_036237.1, read on the forward strand.
CGTGGGCGGTTCGGGCTCATCAAATGACGAGCCTGAGCCAAGCTTGCTCGGCTCGTGGGCCTTGTACCCACGAGCCGAGCTCGTGGGTTCGTCCAAAAAATTGAAATTTTTTTAAAAAAAAAGGCAAAAAGAAAAAAAAAACACGAGCTCGCGAGCGACTCGTAGGCTTAACTCGGCTCAGCTCAGCCCACGAGCTTGTGGGCTAGCTGAGCTTGAGCTCGGCTCGTTTTTCACGAGCCCGAGTCGAGCTCGTGGATTAAAGGGCCGAGCTGTCAACCTAAAAGTCAACCACTCAAAATTAAAGATGAAAATTAAATCCAAGTTTGGCCGTGTTGATGGCGATGGATTACATTGTGTTCGTGGTGGTTGATTTTTGGGATTTTCTTATTGTTTTTCTTTTTGATTTTGCAGTGGTTGAAAGTGCTGGTGTTGATAATTTTACATCAATTCTCTTTATTTTTATTCACCGTTGTCCAAGAATATTAGTAAATAGGAAAAATAAAAAATATAGTGCATAAATTAAAGTGATCGTCAAAATTTTTCATTATATGAAAATTGTTATAACCATATAGAATTTTACTCACCAATTCAATCCTCAAGTATTACAAAGAAAAATAAACTCGAGTTTTACCACACCAATTTTTCTACTCTTTGTATGAAAACTCTCAAGATGCTAGGTTCACAATATTTCGAGCTCAAATCAACTCTCAAGCCACACCCAACATAATGAAATACATCTACTATTTATAGGATCAATAACCAAGTAGAAGAGTTTAATTTTAGCTCAAATAAGGACTTCTTCATGTGCAAAACTCCAAAATTGGCTGTAAATTGGAGACCAAGTAATGCAAGGACTCTAGTCTCAACTTTAATTATAAATCTTCCATACAATCATTACCTTTTATTATCTGCAATAGAAGTCCTCCAACTTTTAACTTTTGAGACAATTACCCAACCGCTGGCGGGTAGACGAAACTCTTGTATGTCAGCAATAATGGTAGATTCATCATGTTGCAAAAGCCATCGATTGGTTTCTCCATTGGATTTATGGCCTAATTCTAGTTAGATGAAAAACCCCTAGTTGACAATTTTGTGGGGTTGTTTAAGGCGTGGTTGGGGTAGGGCAATGGTGGTGCAGTTTTGTAGGTTCGTATTTGGTACATATGGTAAAGATTTGGTGATGAAGTGTTAAGGGTCTGGTGACGATATTAACAATAAATGATAGAATATCAGTGGTACATGGTGATAATAGGTGTGAACTTGAAAATTTACAATTTAATAAAAATATCCACACCACGACGTAGTGCAACTTACAATTTCAAAATTATTACATGTAATGTAACATGATTTAAATGTAAATTAATATATAGTACAAATTACATTCTCTTATTAAAAAAAATGCATACTCGTTACAAAATTACAAATACAAAAATTTCATTTGGTTAAAAAATTACAGAAAAATTAGATTACTTATATTGTAATAACAAATAAACAAAATTAAGCTACATCTGATTTTCGAAATTCTTATAAATTCATGTGATTTTTCAATTTGGTCCATTAAATACCGTCTAGTTGTATAAGTAAGAAAGCAGTCCAAACATTTTAGTTTGAATCCATGAAGTAAGCCAATTCGAGCCCAACATTTGGACACGTCGAATCTAACATTTACACATCATATTAAATATAAATTGTTAAAACAATATATCTATTTATTAAATATAACCTTCAATATTAAATTTGTCAATTATATATCATTTACAATTATCATCAGCTAAAGCGTGATGAACTGACAATTAAACTCGACAAAAGGTCGAAAAAGATTATTAAATTTTGTCGTAAACTTTAATCCAACTTTGTCTATGCTATTGCGGGAGGAGGTTTACAAAGTCAAAAGTAATTGTTGGCCTTGTTTCCATTTAATCAAACATATTAGTAAAATCTTCAACATTTTGTTTATTCTAATCATTGCTTTGCCATCTTAATTTCTTCATAATCCGACCGAATCATTAAACTTGGAAGTGTTAAGTACAGACAATGCCCAATAATGAGAGGAAATTAAGGAAAAAGCCATGCGACAAGTTTCATTGACAGAATGACAGTTACTATAGTTTTTGTCCCGTTCGTTGCACTTTTCGATATTCATGTATTTGATCATTCCGAATTAGGTATCTTCTTAATTACTTGATATATCGTATCAATTTCTCTCGAAATAACATACTCTTTATCGTGTCAAGACATGTTTATAGTAATATATCTGAAAATTTATAATTTAAAAAAAAAATTAATAAGTTCTATCTTTTTGTCTCAATTTTGGTCGCCCACCCTCCACTCGAGTTTTATTTTACTTTATTTTGCTCTAAATCGATCTCTAAAGTTAAGTTTGTATTTCATTTGCCATAAATTGGAGAGCTAAACGTGTAAGATGTTCGTTGAATTTTAGTTCGACGTGACATTTGTCCATATTATATTCATGTGAACATAAATTATTTTTCCATTTTATAATAATCGCCTTACATTAACCAATTGGTTGCCGACCAAGTTCTAAGTAAGAATTAATTACTCAATAAGTAGTAGGAAATGAATTGAAGTCTTTATCATTGATGTTTTATGGTTGCCGACATAAAATGAATTTCTTAAATAGGCCTGTTATTAATAATTTTCATTCTTAGGTTGCCTAATCTGTCAGAAAAAATAAATAAATTATCAACTTTATTATAAACATATTCTAAACTATAAATTGTTTTTTTTATTATTTTATGTGGGCTGGTCCCGGTCCGGTCTAAACCGTTTATTACAAAAAATATTAAAAATATCGAGTGATGTTATATCAAGTTCTATTGGAAGCGCAACTCAATGGGGGATGTTTGGCTCGACACCTCTTAACTCAACATTATGGTAGAAGTAAATTATCAAGCGGACTTTTAAAGTTAGACAAATTTTCCAATATAAAAAGAAAGGGTCCCATGTTGCCTCTACAAACCTAGAAATGATGAAACAGCATGTATCTACCATGAAAAGATTGTCTTTATACAAAATCCTATTATAAAAAATTAGTGAATTCGATTGTGTGGGCGCAGGCGCTCTTTTTTGGGAGGTGATGAAATTAAATTTTAAATGATTATAAGTTGTTGATCTAATGAAATATGTAAATCTTACAAAATGTATGATTGGAAATATGTTTGTTCAGAAGTGATTAAACTATAATCACCTACCAAACTAACTTATGACGACTACGTTATCATTTTTAAATCATAATCGTGATTTTTAAGTGTAAATTATCAATGATGCCTTGACTCGTATTTTTCAGGTTAATGTCGTTCACAAGACAATAGTGTATTTAAGAAAATTTTACAATAAAACAACAGTACTATACGAACAAAAAATGTTCATGATTTTCTTGTATTGCAAGAAGACATTTTAGAAATTTCAACACTAGTTTCTCGACTTTTTTTCATCATTTTTAAGAAGGCTTCCTCAAAGTTGTTGTGTAAAGCGTGTTCAATTACTTGAGTCGTCTTTGAAAACTTTGATGGTTGCATTGAATTCACAATTGTGTAGAAAAATAAAATAGTCGAGGCATCGGAACACAAGGAGTCGCTTTTTGTATGATTTCTATGCACTATGTTTGTTTGTTCTCTTATTGAGTTCGACATAATCGAACATGATATAAGAAAAATAGAAAGAGCTAAAGGGCAATGAAGTTAAAATGGAAGTAGAAAAACATTGTAGAGATCTAACAAGACACCTAATCGAATCGACCTGACGAAGAATAATGTTGTGAGTTAGCATAATAAATGGGACAATTGTCAGGGGATGCATCTGATCTAAACATAATGTTTGTCCTCTATTCGTGTCTGTGTGAGTGAATTACAGCTAGGGCGGCGATTTGGGAAAGGCCTAAATTGGACCACCCTAAAAAAAATAAAAAATAAAAAATAAATAAATCAGAATTCCAATTGACCAGAGGCTTAGAGTGATCCTGTTATTTATTATTATTATTATTTTTAGTTACTAGTTAAAGCCCTTTTCCGCCCTGCGCTCCAGCAGCAAGCAGTCATTATGTCTGATCGTTAAATCGACATTTTTTGTCTAGTGCTATCTGATGTTTTTATACCAATCATGCTATAAGAGAATTTTGAAAATCTCAAACAACGTTGAATTAGGAGCTCAATGAGAGAAGTATAATAGAAGAATTGTTTGTGATTGGGCTGAGAGACTAATAATGATTCGGGTTGAGGCCCAAAAGGTCATGGATTCATTTTAGTTAGGGTTAGTCTGGGCTGCATTGATAGGAACAGAACTAAAAATCCAGCAACAGTTATTGTAGCACTCTTTCGTGGACGGCTAGGTTGTTTCATTCGGTCATGAAACCTCTTTTTAGTAGATTTGTTACGAACAAAGCACAAACTTCCACCAATGCATGTGCTGTCAAGTTGGTCGACAAAATCACGAGTTAACTATTTTGTTGCGCCATATCATAATCTCCCTTAGCTATGCTGATTTTATTTTAGTTTAGTAATGACTATAAGGCCCCGTTTGATTGCACGAAATTTTCCATGGAACTTGGAATTCGAATTCCAACTTCCACTTTTGGCCTGTTTGATTGACAAAATTTTCCAGGAAATTGATTTTCCACGAATTTCTAGGTACAACACCTTAAAGCGTGATTTTCCAACTTTTTTTTTCCTAGGGGATAGGTGGTTTTTGGTTTTCCACCTTTTTTTTATTTTATTTTTTTGCTTTTTTTATTTTTTTTTTAATTGTTGGCAATGGGAACAAATTTTAGAAATAATTGTAAAAGAGGATATCCCTGAAATTGACAATTTCCACGTAAAACAAAGTCAAACGAACATCAAAAAATACTTTTACTTCAACATTTTCCACGTGAAAAATTTATACAATCAAACACAATAATTTACAATTTCCATGAAAACAATTTCTAGGTAATTCAATTCCTTGGAATTCATTTTCTTTCCATGTAATTTTCCTACTTGTAATCAAACGCACTCTAAATTCAGTGACAAAATGTTTTTAACCCCATAAATATTAAATAAGGTATGCTTTTCCACAAGCTTTGCTTCGAATGCAGAATCACATAAAAGCACAAAATTCTGTACGAAAAGTGTGAGAAAATGTAAATAATAGTAACACAACTATTTTAATTAGTAGAAATATGCAAATGATTTTAAAAACATAGGAATTTGAATTAATAAATCAGAGGCTGTCTGGTACAAGAGACTTTCGGTTTCTCTGCTAAATTAGATGGTGTGGTCAAAAATAGAATATGCACGAGACAGGAGAATGCAGAGCTAGAAAGTCTCAAAATGTTTTGTGAATTCAACTTTTGGTCAGACGAAATGCTCGGTTGGGTATTCGTTCTCATAACCATTGTAGTCATAATACAATCTTTCCCCCTTTCGAATGTCTCTGCTTGCAATCAACAGCACCCGACCCTCGCCATTGACATCAAATCTCACACATTTTACGTTCTGCTTCTTCTTCCCATCCCTGCACCAGAAGACAAATTATCATCTGGGGAAAATGCCTTTTTTGACATCTTTCACACTTGAAAGAGTAATGAGACCCGATTTCAATAAATGGTTCTAGGATTCAACGGGGCAATTCCCCTACCTTACAAAAAAAAAAAATTGATAAGAATTCGTCCATGACAAGTGATCAATGTTCTTATTCGGGTTAAATCAATGCTATAAGCTTAATGTGACACAGATAAGAAGTCCCTTGATATAAACTCAGATTAAATAGAACTAAACTGTATAAAATAAGAAAAAGAAGTATGATCCAATATTGTTGGTGGTAGTATTGGGTCTCTCTCATCCCAAAAGCTAGGTTAAAAGGTGAGGCTTTTCCTCATACTTTTAAGTTGAATACCAATCCCATCCACAAGCGATGTGGGACACCTCAACAAATGCTGCATATGAAACTTGCACTATAAGATTTACTATACATTGCAGTAACTACAAACAGGCAAGTTTAACGTACCAGTGTAAAAAGAAAAATCAGAAAAGCAAGTGACATACAGTGTATGATTGTTGATGCCATTAATAAATCGAGCAATATTACTGCGTTTGTCTGGGCAGATGACTAGACTTTTTGAAGGATCAGAAGCAGAGAGAAGAGTCATCATGCTGTCTCCATCATCGTTTTCACGATTCTTCAGGTAATCAACATCTCCAACGTATTCTGTAATTATCGTTAAATCTCTTATAAATTTATCTGCCTCCACGGTGAATCTGTTACAACTGAACAAGAAATTAAAACAAGAATCCCAAATAATGACAATAAAATTTCTCGCAAAGAACAATTGAACACATTGATACCCACCCTTCGAGGGGATCAAACACAACCATCAGCGGTGGCCATTCCCCTCGTTCCATCATATTCTTGCACTGACTCAAGGTTTCTGCATCTTCTTTTGATAAAACCTATGGATGCAGGTTCCATGCAATGTTTTAACGTGTTGTCTAAATTGGCAATTGTGAAAATCATCGAGAATAAATCAACAAAATAAGTGCATAAAAGATAAAAAATGCTCTTTATGAAACTTTGGATATGATGTTGCACGTTCTAGTGCAACAAGAACAATCAAATTTCAATATATCTTTCATGAAAGATGCTTTAGTCAGCTGATATGCAACAGAACGCTAAAGTTTTTCTTTCCAATTTAACAAGGGATCTTTTCAGCCATTCAATTACGTGACAAAGCACGATCAACGTACAAATTTGAGATTAAGGTTTTTTTGCAAAATGCTATGTCCAGCCTTCATTTTAGTAGGATTTGTAGCATAACATCAGTTATTACGAGTAATTTTACTTGGAATAACATGCTCAAAATTTTTGACGTTGAATATACCTGCATTCCTTCTCTCTCAAGCGAAGAGCAATTAGCTGACCTCGGGGCCATGCCAGGGACATAAGTGAGCTCATTAACAAACAGTGTCTCAGTTGCTGTTAATGCCGTAGCCAGTGTTGCCATTTGTTCCAACCTTCTAATATAATCCTCACTAGGATTGAATGGCAATAACTTCCTACGCTTTTTTGCCATCACCAAGCCAGAATTTCGCCTTCGTCTCTTTCGGCTATCTAAGAAGGTAGACAAACAGCAAAAGGATCATATGAACTCCACCAGTTGGCAACTAGAAAAGCATGTTTGGTATACAATACTTGACATGATCATATAGTACAATAAATAAGATTTTAACTTCTTTTTCTTCTTAAATACAAATCCATTACTCTATTGCCCACCTTACAGAAAAAGTCATAAGTATAAACAATTGGTTAACAGAGACAAATAACATAATAAAACACTGAGATGTCTATTACCTGGGCTGAGCTTTTCTTCAGATGGTGAAGACCTCTGAATGCGGAAAAAATCAACGATTTTGGTTTGTACAAGAGGGAAGCCTGCACACCAACAATTAAGATCAATTCCTTAGTCAATCCAGATAACAACAGTATTTTATTCATGTGCTCAAATATTTAGGGCATGTTCTCTTTGTTGTTTTTAGACAATTTTCAGTTTTTAATTTTCGAAAACACTGAAAATATGTTAACTTACCTATTTTCAAAAATGAATTTTCAAAAACGCGGAAAAAAATTACAAAGAAACGCAAAACGGCCTTTTAGTCATTTTGCCTGTTTTTAGTAGAAATCAAGCCAAAACTTCAAAATGCGGAAAACATGGTGTTTTTGCCAATAACAGGATAGCTCAGTTGGTCGCGTCACGGATTTTCTTAAGGTCACGAATTCAATTCCGTTTCATCGCAATTCAATACAAAGGAATTTTCGTTTTATATGCACAGTACAAGAAATTTCAATTAAATTTCGTTTTTTTTGGCCAATAGCTGGATAGCATAGTTGGTAGAGTCACGGATTTTGAGATGATCACGAGTTTGATTTCACAAGCCTACTTTCAATACAAAGGATTTTTTTTTTTTAAATATGCACAGTGCAAAAATCTTTCAAATAAATTGGTAGATGGCTGAGATTTGAACTCGGTCACCAGCATGGAGTTTTAATGTCTTAACCACTATGACAACTGCTTTTGCTTTGTTGTAAAATAATATATATATATATATATATATATAATGATTGCTTTTCAGTTTTTCAAAACTAGAAAGTAAACGCGTTTTTCAATTATTTATTTTTGAAACACAATTTTTCAAAATGACAAAAAGAATGATTTTTTCAACAATCTTAAAATGGACACGCAAAACACAAAATTCAAAATGAATTCAAAACTCAAAATTAAAAATTGAAACACGAAGAGAACAGTCCTTTATCATTTTGCAAAACAGATGCCTCATCAAACTAAGCTCTATAAAAGGAAGTTGCGGAAGCACAAGTGAATTTGAAACTACAAGATACGAAACAGATTGTGACGATTGCTGCCAAAATTAGTCTAATTCAATCCTCTTTCAATCGGTATAAAGCCAAACCAAATACTCCCATTAACATGTGGGCCATATGTACAGTTCAATAGACCAGTAAATACTAAATATTGTGCCTTGCTTGTTCCCTAGAATCTATGGCATTAACAATATCCGTGCTCGACCTTAAGATTATATATGGAAAAAGATCATAGCATTCAAAATATACTAAGATGTAAAATTTTCTAATGTAATCTGCCCTCTTTGGTCTGTATTCTCTAAAAACTCAATTTTTTTCCTTCAAATTCTTTCAACAAAATAATTTTACAAGTAAATCTAACAATTTTCCCTACTTTTTATCCAACTAATATCCAAAAACTCAATATTATGATGATGTCAAGAGAAAGAGAGAAGAATATTTTTTAATGTATTTAGCAAATGAGAATTCGCCCAGAATTTATAAAAATTGAGGCAATCGTTTGGGTATGTGTGTCCCTTGAAATGAAGAACCCATCTGTTGGAAGTAATTGTCAAACGAACAGATGCACCTATTCAAATATTTTTGAAAATAAAATTATCTTTCAGGGACGTTGTCCCCGAGCCCCCATGACCTGACCGGTCAAGTCGATCCCCGTTGCGCAGCGGCAAACACTAGTCGGGGCGGCAAATCATTCGGAAAACAAAAAAATAAATACATGCAAAATGATGAAAAATATCTAACAGAACACACTCCTTATAATCTCCATTACATAAACCTTGCCTTCGACTCAATCTTTAAAAAAAAAAAAAAAAGAAAAAAAAAGTATGCAAATTGGTAGATTACGGGGAGTTCTTGGCAAATTGTATATGAAATCATCAAATTTAAAGAATTTCTAAATATCATAAATCCCAGAACATAGACTACCCATTACTAGCTTAACCCCGGAAAAAAGAGAAACAAAAAATATGAATTAAAATACTCAGAGAGAACAAACAGAAGGTAAGATAAAATTCGCAGGAACAAGATTTCCAAAAAAAATAAAAAAATAAAAAAAAAGGTATTATACTGATGCAAATTAACTGCATAAAAGCAAGCCCGAAATTAAATTACTTCTAAACAATTATATAAACAATATGAAACTTTAAAAAAATCATCTGAAAATTAAGAAAAATTATGGATATGAATAATTTAAAGAAAATCCATTAACATACCCGTGGGCTTGAGGTCCTTGGAACAAGAGGGGCAAAACCAGGAGCCTTTGGGAACGGCAACAAGAACGGGTCTTAGGCAATAAAGGTGAAATCCCAGGTCACATTTATCGCAAAGCAGAAGCTCCGAAGCCCGGTCACCCGAACCGCAATTCTCACAGCACACATCACTGTAATCTTCCTCTGATCTGGAGCTCTTTCTGGTTTTGGGTTCCTCAGAGAACGGCTTCGGAGCTAGGGTTCTTTTCCTTAAGGCCATTGTCGAGACCATTGTTAATGGGAAATGGGGATCGTGAATCAAACAGTGAGTGTGCTTGTGTGTAATGAATAATATATATTTATTTATATGAATCGAATCCTGCTTATAAAATGCTTTGGCGCGTTAATTGTTTTCGCGGGAAAGAGGGTATTTAGCGCCAAACAGTCACGTGAGTAGCATGTGTCTTGGCATGGAACTGCTTAAGAGTGGCAATTCCGTAATTAGCCCTGACCGACGATAAGCCCAGTTGGCCCAGATTCTTCGAGGCACAGCCTTGGCACTGTTCGAGCCATATATTAACAGGGTTTCGGGCCAACCTGCCAAATCCATCTCGTTGGCAATGTGGATCGGCCTATGTGGACGCTGTTAAAGTTAACCCACTTCTCTTACTCTCAAATGGGAAAATTTCATGGAAAAATTCACATCTAAGGGTATATTTGATTGCGAACATGAAATTTAGATGAAAAATAAAATAAATTCTAGACCATTGAATTATCTAGAAATTATTTTCATGAAAATTGTAAATTAAATATATTTGATTGATTTTATTTTCAATCTACAAAATATTATACGTGCTCATTTTTTATTGGTAGATAGATTAAAGAAAAGAAATAAATGAAAGAAAAAGGGAGAGTGAATTACTTGAAAAATAAAAACCAACTCCCCCAAGGAAAATACGATCACGCGATCAAAAATAGAAAAATAATTTTTATGAAAACAAAAGTAGAAATTTTAAAGAAAAATGACATTTTTTATGGAACATATTGACAATCAAACACACACACTCTAAGAAATTAAGTAAGACTCATTTCAAAACTAAGAAATTAAATTTAAAACTTCAAAACTAGATACTATTTAAAATTTTTTAAAATGTTTTTTAATTAAATATATTAAAATCAAAACTCTATACAATTTGATCACAAATTATCGAATTAATTGATCACAAGTTATTTCTTTGTCAGAGATCAAAATTTTTATAAGTCAGAGATCAAAATTTTTATAAGTCATACATTATTTCACATTTACAAATCAAAAATTTTTTAGGCCACATTTATTCATCGGTCATAAATCAAAAAATTTGTATGTCACAATTCATTTATCGATCATAAATCACTAATTTTATAAGCTACAATTTATTTTACGATCACAAATTATAAAATTAATTGATTACAAGTGATTTATCAATAACGAATTATCGAATTATTTGGTCACAACTTACCAATTTATGAGTCACAATCTTAAATTTTTAGGTCATATATTATTTATTGATCATGAAATAATCAATTTATTACTATCAATCTCAAATAATTGGTCTCCAACACTCTTAATTCCACCACCTTCTCCGTCGTTAACAAAAATCATCTCAAAACCTCAACACCAAAACATAGAATCTACTTCCACCATCGGCTAGATCAACTCACTGCAACATCGTTGACCACCATCTTGCCACCAATACCAATACCACCACCTCACCGCCACCACCACTCTAACAACCAAGATCTGCTGGCACCAAAGCGATTGTACAACGACGATGCATGGTTGTCGTTGTTACACTATTGTATAGATATCATTGTGCTATGACTTCTTTACACCGTGGCATCGTGCCCACGCTCCAGGTGCAGAACCAGCACGTGGCCGTGCGTGTTGGCTCCGCCGGAAACTTTAGAACCACTAGGTAGCAAATTGCGGAGTTGCAGTTGCAGAGCCGACTGGAGACGAAGGTAACAGAGGAAAGAGACGACCCTTTTTTTTGCTTGGGCCGAACTGCTAAAGCCTAAAGTAATTGTTGCTGGGCCTTTTTTTGTTTAGCCCAAATTCCTGATTCTCATATGAAATTAACAAATGGTCCAATACCAAACCATTTGTTAACTTCATTATCAAAGTCGTGAATTGGGAATTGGTCCAACCATTTTTTTTTTCAAAAGCAGCCACTGAGCCAAGAAAGAATCCAAAATCCTAATTCCCAAATCGTGAAAGAAAGCCAAACTCTTTTCCAGTTTTCCTCCCTTCTCCATTCTCCAATCCACACAGCGCCGACAAGTAGACTCTATCCCCATTCTATAATTCCAATTTCCATTCGAAAGAAGATGAGGCAGCGCAGACGACGCGTTTTGTAGCTTCTGCTGCCGACTGCCAAGCTGATTTCGAGTGCTGTGAGTCCGGTGACTCTTTCTCCCTCTCTTTTTTCTCTTTTGGTTTTGTTTTGTTTAATTTTGTTGGCTACTTGACTTGTTGATGTTGAGTAATTAGTAATGAATGTTAATTATGTTGTACTTATTGTTTCGGGAATTTATGTTTATGAAATTATGTTTGCGAATTGTGATTTATGATGAGTAATTTACGTTTTATAAGTTAAGATTATTGATTTGAGAATTTATGTTTGCGAATTGTGATTTATTATAAGTAGTTTATGTTTTAATGAGGAATGATTATTGATTTGAGAATTTATGTGTACAAAATTATGTTTGCGAATTGGGATTTATGATAAGTAATTAATGTTTTATGAGTTATAATTATTGATTTGGGAATTTATGTTTAGGAAATTATGATAAGTGAAAAAATTTAATTGAGAAGATATTGGCCGCTCAATTAAATCTGAGTGTACTCGATTTCTTTTTAATCAATTCTAAATGGAAAATAAATTGGGGCATTTTGCAGATTATGTAACGATTTTTTCAACTGAAACGAAGGTACATTCCCAATTTTTCTAGTTCTGGTTGTTCATCTAGTCCCGTCACTAATTCTAGTAGAGCACAACTGTTATTGAAAAACACGAAGAAGTCCCAAGCTCAATTCAACGGGGATGATCTTGTATCTAATCCTAGGATGCGTCCCCTTATCGTGTCATATGATCCTAATATCAAAGACGGTGTTAGGATGTCATACTTGGAGAAGGGTCCTTGTCAACTATATGGACATGACTTTCCAAGAAGACCGATAGAGAATGATAATAGATGTTTTTGGAAAGAATGGTTCTTCGAATTTTATTGGTCGGAGTAAAGTATAGAGAATGATGCGGTCTATTGTTTGCATTGCTACCTGTTCAAACCCGATAGAGGGGGTCATGGGGTGGACATATATTTACTAAGATCGATTTTAGGGATTGGAAGCATAAAAAGACATTGAAAGATCATGTCCCTTTTTTTGATAGTGCTCATAATCAAGCTTTTGCAAAGTGCACCAACTTGATGAATCAAAAGTAGAGTATCTCCTATGTTGTTTCTAGCCAAAGTAGTAGTCAACAAAAAAGTTATAGGACCAAGTTGACTGCGATGCTAGATTGTACTAAACTTCTCTTGGTGCAAGGATTGTTATTTCATGGTCATGATGAATCCAAAGAGTCTCTTAGTAGAGGAAATCTAATTGAGCTACTAAACTAGTATGGTGCTCGTTGTAAGGAAGTTAAAGAAGTTTTATTTAGTAATGCTCCTGGAAATGACTAATGACTTCACCAAACATCCAAAAGGATTTGGTTAATTGTTATGCAGTAGAGACGACAAGGGCTATTATCAATGAGTTAGGTGATTCTTTGTTTTCAATTTTGGTTGATAAGGCTCATGATAATTATATAAAAGAACAAATGACAGTTGTTTTGAGGTTTGTTGACAAAAGTGAGCAAGTGAATGAGCAGTTTTTGGGTATGTCCCATGTCACCAATACTTGTGCCCCAAACATTGAAGGATGTCATTGATGTAATATTTTTTACACATGGGTTGAGCATATTTAGCCTGAGAGGTCAAGGTTATAATAGAGCAAATAATATGTTAGGTGAGTTCAATGGTTTGAAAGTTGTAATTCTAAGAGAAAACTTACATGCTACGTATGTTCATTGCTTTGCTCACCATCTTCAATTGGCAATTGTTTCTGTAGCACGTAGAAATTGTATGCTTAGTGATTTTTTCAACATGCTTGCCGTGTTGTGAATTTAGTTGAGCATCATGTAAGCTTGTAGATGCTCTTCGATCAAGTTATCATTATAATATTCTGGAGAAATTTAATATTGGGGAACTTTCTGGTGGAAGTGGTCAATTTCAAGAAATGAATTTGGCATGCCCAAGTGATATTCGGTGGGGCTCACATCTACTGACAATTATTCTTTCATTAATACGTTTAATGCTATCATAGATGTTCTTGAGAATATATCAGAAGATGGTGTACATTCAGATAAAAAATCAATGGCCGCAAGATAGATAGACATTATGGAAGATTTTGAGTTTGTGTTCAGTCTCCACTTTATGTTTGAAATTCTTGTAATTACAGACGACCTTTCACAAGTGTTACAGAAAAATGATCAGGATATTCAGAATGCTATGAATTTATTGCATTTGTGTAAGTGTGCATTGTTGAACCTGAGAAACGATGGTTGGATACTTTGTTGAGTAAGGTAATTGAGTTTTGAATTGATAGACATATTTTAGTGCCCTTGTAGTAGTGGAAGGTTGACTTAGGCGTGCAGCTCAGCACATGACTTATTGTCATCACTTTTATGTTGATTTGTATTATCCTATGATAGACTCAATCGTGCAAAATTTGAATGATATCTTTTTAGAAACAACTACTGAGCTATTTACTTGCATTTCGTTTTTAAGTCCAAGAGATTTATTTGTAGCTTTTGATAATGATAAATTGCTACATCTTGCTCAGCTTTATCCTTTGGACTTCAATAGTGATGAGCTTTTATTACTTAGATTTCAACTAGACAAGTTTCTTATGCTTGTGAGAATGGACAAAACTTTCTTTAATCTCAATAGCATATCATGTGTAGCTCAGAAGTTGGTTGAAACTAGAAGTTCATGTTATTTTCCATTGATTTATAGGCTGATCACCTTGGTTTTGATATTACCTGTGGCAACTACAAGTGTTTTAAAGGGTATTTTTTGCTATTAATCTAATCAAGAGAGACTCGCACAACAAAATGGGAGACGATTGGTTGAATGACATTTTGGTGATTTACGTGGAGAAAGATATTTTTAAAAAACTTGAGAATGATGCAATATTGCAATGTTTTCAAAACACGAGACCTCGAAGAATGCAATTGTTTAAGTTTACAGTTACAGAGTAATCGAGTCAGGTTGTATCGTATATTTTTTTGGTATTTTAGGTTGTATTCATATGTATATAATTTTGACGTTTTAATTCATTTACATATATATTGAATAACTTTTAATGTTATTTAATCAAATTTTAATAAACGATTGGATTATTACAATAGTCGATTGTCGATGGTCGACGGTCAACGATCAACGATCAACCTCCGCCCTAGCTGGAATTTGATCCTGGATTTAGCCCTGGCACGCTTTGCAAGATTCTGCACCACGTACTCCCAATGAGACCACAGTCTGCTTCGACGATTGCCTGTTGTGTGGGAGAGGGAGAAGATGGGAGAAAGAGAGAAAATGTTATTGTTTGAGTCAAATTTAGTAGGTTGAATTGAATTGAGTGAGGTGGATATTTTATAATATTAATATTAATATTTGAATTATTACTTGCTTTATGAATAAGTAAAACTTATATCTCATTTTTTAATTACAATCTTTAAAAAGATGTCTCGATGTAATTTTCACAAATTTCATATCTAAAAGATTAAGTATGACCCATTTCGAAATTAAGAAACAAAATTTAAAAATTCAAAAATGAGATAATAATTAAATTTTATTTATAAAATAATTAATTAAAAATATATTTTATTAATTAAATATATTAAGATCACAATTTATTTTTCAGTCACAAATCACAAATTTGATAAGTCACAACTTATTTTTCAGACATAAATTTATTATATTAATATGTCACATATTATTCCATTCTTACAAATAGAAGAATTTATGGGTCACAACTTATTAAACCCTTGTTTGGGCTCCATTATAATAAAATTTTGAAAATAATGTATTTTAGAATGATACTTTTTGGGAGAATATATGGTTAAAAAGGGAAGAATTTTTTTTACGTATAATATTATTTTAGTAAAGAATTTGCGGTTGAAAAGAAGAGAGCGAAAATATACTAGAATTTTAATTGGGCGAAACAAGGGCTTAATGGTCACACAATATCAAATTAAAGTCACAAATTTATTTCTAGATCACAAATTATCAAATTATTAGTCACAACTTAGCACATTATTGGAACGCGTTATTTATTAGTCGCAAATCATCTATTTCATTGGTTACGTATAAATCAATTTTTTTGGTTACAACCGACCAAATAATTTGTATCCACCATCTTACAGTACCTCCACCAACACCATCGCTACCTCACGACAACCGACATCAACACCACTAACTCCACCATCTCAAACAAACAAATTGCACCACCATGACCACCACAACCACCATCGAACACCACTGCATACACCACTATGACCACCCAAATAAATGGTCTCAAACACTCTCCCCAACCCAAGCATAATGCACCACCACACCCACATAGCACACTACCATCGCACACCGCATCCACAACATCGAGCAACGCGCCATCACACCCATATCACCCCACAACCAAACCACATAAAAACCATTAGCCACCACAAGCTACAACTCCATCGGCCATGGAACAAATCAAAATCTGAAATTAAAAAAATAGATCTGCGATGGAGTAAGAAAGAGGATCATGCAGCAGCAGCAGATCTCGTAGCGATGCCATCGACAGCACTCTCCGACAACTGCTTACAACGACAACTTACGGTGGTTTCAATAGAGAGATGAGATAAGGTAAGATAGAAACAGAAGAGAGATAATCGAGAGATGAAAATGATTGAGGTTTTGAGTAGGTGATGGGGTATGATTAAGATGGGATGAATATATATATATAATTTTGTATTAAAATTATTAATATTTAAATTACAATTATCATATGATTTTTGAAAAAAGAAAAGAAAAGAAAAGAAAAGAAAAAACTAGTAAATCTTAATTTTAAATTTGAAAGTTTAGAACTCTAGCATGCTGTAATTTCCACTTCTCAAATCTCTACCAGGATTCAATCCTGTTTGGTTCAACTAAAATATTGATTAAATTAACAATTAATTTTAACCATAAAATTTGTCAGACCCACAATTTCTTTTACCTATACATTCCATTAATTATTATCAAAATCTTATAAAAATTTTATTTTTATATATACCAAATAAAGACTTAATTTTCTTTTCATGTTATTGATTTTTTTTTTTTGCTCTCTTATTCTACTATCAACTAATATCTTTCAAAATATAGTCAATTGCCTCGAGAAAGGATTCATCCTTCAGCTATAGGATTAGAGGAGTCCGCTTCCGTCCCTTGCTTTGTCTAAAAAATTACAATATAAATTAGATGGATAAAATTGGTAAATAAAATGGAAAAATATCGTTAGGTTAAAGCGGCAGACTGATTACCAATGGTGTTTTTCCGGCCTCAACATAAAAATCCAAGGAAATCGACCCCAACAAATCATAACACAAAACCTCCTATCCTTCCCAAACATAGGTTGCTCTTTATGTACCCACACAAGGACACGAATGGGGATATTATTTGTAGCCAAATAAGAAGCCACAAAGGCAGTGAAGAAGAGAACAAAAGACAGCAGATACAAAATCAGACAAAAGCATAGAAGTTGCCATGTTTTATCTCAAAGATGAGGAAGCAAATATCCTACCTTCTCTTATAAGAGTCTCTTTGAGTTTACTAATCATTTCTGTAGCATTAGGTTTCATACCACTGTAGCAAAACTAGTTTGCATCGCCTTTTCTTATTTTCAACTTTTTAGCCCACCTTTTTTGACTATTCAGCAAGATATTATCTTTTACATTTCATTTTTTCCAAACCACTTGCATATTTTCGCCGACTCTATCAATCCAATCTGCATCTCTCTTATACTTCTCCAGTTTTATTCTGTGTTGAAAATTCAAAACAAAAATATTAAACTCCCTAACAATTATCCATAAAAAAAAGAGTTAACGATAGAGTAATTGCAACGACAACGAAGACGAGCGAGGTATGAATTGTTTGACTTGATTCTTTTACAAAAATTCTTAGAAATTATGAGAAGAAAGTTGGGAATTTCTGTTTTGCTGGTTTTTATATGATTAATTTGGTTTTTGATGTAGTTTTTATTTGTTTTAGATCTATAGTGGAAAACGAATGGTTTTATGCTTATTTGATTTAATGTGATTTGATTTTAGTTAAAAAGTTTTATTTTTTGTTATTAAATTCAAAAGAAAAGAAATTCATATTTGATTTTAATGTTGTCGTGCTCAGTTGAATTTTATTTTTAGGCTTTTAATTGTTTTAGATCATATAATAGAAAACAAATTGTTTTTATGCATGTATGGATGTTATGTTTTTAACTTTCCTTTTCATATGTAATTTTTTTTTTTTTTTGATAAACCTGTTTTCTTGAAGTTAAGGTTTCAACCTGAGACCTTTTCTGAGTGCTGTGATGTTCGTTACGTAAGATATTATTTTTGGGGATTTTAGGATTTCATTTGTTCTGGGGGATTTTGGGTAAATCATTTTAAGGATCTTTGATTTATAGACCGAACGTTTTTTTACTTTAAGGTTACTAGAGTTTTTAGTACCGAGGTTAACTCCCAAGCTCTCTTCTCCTACTTCTTCTCTTCTTACCTTTCTCTTTCATTTTGAATCCAACCACTCTAAGGCACATCCAAGCGTTGCTGCTCAATCATAATCTATCATTTTTTTAGATATTCTTACCAAATATGATCGAAGCACAAATGATTTCATAGAATAGTTTCAACTTCCTGAAATTTGACACACGATTATCAAACTCAGCACTATCATGTTGTGTGCATCCCTTAACAAACTTGGAAAAGGAAATGACTAAAACGTAAAAGGAATATACATTAGATAAAATATATGGAATCATAGAATTGCAAAAGTAGTAATACTTACTTATAATAATGCAAAGTGATTGACTCTTTTATATAACAACAACAACAACAACAACAACAACAATAATAATAATAATAATAATAATAATAAGACCCTAGAAATTCTCTAAGTCTCATTCAACCTGGTTAGCACAATTGTTGTATATTTTGCTATTGTGAGAGTGCAAAAGAACTTTAATGATGGTAGCTATTATTGAGCATCAAATATTTTCTTCATCAACAAGAAATGCAGTAGTCATTTTGAAGGATGAAATTTCTCATAGTAGGAAGAAGTTGGCAACGAGAAATGATACAAGGTAAGAATGGATTGAGGAGAAGGAATAGTAGGAAATGCTGGTAATCTAAAATAAGATTTTCACATTGAAAACATTAAATAAACAATAAAAAAAACATAAAAAATGTAAACTCCATAGATATCTGACTCCATTCTTCTTTAATATTGAAGATATTTTTTTCGACTTCTACATTTGATGGCTTAAACTGGCTTCATAATTGGAACAAGTTATGATTTAATCCATATTTCAATTCAATTTTTTACAAATTATGATTCTTAATTGCTTCATTTAATTCAAAAATGGCATGGGAGTTTATTAGGAAATGAGGTTTTATAAATGCATTTCACTGTTGTATCATATTTGTCAGCTAAACACTATTTTCAATTAAAATAGTCATATGTTTAGCTATTATTCAAAAAAGGCCAAATGAATATTAGGGAAATTTTTTAAAAAAAATATATATAAGAAAAATCAACTCATTTTTTTACTTACAAATTATCTTTCATGAATTTTTCTCCAAAAAATACAATCAAAGGAAGAAAACTTACAATTTCTATTAACTAAAATTTTAGGCTCATTGCATTTAAACATAGCAAATAATCTATACAAATGAGTTCTTCTCCTTCTTCCAACGTGTACATGTAACATGAAATGCATGTAAATTATTTAAATATTTATATATGTATATATACTACACACTTCAGCTTGACAATTTTTGTTAATTTTGCAGTCATTTGTTGTTGTAGTAAAATTTCTATATTTTTATTTTATGTAAGTTCGAGGATTGTATATTTTTCTCCTATAGGAAACGAAGAACAAATGTAGAGAGTTTAAGATTATGTGTAAAATTGCGATGTATTACCGTATAGAATTTATTTCATCAAAATAAATAAATTATAATTTTTGTGTAATATTTATTTGTGATTTCTTATTCAAATGCATGTATTTAATGTGGTTTTCATTAAGTTGCATTTATGGTTAGTTCAATACTAGGTACGAGCATTTTATTGTCCTTCTTCCGAACCATCTGCAAACTAATTACCTGGTTTTTATAACATTGAAAACGTTCACGAAAGCCCAAGTGAATCATATAATGCTTTCATTCGTCAACAAAAAAGTCAAATACAGGCGGACAGGAGGAATCAAAACCAAACTGTGCACATTGATAGTCGTAGAAGAGTAAGCGATCCTAGAGTATCTGAAAATCATAATCTAGGTACTACTCAAGTTGATCAACATATAATGCGTTTTGAATCTGAGTCTTCTACTTCGAATGAAAAATCGACAAAAGTTCATCTTTCTGAACTACAAGAAAGTGTTAATTTGTTAAATATACCAACTACTGTATATGTATTACTGATATGCCATTATTGTAAACATTGTGGTGCACGTAAATTCTATAGGGAAAGTAAAGGTTTTTGTTGCTCTGATGAAAAAGTTAAACTATTTATACCAGATTCGCCAACTGAATTATATGATTTATTTACTTCAAAAGAGCCTACATGTATAGAATTCAAAAAGTTGTCACGTGGAGATAATAATCACTTTGCGTTCGCTTCATTTGGTGTGAAGTATGATAAAGAATTTTTTCAAACATATAAAGGTATTTACACATTTAGAGTTCAAGGACAAATATATCATTATGTAAATAAATTTATTCCATAAAATAATGCTCCTTCTTATATGCAGTTTTATTTTTATGACACAAAAAATGAGCTTCATAATCGCATGAAAATTTCAGAAAATTTAGTTGAATCTACTATGATTATTTTAATTGAAATCTTGAAATTAAATCCATATAGTAAATTTTTTAGGTCTTTAAGTGACATGCCAAACCTGCACAATCATCGTATACAAATAAGATGTGACCCAAAAATTGATCAGAGATTTTTTAATACTCCTTCAGCGTCTCAAGTAGCTGCTGTATGGGTTGAGGATGATGAAAATACAAATACTCGTGTTCGTGATATTATTATATATGGTCATTCTAGTGATTTTCGTAGAGTTTATTATTATTATGGTTGTTATGATTCTTTGCATTATCCTTTAATTTTTCCATTAGGAGAATTTGGTTGGCATGAAGGCATACAAAGATGCAAAAACATAAATGTTCAGCCTCGTAATTTGGTCGATTATGTTGCGGTTCCTAACACAATAAATTATGAAATTGAAATTATTGAAAAGAGGCTGCAGGTTTGTTCATATAATTTTTCGTACAGTTTTTAATTTTTACAAAGTCACTGTTGTTACTGAATATGAATTTTTTTTTTCTATTTTTCTCATGCAGTGCTTAATGGAACAAAGAAACGATCTCAAGTTTCTTGTCGCGAATATTGTTCGTACAAGTTACAAATTAGGCATTCTAGTAAGTTTGTATTACTTCATACTGGTAGACCTTTTCAACAGTATGTCGTAGATATGTACGTTAAGATTGAAACTGTCAGGTTATATTATTTTCGAAAGAATCAGAAACAAATTCGCGCGGAACTCTATCAAGGTATTGTGGATAGTGTTCAAAATGGGAAAACAAGAGGGTGCAAGATTGGAAAGAAATTTGTTTTACCACAATCTTTTACATATGGTCCTAGAGATATGCTAAGAAGATACTTAGATGCGATGGCTATTGTTCAACGTTTTGAAAAATCAGATATATTTTTAATTATAACATGCAATCCAAATTGGCCTGAAATTAAGCAAGAACTAAAATATAATGATAAAGTTCAAAATCGATCAGATTTAATTGCACGTATATTTAGAGCAAAATTAGAGGAGTTAAAAAATGATTTATGTAAAGAAAAAATCTTAGGCCCCATTGTTGCTCATATATATATGGTTGAATTCCAAAAAAGAGGACTCCCTCATGTGCATTTTTTATTGATTTTTAATTGTGCCCATAAAATTGTATGTGCTGAGCAAGTTGACAAAATAGTATCTTATGAAATTCTTGATGAAAATAAGTATTCTCATCTTCATTCTGTTATTGTAAGACATAATATGCATGGTCGATGTGGAAACCTTAATCCAAAGAATGTATGTATGCTAAAAACTACTGGTTGTAAAAATAAATATCCTAGAGATTACTGTAACACTATTATATTTGGTGATAACTTATATCCATTGTATAAACGTTGTAATAATAGTATTCTTATTAAAGTTAGAGGCCACAAGTTAGATAGTCGATGGGTTGTTCCATATAATCCTTATTTAAGTGCAAAATTTGACCGTCACATTAATGTTGAAATATGTTCGTCTATTAAAGTTGTAAAATATTTGTATAAATATGTATATAAAGGACATGATCGCTTTAATTTTTTTGTTGGCAAAAATAAAAATATGAAAGTTGATGAAATTTCTGCTTATCAATATGCTATATGGATATCTCCACTTGAAGCTATGTGGAGAATTTTTTTCTTTCAACTTATCAGAAATTTATCCAACTTTTTATTCTTTACAACTTCACATTGAAGATCATCAACAAGTGAGATACACCGATGAAGTTGATTTATGTAGTATTGTTAACAATGAAAATACGATGAGAGCTATGTTAACTGAATTTTTTTGAATAAATAAAAGAAACGAATTTGCTCGAACATTGTTGTATAAAGATTTTTCAGCACATTTTGTCTGGAATGGATATAAGAAAATTTGGACTCCTAGAAAGCAACAACTTGTTATAGGACGAATTGTCACCGCGAATCCAAGTGAAGGAGAGAGATATTTTCTTCGAATTCTTCTTAATCACATTAAAGGGCCAACATCATTTGATGATTTAAAAACTTTGAATAGGGTAACTTATGCTACATATTGAGAAGTAGCACTTTTACATGGTTTTTTAAAGGGAGACAATCATTGTGAAGAATGTTTATCTGAAACTATTGTATATGAAATGTCTGGTTCTTTAAGACGTCTTTTTGCTACAATGCTTACACTTTGTAATCCTGATCATT